>NC_083095.1:141386999-141727060 GCF_949774975.1 Lagenorhynchus albirostris | reverse complement strand
AGTAAATATCAGTAGGTATAACACACACAAGCAGATGCTCTTTGGGGTCTGTAATAGTTTTTTTTTTTTTTTTCTGTCATTAATCTTGTTTATTTCAGGGATCAGTGAAGTTCACCAAAATCCCCAAGATATTTTCCTAGTTGATGGTGAAGACTAGAGGTGCCAGTTAAAATGTTAAAATACAGAGTGCACAGTTAAATTTTAATTTTTCAGATAAACAATGAATATTGGCACCTGCCTATACTAAAAAAATTGTTATTTATCTGAAATTCAACTTCACCTGGGCATCCTGTATTTTTTTTTAAACATCTTTATTGGAGTATAATTGCTTTACAATGGTGTGTTAGTTTCTGCTGTATAACAAAGTGAATCAGCTATACATATACTTATATCCCCGTATCTCATCCCTCTTGCGTCTCCCTCCCAACCTCCCTATCCCACCCCTCTAGGTGGTCACAAAGCACCGAGCTGATCTCCCTGTGCTATGCGGCTGCTTCCCACTAGCTATCTATTTTACACTTGGTAGTGTATATATGTCCATGCCACTCTCTCACTCTGTCCCAACTTACCCTTCCCCCTCCCCGTATCCTCAAGTTCATTCTCTACATCTGCATCTTTATTCCTGTCCTACCCCTAGGTTCTGCAGAAACAATTTTTTTTTTTAGATTCCATATATATGTGTTAGCATACGGTATTTGTTTTTCTCTTTCTGACTTACTTCACTCTGTATGACAGGCTCTAGGTCCTTCCACCTCACTACAAATAACTCAATTTCATTTCTTTTCATGGCTGAGTAATATTCCATTGCATATATGTGTCACATCATCTTTATCCATTCATCTGTCAATGGACACTTATGTTGCTTCCATGTCCTGGATATTGTAAATAGAGCTGCAATGAACATTGTGGTACATGACTCTTTTTGAATTATGGTTTTCTCAGGGTATATGCCCAGTAGTGGGATTGCTGGGTCATATGGTAGTTCTTTTTTTAGTTTTTTAAGGAACCTCCATCCTGTTCTCCATAGTGGCTGTATCAATTTACATTCCCAACAACAGTGCAAGAGGGTTCCCTTTTCTCCATACCCTCTCCAGCATTTATTGTTTGTAGATTTTGTGATGATGGCCATTTTGACTGGTGTGAGGTGATAACCTCATTGTAGTTTTGATTTGCATTTCTCTAATGATTAGTGACGTTGAGCATCCTTTCATGTGTTTGCTGGCAATCTGTATAACTTCTTTCTGTAATAGTTTTTAAGAGAACAAAGGGGTCCTGAAATCAAAAACTTGGGAGCTGCTGCACTTCACTAACCATGAGCTGAATGATGATGTTCTTGTCAATGCTATCTTCCTTGCTTCAAATGAACCTAAGGCAGTAAAATGTCCTTTTTTTTTTCCCCAGGAATGGCTGACACAAACATAATTGTAAGGGGGAAAAAAAAAACTCTTGGAAAAAAACCCAGAAATTAATTGGTTAGACTCACATGGTGATGTTGAAAGACGAGACTGCCAGGTGAGATCAGGGAGGATCTGGATGGAGTGAACTCGGGCGACATGAGAGACGCTGACAGGACAGACATGGGGCTCAACGGTGGGGGAACTGGATGAAGCAGGCAGTGGACCTGCCCGAGGGCCAGCTGGGCAAGCGGCAGTCCACCCAGCGGGAGGAGAGCGCCTCTCTCCACCACCGGGGGGCGCCACTGCCTATATACAACAGATACTTGGAAATTACTCTGTTTTTATTAAACTTTTCATTGCTAAATGGAAATGCTTATTTTAAAAAGAAAAGTGATCTGCTAATATGGAATTTGATTTAAAAATAAAGGAGTCGCTATGGATTAAAATCCTGAATTCTGTGAAACAGGGCTTAGGGGTCATCCTTAAATAAAGTAACCATGGAAATAATACATTGAACTTAAGATGTTCAGAGACTAATCCATCCTGATATGGAGAAGTGTCTGCCTGTTGGAGAGTAATTTGTAAGAGTTCTGTGTTGGAGAATAAGTTTCCTGAGATTTCCAAAATGCCTTGGGCTAGGTATCTCTTGCTATGATTCCTGTAGCACATCCCATAGCTAGGGAATAAAGTGCAGTCCCTATACAATTAAAGAGCTTGGTACTTTGCTTTAGTCTATTTATTTGATCCATAATAACTTTTAACAATTCCCTGATATTTGTGACATTGCTAAAGAATAATGTAAAAGTTAAATTATAAAATTGTGGGTTCACTCCTGTCTCCTGAATACATTGTACTGCTTCCTGCCTTTGCTTTACTTAAAACATGCTGCCCTCAAATCATGCTTTCTTTTTTTTTTTAAATTAACTTATTTTATTTTATTTATTTTTGCTGCGTTGGGTCTTCATTGCTGCATGCGGGCTCTCCCTAGCTGCGGCAAGCGGGGGCTACTCCTCATTGCGGTGCGCAGGCTCCTCATTGCGGTGGCTTCCCCTGTTGTGGAGCACGGGCCCCAGGTGTGCAGGCTTCAGTAGCTGTGGCGCATGGGCTCAGTAGTTGTGGCTTGCGGACTCCAGAGCGCAGGCTCAGTAGCTGTGGCGCACGGGCCCAGCTGCTCTGCGGCATGTGGGATCCTCCCAGACGAAGGCTCGAACCTGTGTCCCCTGCACTGGCAGGCAGACCCGCAACCACTGCGCCACCAGGGAAGCCCCCATGCTTTCTTTTCTTATAGAAATCTGACCCATCCCTCCCCTCAAGGTCCAGCTTATGCCTGACCTCTAGAAAGTCTTTGTCTAATGTATCCAACTCTGCTGACACCACCTCCTCTGAATGCCCAGATCACATCTGAACATGACTGTAGACCACAGGTATACAGGCCCATGTGCCATTGGGAATGGAACAACAACAGATGTTGTGGTTTCATAAGTGATAATCTCATATCCCTGATTAGCTGCTTTAGGCCAGTGACCATACCTTCCACTTTTACTTCCCTCTTAATATCTACGAGTCCATATGATCTAGGATAGTGCCACATACCAAGAAGATGGTCCACACAACCCTCTGCATTGCCTGACTGATTGATAATAGCAACCTGAAATTCCCTTCTCTAGCCTGAACTCTGTGGCTGACTTCTAGCAGACTCACTGACCGCTAGATTCCAAATGTTGGGTCCTTCTCACCCAGTTACTTGACATATAGGGTTCCCTGCTTCTGAGAGGTCAGCATTAGGTGGCAGGGGCAGTACAGTGAGCAGAAAGAGTATCAGAAAAGGAGTCAGAAGGCCTAAGGGCAACAGGCGCCCAACAGCCCGGCGACCTTGAGCAAGTTCCTTAAACTACATGATGTGCAGTTTCTCATTTCTCAAACAGGGCCCCACTTTCCCTGACTGCCTCACACTGTTGCTAGGAGGATCAATCCAAGATTATTTATAAACTGGAAGGCACTATAATGTATAAGAAATTCCCAGAATTTCACTGCAGTATGATTCAGCTCAGAGGCTGAGAGTTAGTCCCTGCCTGGGGACTTTATTTAAGATAAGAATCATTTGATAGAAAGAAAGAAAGAATAAATGAATGATAGCAGAAAAACAGGAAGATGTAATGTGAAAACAGCTCCAGTTTGTAGTGTTTTGTAGTGACGGTCCAGAGAGATTCACTTGGGCCAAGCTGACATAGCAGAAACACAATATTAACCAATCTCTCAAGAGCTAAAACTCAGAGAGAAGCAGTTGGAAAACAAACCAGGTCATATACCTCTAGCCACTGTGGGAAAGGCAATGGAAGCCTGCTGATGAGGAAAAAAGTCTCGAGACACCATGAAGACTTGGTCTGTGCCTCTAAACATCACCAGTTTCACAGCAGGATGGCTGTACTCGGCAATGCATAGGTAGTTTAAAGTCATTAAAGTTTAGCCTTCCACAGGCTTGGTTTCTTTATTTGAGAGTCTTATGCCAGCTCCCTATCCATTTTACCATCAAAACAAAAACATCTGGTGAAAGTCACTAGGCAATGTGAGGACCTTAAGAAACAGGCAAAAAGAAGGAATGCTATTGGCATGAGAATGTGGCATCAAAATTTCCCAACTGGGCTTTCCTGGTGGCACAGTGGTTGAGAGTCCGCCTGCTGATGCAGGGGACATGGGTTCGTGCCCTGGTCCGGGAAGATCCCACATGCCGCGGAGCGTCTAGGCCCGTGAGCCATGGCCGCTGAGCCTGCGCGTCCGGAGCCTGTGCTCTGCAGTGGGAGAGGCCACAGCAGTGAGAGGCCCGCGTACTGCAAAAAAAAAAAAAAAAATTCCCAACTAACAGGCATTGTCTGGATGTAAAGAAGAGGAACAAAGTAAGAGCAATGACCTAGACCCTCTTTTTGGCACAGGTGTCAGTTTTTGCCACCAAGGGAGTAACCTAAAGTATCGATACTATAATACTCTGCAAAGAGAAAAAAAAAAAAAACAGAGTTGTAATGAAGCCAAAAATAAGTGTTGGTACAGTCTCACTGCACTCAGAACGTATCTGAAGCAGTCAGCTCTGCAAAAACCCTATGTGTTGCCCAGCTCATCCTGACCCCCTACTAAACCAGGCAGAAACCCAGAGGAACTGGCTGCCCAGTCCATAGGCAGGGGTGGAGTAAGAGCCAAGTGAGACAGAAAGAAGTCCTCTCCATCAGTGTTGAGAGAGGAGGACAGCACCCTCTCAGACATTCTCTGCTCTTATAATGTGATAGAGTAATGTGATTAGAAACAGGCGATAGTCAGATGAGCTAGGGCCAACTGATACCCTAGAAAAGATAAACACCAGGTTAAGACATTTTTATGATTTTTCTGGACTTTAAAGATAAGTACATAACATCTCCTGTTCAACTAAGAGAGTTCATAGCTTACCTTGTTTCATAGAGAAGGAAAGTGAAGCACAAGAGGTGGATGAGTGACTAGCATCAAATTCCTGATTGGTAAGTGACAGAGAGGGTTCAAACCCTTCTTCTGCTGCATCCTAAGGATTCCTTCTGAGATGACTATTCTGCTCCATATAAAACTGTACCATTTCAAAAGCTTTAACTGTCCTTCTTACCAAGCTTCTTGGAATTTCTTCATCCTGCAAGGCCTATCTTGATTCCGCCGACTCCTAAACCATCTTTCAACCTGGCGCTCTGTCAAGTTACACTTTTTTGCCAGTCCATAAATATCAGTCTGAAAGGGGATGAAACAAATGAATGAGTGCTTAAGAGTAGAGTCAGGGTGGCAGGCAGTCAAAAGACAGTGAGATTGGGTTACAAGTGCTTGTGCACTGGAGAGGAGAGAGTTCTGCATTAGACCTTGAGCCAGTGCATTTACCTCTTTTGCTCATGGAATCACACACACACACACACATACACACACCTCAAAACAGAGAGAATGTTAGTTCCCAGAACTCTGAGTTGTTAAGAAAGACCAATTCTCTGTAAGTTGGTAGCAACCCATATATTCAAGTTAATATGTGGCTCACTCATTCAGCCAATTTTATTTAGGGCCTCCTAGGTTCCAGGTAGAGTAGTGTAGTTTAAGATGTCAATCAAACCCAATCTCTTCATTCTTTCTTATGAAAAAAATGGAACTCCAAGGGTTTTAACAACTTGTCCAAGACCTAAAACCAGTAGCAAAGTGAAAACAAGAACTTAGGCTCCTGTCTTTTCTGTTATTTCACACAATCTTTCTACCAGATCCAAAAGTTTCACATTTAATCAGATGTACAGCCTATTTCAAACTAATCTGAAATAATTCAAATTGTAAAAAATGATTAAGGATTGCTGACTATAATAATGACGATTGCTTCTCCTCTGGAAGGCAGAAGTTGTAGGTTATGATTTAAAATTGAAAATAATATGGATGATGGATTAGCTCAAAGGTCACAGATTTGAAGTTTTCCCAGGGCCAAACAAGAACCCAAAATGATTGAGAGGACCAGGTCTGCTTCATGGTGGGATTTTAAGTTTTATTCTTTCAACACAGACATGCTTTACATGTTAAACCTACAGTACTTTCCACTTCCACAAGGAAATAAGCTCTGTAATATTTTTTGAGACATCAGTCTTCTTTATCTTTCGTTTTCCTATGTTGAGTACAAGAAATATTTCAGCTTACTCCTAACTTTAGTAGGAGAAAAATAAAATTGTCCCTCAGCCTCAGTTTTGAGGAAATAAGCAGGAGCCATATGGATGCAGCCAACAGGAAAGCACATGGCCCATCCCAAAGGGACAGTGGCGACCCAGCTCTGACTGATGGCTCCCAGAGTGAAAGTGCAGTCCCAGAAATCTGATGTGAAATCGCTAGGGTTTTTTTTTTTTATGTTGAATTTACTTTAAAATTTAATGCTTAAATTTAAATGTTTAAGTTTAAAGTAAATTTAAACTAATCATGGACCAAGATTGGTGAAGGTCAAACAAAGCTTGACCATGGGCCAGTTGGCTGCACACCCAGCTGTCTGTGATCAGTCGTGGAGCTTCTGCTATGTTATTGTGTATAGTTTACATAATTGTTCAGGCGCACAGGACAACAGTAGATAAAATTCCTAAAGAAGCTCTCGTGCTGAAGACAGGCAAAGGACTAATTGCAACTACATACCTACTGAACTGCTAGCCTATTACTTAATCTAGAGAAAGAAAGCAAAACAGAACAAAACCAAGATATAGCCCACATTATACTCTGTTTCCTTGTAAATTATCCTCTCTAATACCTATTATTTTGTAGGCCAAGGGTTCACCTGCTGTTTTTTGTTGTTGTTGTTTTGGTTTGTTTTTGACAAGACTGAATTGGCAACTATTTATCGGTGTCTACTTTCTGCAGGCATTCTGCTTTATATTGGAGATCTAAATGAAAAAGACCAGTATGGGCCTCCCCTTCACAGGGTAAAGTCTGTCTGGTGAGGAAGTCAGAAAATGCAACAAAGGATTCTAATAAAATATCATGAGTGCTGAGATAGGGGAGGATAACGGTACCATGGGACCTAACTTTACATAGGCAGTTCCTGGAAGTTACACTTATGCTGAACCCTGAAAAATGCCCCAAGAAGGAGAGGATGAAGAAGGAGTGTCCTGGCAGCATGTAAGGTTGTCTGGAGATGAGAACATGGGGGAGTTGGGGGCACTTGAGGGACAGATAGAGGCCTTGCAGGGTGGAAACATACAGAGAGGTGAGGAGTAAAGATGTGGCTAAGGCCACAAGGAGGGCCTTGCCTGGAATTTATCTGTAGGTTACAGAATGTTTGCATTTTGAAGTCTCCCTCTTGCAGGTGTAAAGAATGAAGTGCCAGGAGTGAGCAGAGGTGGAGACGGTGTTCAGCAGTGAGCAAAGTCCCTGTCCTCACACTGGAATTTTCCCAGATCTGAGAACAATCCAATTTTATTATCCCATCATTTCTACAGATACCTGCTGAATAAATGCTTCTAGAAGACAGTGATCAAACATGATCTGAAGCATTTTTTTTTTTCTGATTTGGAGCACAGATGAATCTGGTTGAAAGTCTTGGCAATACTGGCCTCATAGACCTACAATTTTATTGGGATAGAAATCATCTTGCAAACAAAAGTCTTTAGTAGTATTTTGTTAATGATACACGAAACAAGCATTTTACTGAACACCTACTATGTACAGAAAATTGTGTAAGATGTTATGGAAATACAAACAAGCATAAATAGGAAACAAATGACATTCTCTTGGGATAATTTAAATTGGGAAGACATATTTGAGAACGCTCCTGGAGAAGTCTATATGATAGACACAGACTACAAATAACAACAGCTGACCTTGAGTGTGTGCTGGGCACTATTCTAAGTACTCAATTCAATCTCTGAATTGAGAGTCCTGTGAGGTAAGTGCTGTTAACATGCTCAGCTCACAGAAGGGGAAACTGAGGCTCAGAGTGGTTAATTTGCTCACCTCCACACACAGTCTTTTCTCACAATCCATGTTTTTAGCCTGACACGATAGAGTGTGTGTCTGTAGAAGGGAAAGGCTCTCAAGCAGAACCTCAGGGAGAAGTAGTGTGGCCTGAAGGAAGAGCACCAAATGGGGCTATGAGGCCTGGCTACTTGATGCAAAAACCAACCCTCTGGGACTGTGGAGGAGCCACTCGAATTCTTTGACTCTCACCCATAAAATAAACTGGACTAGAGAGCTGTTTGCCCTAAAAATGTTTGAATCTGTGGTTGAGACAAGCTAGCAAACTGGAATGCCCCGTGGACCACAATACCTGCTTTATGTCAGCCTTATGGCACCACATTTTCTTTAGACATCTTACAGAACTACACACTCATTTGTTCTGCAGCAGTTCTCAACATGATTTTTCTGAGGAAATGGGCTAGTTAATAAGTTCTGCTGTTCCTTCATTTTACCAACAGCAGGAAAATTGATCTGCTGGCCAGAGATATTGGTATGTTATCATGGTTCTCTCTCAGTACATCTTGAAGTTGTCATTGAGATACACACAGAGCGAAACACGCACATATAAAAACAGTGGACACATAGCTGCACATACACAGTCACAAAAGAAGTGTGCGAAATCGCAGATCAAAACTCTCAATAGAGAGGCTTCCCTGGCAGTCCAGGGACTCCACGCTTCCAATGCAGGGGGTGTGGGTTTGATCCCTGTTCAGGGAACTAAGATCCCACGTGCCGCATGGCGCAGCTAAAAAATTTTTTAAAATGAAAAAACAAAACAAAACAACTCCCAATGGAGGTTCATGTGTACAGCATTTTGGACCTCATTAATACCATGTTATACCCTTCTGTGCTAACCAGTCCAGAATTGATACTGTATATACTGAAATGTTTTTGTTTTTATTGGTACAGTCTATTGCAGCTGAAGAAGCATCCTCAGATTTGTGTCCGCAGTTTCTTTTAATAAAGTCAGGTGTTAGGTACCTGTATTACCACTGCAGTGCCTTGAGATTACAGGTTCGGAATACCCACCCATCCCTTGAATCAGCACAAAATTTTTTTTTAGTCCTCCCAGCAACTTGTCTTACTTCAGCTATAAATTAAGCAAAAATGCTATCTGTATGACACTGGCCAAGTTAATGTGTGGAGGTATTGTGATATTATTTTGTTTCCACATCTGAAATCACTCTTAAGGCAGGTGCTTTGCATTCCTCTACTATATTCTTCTATCTTCCGAAGTTCTAGTACTTTTATTCTATGGGCATTTTACTGGCCAACTTGTCATCTTGATCTGTTATACAAATACTGCCTTGATTTTGTAATCTATGAGCAATATAAATTAGGTGTTTTAATTATGTCCCTTCATCTTCATGGTTTAGTAGAGGAAGCTTTCTAACACATGAAGTTGATATATAACATTTCTTTTACTTGATGCAAATGTCCAAATTATATCTACACTAAGCCATGGTGTACTGTCAATTGAGTTAGAACAAATACTTACACACACAGCTCCAGACTCTGAAATATATTTTTAACATTCTATTCACAGATAAAGACATCATTTGGGCATAATAGAAACAGCACTCGACAGGGAGCCATGGGCCAGGGCCCAGCTGGGGATTTAGCCACTGATTAGCTGCATGACCTAGGACAGGTCATTTCCTCTGTTGACCTTAGTTTCCTCATCTTGATCATAAAGAGGAAAGATGACCTAATCTCTAAATCTCTTTCAGCTTTTCTTAGTCTTTCTTTAACTGTCACATGGCTAATTTCTCTCCATAGCAGAGAAACTTGATAAGAGCCAAATTTTCTACATATTTTAAAATATCCTAAAAAGCTGTACAGCAAGCACAGCAAGTAACTGATAGCTACCACTGTTCTTCATGTTTTATTGCAAGGTATTACCAAGGTTAGTTATTCTCAGAGAGAAACAGAGAAGGATAATAAGGACTCTCTGAAAGAGTCCTAACTTTTCATAAACACAGCTAAATAATTTCCTGTCTGAAAAACATGAAATGATGTTTAGGCATTATTATCACCAGTGGTAACAACAGTATTTAGATGAATGACTGCAGTCTTTTAGAGCACAAGGAAATAAAGAACACGTGGAGATGGCTTGTCAGACTGTCCTCATTTTAGAAAAAAAGGCACATGCAAAAGTTGAGGGCAGAACAAGTTAGAGACAGTGCTGGCTAGCTGTGAACAACTCTGAACATGATGCCTGGTGCTATGTGGTCAGACCTCAACGTGGCTTCTTTGTGCAGGGAGCCCACCAGACCAGTGATAGAAAGGCTCATAGGAAAAGCAAGTGAATTCAGCAGACAAGTTCAGGACCTTAAAAATCTATCTATCCTAAAATTGTGTTAGCACATACTTTTGACTTTTAAATTACTGGTGAGAGATGTCTGTATTCATCATAGAGGGTGTGCCACTTTTGGAGAAGTTTTTATTTCATCTCTCATTTAAATATGGGGGTATAACTAGACTTGCTTAGACACTATTATTTTTAAATATAACTTTTAGGTTAAAGCCATTTTCTGTGGCGTAAACATGCAGTGCACCATAACATTTCATCAAGTACATCTCATATTGAGAAGAGATTTGTGACTCTCCTAACTGTTCTATCTCTGGGGAGTGGGTAGGGGCACAGTATATTTCTGAGTATTTCGAGGCCTTGGATAAAGTAAAGTGTCCTGCTCAGGAAAGTCACCCAATAGACACTTTCATAGTGTGTGTAGTGTATATTGATGGTGTCACAATTATCAAAAGTGTCAGATATGGGCAACTCTGCCTTAACAATGATCTTTTTTCATTAGTATATTTGTATATATGCTACCATTAAAAATTAAATTTTGACATGTACACCCAAATTATGGCATTGATTGTTAGCATTCAACACTAGCAATGTTTGTAGTTTTATAATATTTATTTGTCATTTTATATTATGCTCAGAATGCTGTATAACTTATCAATAAAGAAAAAAAAAATCAAATGATTCAAGTCATTTGCTGCTCAACTGAAACAGATTTTTTTGCACAGATAAGGTAAACCACAGATGATTGAAACATTAAGAAAGGAGATTTTAAAGTCCAAAAACGAAGAATCTGTACTTACTTGAGATGGTTTCCTTGTGGAATGTTTGAAAAAATTCTCTAAAACAGTATTTGGTATAATCTTCTTTCGAACTTCCTCTTTAATGCCAATTGTTTTTGCTAGAGGTGAAGCAATAAACCTACAAAAATATGAACAAAAGTAAGTTCAAAATCTGAGAATGAATTCACAATGTCACCAGAAAACTCAAGCTGTAATTTTAGATTCCAAATGAAAGATCAGTCATTGGGCTATCTAAAGCCAGTATCTGCCTTACAGAAACTCAAAGAGAGCAAAATTTGAGAACTTTTATACATGCAATAACTTAAAAAAATAAAATATAGTTGACTCTTTAACAACATGGGGGTTAGGGGTGTCAACCCTCAGCAGCACAGTTGAAAATCCTCCTTGTATAGCTTATAGTCAGCCCCCGTGTAAGTGGTTCCTCCATATCCGAGGTTCCACATCCATGGATTCAACCAACTGTAGATCTAGTACTGTAGTACTTACTATTGTAAAAATTCTGCTTATACGTGGAGGCTGCAGTTCAAACCCTTGTTGTTCAAGGGTCAACTGTACTTGCACAGTTCTAAAATCCATTTTATGTAAACCCAAATATATTTATATACAAGATCCAGGAACTGAGATAAGCCATTTTACTTAGAGTTTCATTTTTAAGACTACCAGGGATTAAAATAAATAATAGTTTTGTTATTATGGTTTTCTTTGGTGATACTATCTTCAAGAAATTATTATGTCCCTATTTGAAGTTCTAACTTATGAAAAATGGCATGACTCTTGGGTAAATATCTAGGAAAGGGATTGATGGGTTGTATGGCAAGTATACGTTTAACTTTATAAGAAACTGGCCCAATGTTTTCCAAAGTGTCTGCACTATTTTACATTCCCATCAATAAGGTGCCAGAGTTCCAGTTATTCCATATCTCTGCCAGTAGATGGTATTGCCAGTCTTTTTAATTTTAAATTCTATTGCAATTTTAAATTCTATTGCAATTCTATTGCATGTGTGGTGGTTTTTATTGATTTTTACATTCTAGTTTTTATTTCCTAACTTCTGCTTATTATAAATTTAGTTTGCTTTTTCCCCTTGTTTTTTAAGGTAGAAGGTATTGATTTGAGATCTTTCTTCTTTTTAAATATAGGTGTTTACAGCTATGAATGTCCCTCTAAGCACTGCTTTTGCTGAATCTCATAAGTTTTCGTATGGTGCTTTCTTTTTCACTCATCTCAAACTATTTGCTAATTTACCGTGTGATTTCTCCTTTGACCCATTGGTTATTTAGAAGTATGCTGTTTAATTTCCACATATTTGCTTATTTCTCAATTTCCTTCTGTTATGGACTTCTAATTTCACTCCATTGTGATCAGAAAACATGCTTTGTACGATTTCAATCGTCTCACATGTATTGAGATTTGTTTTATGGTTTACACGTGGTCTATTCTGGAGAATGTTCCTTGTGCACACGAGAAGAATGTGTATTCTGCTATTATTGGTGGTGTGCTCTACAGATGTCTGTTAGGTCTAGTTCGTTTATAATGTTAATCAAGTCTTCTATTTTCTTGTTGATTTTCTTCCTAGTTGTTCTATCCATTATTGAAAATGGGGTACTGAAGTCTACAACTGTTATTGTTGAATTGTCGATTTCTCCCTTCAATTCTGTTTGTTTTTGCTTCACGTTTTTGGGACTATGTTGCCAGTTACATATATATTTATAAATGTTATATCTTCTTGATAGATTTACCCTGTTATAGTATAAAATGTCCTTTGTCTCTAATAACAATTTAAAGGCTGTTAAATTGTCTGGTATTAGTATAGCCACTCCAGCTCTCTTTTGGTTACTGCTTGCATGGTATATATTTTCTCATCCTTTTACTTTCAACCTATTTATTTCTTTGAACCTAAAGTGTTTCTCTTGTAGAAGCCATATAGTTGGATCATATATATCTATCAAGTCCTCCTATCTATGCCTTTTAGTTGGAGTATTTAATTCATTTACATTTAATGTAAATTACATTTAATTACTGATAAGACAGGATTTATAGCTGCCATTTTGCTATTTATTTTCTGTATAGCTTATGCCTTTTTGTTTCTCATATCTTCTATTACTATCTTGTTCTGTGTTAAATAGATATTCTGGCATACTTTTTAAATTTTTTTTTTTACTGTTTTTAAAAATTACCTTCTTAGTGGTTCATCTAGGGATTACAATTAACATCTTAATTTATAACCTCCTGGCTCAGATTAATAGCCAAATAATTTCAGCACTATACAAAAATTCCATGATCTCTCCTCTCTGTGCTGTTACTGTCATATAAATTATATATTTATAAATTGTGTTCACATCAACATACATTTATGATTACTATTTTATGCAGTTGCCTTATAAATCAGATAGGAGAAAAACATGTTACAAGCAAAAAATGCATTTATATTTTCTTTTTATTTCTTATGTAGGTAACTTTACTGGTGTTCTTTATTTCTTCATGTGGATTCAAGTTAATGTCTGTGTCCTCTAATTTCAGCCTGTAGGACTCCCTTTAGTATTTCTCATAGGGTAGGTCTGCTTAGCAACAAATTCTTCCAGGTTTTGTTTATCTGGGAATGTCTTAATTTCTCTTTCATTTTGAAGGATAGTTGTGCTTGTTTGACAGTTTTTTCTTTCTTTTTATTTGTCCTCCCATTGCCTTTGGCTTCTATGGTTGTTGATGAGAAATCAATTCAATCTTACTGAGGATCCCTTTTATGTGATGAGATGCTCCTTTCTTGCTGCTTTCAAGATTCTTTCTTTGTCTTTCAACATTTTGCTTATGATGTATCTAGATATGGATCTCTCTAAGTTCATCCTACTTGGAATTTGTTTAGCTTCTTGGATATATAGATTAATGTTTGTCATCAAATTTTGGGAAATTTTTAGCCAATTATTTCTTCAAATATTTTCAATTCTGTTCATTTTCTCCTCCTCTTCTGGAGTTCCTGTTATGCATATGTTGCTGTGCTTGATGGTGTCCCACAGGTCTCTGAGGCTCTTTGTTTTTCTACATTTTTTTTTTCCTCAGACTGCTGACTTTTTCTTTTGCCTGCTCAAATATGCTGTTAAGGCCCTCCAGTGAATTTTTAATATAAGTTATTGTACTTTTCAAGTCCCAATTTCTATTTGATTTATTTTTATAATTTTTATCTCTTTATTGATATTCTTAATTTAGTGAGACATTGTTCTCATTCTTTCCTTAGTTTTTAAGCATGGTTTTCTTTAGTTCTCTGAACATATTTAAAATAGCTGACTTAAAGTCTTGTCTAATAAGAAGTCCAACATCTAGGCTTTGTAAGGGACACTCTATTGATTGCTGTTTTTTTCCTGTGTATGGGCCATACTTTCTTGTTTCTTTGCATGTCTTATAATTTTTTGTTGAAAAGTGGACAAGTTTAATAATATAATGTGACAACTCTGGAAATCAGATTATCCCCATACTCAGAGTTTGTTGTTGTCCATTTGTTTGTTTACATTTTTGAACTGATCTGTAAAGTCTGTATTCTTTGTCATGTGTGGGCACTAAAGTATCTATTAGGTTAGCTTAGTGGTCTCCTAATGATTAGACAGATATTTCCTTAAATGCCTGAAACCAATAAGTCTTCCAGTGTTTACTAAGGGGCTCTGTGTATGTTTCAGGGCACACCTTCAACACTAAGATAGTGGGCAACTCTGCCTTAGCCTTCACTTCCTGTTTGCACAGAGCCTCAAGGTCATCCAGAGGTGAGAACTTAAGGTCTACTAAGGTCTTACCTGAGCATGTGGATGGCCCTGGGCATGCCCAAAGCTCTACAAATTCAAGTGGTCTTCTAATTTCCAAGAATAAGTCAGAGCTTTTCAAAACCCCCTATGGACATATCATTTCCCAGCTTATCCTTTAAAAAGAAAAGCTGTTAGTTTATTGTTTGCCCCAACTGCTATCCATTACCTCAGGCAGTTCCAAAGTTAATCGATTGCATTTAATTGTTTTAGACAAGCACCCTTCTTCTCCCCAAGGAAAAAGGCAAACAAAGACAGCTTGTGAGTAATGCCCTTCCAGGGAACCACTAGACAGGTCAGATAATGACAGCTTTTTGGGAATGATGCTTTGAAGGAGCTCCAACTCTGTTCTGCTTCCTTCAACGGCTGCCAGGCTGCTGGTTTCCACTGAAATTGTGGGCTGTTGGTTTTTCAAGACTATCACAGAGGAAGAAAGGTAAGGACAGAAATAGGGCAAGTTAAAATGCCACAAAGCTTGCTGTTCTTTCCAACAGTCAGCTATTTTTCTTAAATAACACTCTCCAGATTGCTGCAAGTCTTTGACTAATTCTAAATTTTGAAAAGTTGATCTTGACAGTTTTTGCTAGTTTTCTGATTTTAGGAAGGAGAAAATTTTCAGAGGCCCTTACTCTGACATTTTTGTTAACTTTCAGTGTGTAGTGGTTTTAATTTGCATTTTGCTAATGACTAATGATGTTGAACATCTTTTTATGTGTTTACTTGCTATTTGTATATCTCCTTTGGTGAGGTTTCTGCTCAAATATTCTGCCCATTAAAAAAAATCAAGTTATTTATTATTGAGTTACATATTCTGAATTTAATATATTATTGAGTTATATATTCTGAATTTAAGTCCCTCATCAGATATATGTTTTGTTCACATTTTCTCCTAGTCTGTCTTATCTTTTAATTTTACTGACATCTTTTAAAAATAACAATTAATGCATTTTTACATATCGTATAATTCACCATTTTCAAGTATACTACTCAGTGATTTTTTTCTTTTTTATTAAATTTACCAAGCTGTACATTATCACCATGAGTCAGCTTTAGAACATTTTCATCATCCCACTATAATACCTCATACATATTTACGTTAGTCCCTCTTTCCTGTTAATCATGCCACAGGCAGTCACTAATCTACTTCCTGTCTTTATAGCTGTACCTTTTGTGGATATTTAACATAATGGAATCATACAATATGTGGTTGCTTGTGCCTGGCTTCTTTCATTGAGTTTAATGTTTTTGAGATACATCAATGTATTTGGACGCATTTGGAGTTCAGTCCTTTTTATTGCCAAATAATCTATTGTATAGATACACATACATTAACAATGTGTTTTGAAGAACATTTTAGCAATTTAACAAGAGAAATAAAAGCATATGCCCAAATTCTTCTATTCAAATATTCAGAGAAGTTTTATTCATTATAGCCAAAAACTGTAAAGAATCCAAATTTCCATCAACTAATTAAAGGATAATAAATTGCAATATATCAATATGTTGAGACTACTCAGAAATGACAAGGAATCATTGATACATATAATGACATGAAAAAAATCTCAAAAGCATTATGCTAAGTGAAAGAAATCAGACACAAAAGACTATAATCTATATGATTCCATCTATAGGAAATCTTAGAAAAGGCAAAATTATACTGACAGAAAGCATTTTAGTGATTGTGAGGAGATAGTAAGTAGGAAGAGGATTAACTGAATAGGGTACAGGGGTGTTTTCAGCCAATGGAAATCTCCTATATCATAATCGTGGTGACAGTTACATGACTGTTTACTTTTGTCAAAATGTGTCAAATTTTGGATGAACTTTCTTGTATGTAAATCATACCTCAGTAAAGATGATTTTTTAAAAGCATGATATGTCCCTATTCTTCCTTCATTTCTAACAAAGGCTCCATTATCTGCCGGGTCAGGCTATTCTAGTACTTACTTAGAAGTTTCTGTGTTTAATTAAATGCTGGAAATTTTAGTTATGAATGATCATTTAACCCTTAAATTCATTGTTTATAACCACGGAGTTGAATAACAATTTTCCTAGGGACTTCCCTGGCAGTCCAGTGGTTGAGACTCCACATTCCCAATGCATGGGGCATGGGTTCAATCCCTGATAAGGGAACTAAGATCCCACATGCCACATTGCATGGCCAAAAATAAAAAAATAAAAATAAAAAAATTTTCCTAAAATACTCTGATAAAATATATAAGCCAATCCAACTTCCAGATGGCCTAAGTTCTCCTGAAAATGACCTATACATTTCAGAGACATAAAAAACAAACTTATTATGCACCATATGTACACAGAGCAATGTGGATAGATCATAAAGCACAGTGCTATATTAAAAAAAAAAGAAGATACGGAAGAAGGTCTTCTTACTATACCATTTATGTCAACTAACAATACATGTACTTTATGTTCATTCTCATGTTTGACTGGGTTATACAAACAAAAAGCCATCAAATACCTACAGCAAGAATGGCAACAGGACTAGGAAATGAGGATAAAAGGTAGTTAATGAAAAAGTTAATTGAAATCAGTCAATCAATCAAAAGAGATCTAATACAGACCAAAGACATGCTGTGGTTCAAGGAATATGATTAACTCCCTCTCTGCATAAAAGTTCCAAATAAAACAAAAACTTAGATGATCTTAAAACTAACAAAGACTCAAAAAACATATATGACAGGATTTTGGATAAATAACAGAATTGGGTCATTTATCTAACCTACTAGTTAAAAATTTTTATTGGAGAAAACACTCACTGTCTTTACTAGTAGAATAACGCAAATACAAAATGGTTTAATATGGCAGGGTTCTCAATCACACTCACTCAATGTTATCTCCTCAAATATTAGAAATGAAGAAATTAGCAAAAATAAAAAAGCAAAGCAGGATTAAGAAAAGAAGATTTATTCAGTAAGGGAATACAACCAATCTCAAAGCCAAATGAAGTATAACATTCCCCTCTAGGGAATCATGTGAGAGATAAAGGGTGGATAAGTATACACAATGGATAAAAATACATATCCATAGCATATTTGTGGATATGAGGATCATATCTACAGTCAAAGCATTAATTTAAAGAAGACTTGCTCCTTGGCAGGTACGGCACAAATTATGTGGTCTTGTCTGATCCCAGCAGGTCTGGGCCAAACCAGTGCCTAGCAGGTTCGAAGAGAAGAGAGCCATGTGGATGAAACGCTCTTGGTGCTGCAGCCAGGAGTCAGTGCTGTGCCTCTGAGGTGGGAGAGCCAACTTCAGGACACTGGTCCACAAGAGACCTCCCAGCTCCACATAAAAATCTCCCAGAGATCTCCATCTCAACACCAGCACCCAGCTTCACTCAACGACCACCAAGCTACAGTGCTGGACACCCTATGCCAAACAACTAGCAAGACAGGAACACAACCCCACCCATTAGCAGAGAGGCTGCCTAAAATCATAATAAGTCCACAGACACCCCAAAACATACCACCAGAGGTGGACCTGCCCACCAGAAAGACAAGATCCAGCCTCATCCACTAGAACACAGGCACTAGTCCCCTCCACCAGGAAGCCTACACAGCCCACTGAACCACCTTTAGCCACTGGGGACAGACACCGAAAACAACGGGAACTATGAACCTGCAGCGTGCGAAAAGGAGACCCCAAACACAGTAAGATAAGCAAAATGAGAAGACAGAAAAACACTCAGCAGATGAAGGAGCAAGATAAAAACCCAGCAGACCTAACAAATGAAGAGGAAATAGGCAGTCTACATGAAAAAGAATTCAGAATAATGATAGTAAAGATGATCCAAAATCTTGGAAATAGAATAGAGAAAATGCAAGAAACATTTAACAAGGATCTAGAAGAACTAAAGATACAAGCAACGATGAACAACACAATAAATGAAATTAAAAACATTCTAGATCGGGCTTCCCTGGTGGCACAGTGGTTGGGAGTCCGCCTGCCGATGCAGGGGGCGCGGGTTCGTGCACCGGTCTGGGACGATCCCACATGCCACGGACTGGCTGGGCCTGTGAGCCATGGCTGCTGAGCCTGCGCGTCTGGAGCCTGTGCTCTGCAAAGGGAGAGGCCACAGCAGTGAAAGGCCCATGTACTGCAGAAAAATAAATAAATAAATAAATAAAATAAATACTCTAGAAGGGATCAATAGCAGAACAACTGAGGCAGAAGAACGGATAAGTGACCTGGAAGATAAAATAGTGGAAATAACTACTGCAGAGCAGAATAAAGAAAAAAGAATGAAAAGAACTAAGGACAGTCTCAGAGACCTCTGGGACAACCTTAAATGCACCAACATTCGAATTATAGGGGTTCCAGAAGAAGAAGAGAAAAAGAAAGGGACTGAGAAAATATTTGAAGAGATTATAGTTGAAAACTTCCCTAATCTGGGAAAGGAAATAGTTAATCAAGTCCAGGAAGCACAGAGAGTCCCATACAGGATAAATCCAAGGAGAAACACGCCAAGATACATATTAATCAAACTGTCAAAAATTAAATAGAAAGAAAACATATTAAAAGCAGCAAGGGAAAAACAACAAATAACACACAAGGGAATCCCCATAAGGTTAACAGCTGATCTTTCAGCAGAAACTCTGCAAGCTAGAAGGGACTGGCAGGATATATTTAAAGTGATGAAGGAGAAAAACCCAAAACCAAGATTACTCTACCCAGCAAGGATCTCATCCAGATTTGATGGAGAAATTAAAACCTTTACAGACAAGCAAAAGCTGAGAGAGTTCAGCACCACCAAACCAGCTTTACAGCAAATGCTAAAGGACCTTCTCTAGGCAAGAAACACAAGAGAAGGAAACGACCTACAATAACGAACCCAAAACAATTAAGAAAATGGGAATAGGAACATACATATTGATAATTACCTTAAATGTAAATGGACTAAATGCTCCCACCAAAAGACACAGATTGGCTGAATGGATACAAAAACAAGACCCATATATATGCTGTCTACAAGAGACCCACTTCAGACCTAGAGACACATACAGACTGAAAGTGAGGGGATGGAAAAAGATATTCCATGCAAATGGAAACCAAAAGAAAGCTGGAGTAGCAATTCTCATATCAGACAAAATAGACTTTAAAATAAAGACTATTACAAGAGACAAAGAAGGACACTACATAATGATCAAGGGATTGATCCAAGAAGAAGATATAACAATTGTAAATATTTATGCACCCAACACAGGAGCACCTCAATACATAAGGCAAATACTAACAGCCATTAAAGGGGAAATCAACAGTAACACATTCATAGTAGGGGACTTTAACACCCCACTTTCACCAATGGACAGATCATCCAAAATGAAAATAAATAAGGAAACACAAGCTTTAAATGATACATTAAACAAGATGGACTTAATTGATATCTATAGGACATTCCATCCAAAAACAACAGAATGCACACTTTTCTAAAGTGCTCATGGAACATTCTCCAGGATAGATCATATCTTGGGTCACAAATCAAGCCTTGGTAAATTTAAGAAAATTGAAATTGTATCAAGTATCTTTTCCGACCAAAATGCTATGAGACTAGATATCAATTACAGGAAAACATCTGTAAAAAATACAAACACATGGAGGCTAAACAATACAGTACTTAATAACGAAGCGATCACCGAAGAAATCAAAGAGGAAATAAAAAAATACCTACAAACAAATGACAATGGAGACACGACGACCCAAAACCTATGGGATGCAGCAAAAGCAGTTCTAAGAGGGAAGTTTATAGTAATACAATCCTACTTTAAGAAACAGGAAACATCTCGAATAAAAAACCTAATCTTGCACCTAAAGCAATTAGAGAAAGAAGAAAAAAAAAACCCAAAGTTAGCAGAAGGAAAGAAATCATAAAGATCAGATCAGAAATAAATGAAAAAGAAATGAAGGAAGCTATAGCAAAGATCCATAAAACTAAAAGCTGGTTCTTTGAGAAGATAAACAAAATTGATAAACCATTAGCCAGACTCATCAAGAAAAAAAGGGAGAAGACTCAAATCAATAGAATTAGAAATGAAAAAGGAGAAGTAACAACTGACACTGCAGAAATACAAAAGATCATGAGAGATTACTACAAGCAACTCTATGCCAATAAAATGGACAACCTGGAAGAAATGAACAAATTCTTAGAAAAGCACAACCTGCCAAGACTAAATCAGGAAGAAATAGAAAATATGAACAGACCGATCACAAGCACTGAAATTGAAACTGTGATTAAAAATCTTCCAACACACAAAAGCCGAGGACCAGATGGCTTTACAGGCAAATTCTATCAAACATTTAGAGAAGAGCTAACACCTATCCTTCTCAAACTCTTCCAAAATATAGCAGAGGGAGGAACACTCCCAAACTCATTCTACGAGGCCACCATCACCTTGATACCAAAACCAGACAAGGATGTCACAAAGAAAGAAAACTACAGCCCAATATCACTGATAAACATAGATGCAAAAATCCTCAACAAAATACTAGCGAACAGAATCCAACAGCACATTAAAAGGATCATACACCATGATCAAGTGGGGTTTATTCCTGGAATGCAAGGATTCTTCAATATATGCAAATCAATCAACGTGATACACCATATTAACAAATTGAAGGACAAAAACCATATGGTCATCTCAATAGATACAGAGAAAGCTTCTGAGAAAATTCAATACCCATTTATGATTAAAAAAAACCCTGCAGAAAGTAGGCATAGAGGGAACTTTCCTCAACATAATAAAGGCCATATATGACAAACCCACAGCCAAAATCGTCCTCAGTGGTGAAAAAGTGAAAGCATTTCCACTAAGATCAGGAAGAAGACAAGGTTGCCCACTCTCACCACTCTTATTCAACATAGTTTTGGAAGTTTTAGCCATAGCAATCAGAGAAGAAAAGGAAATAAAAGGAATCCAAATTCGAAAAGAAGAAGTAAAGCTGTCACTTTTTGCAGATGACATGATACTATACATAGAGAATCCTAAAGATGCTACCAGAAAACTACTAGAGCTAATCAAAGAATTTGGTAAAGTAGCAGGATACAAAATTAATGCACAGAAATCTCTGGCATTCCTATACACTAATGATGAAAAATCTGAAAGTGAAATCAAGAAAACACTCCCATTTACCATTGCAACAAAAAGAATAAAATATCTAGGAATAAACCTACCTAAGGAGACAAAAGACCTATATGCAGAAAATTATAAGACACTGATGAAAGAAATTAAAGATGATACAAATAAATGGAGAGATATACCATGTTCTTCGATTGGAAGAATCAACATTGTGAAAATGACTCTACTACCCAAAGCAATCTACAGATTCAATGCAATTCCTATCAAACTACCACTGGCATTTTCACAGAACTAGAAAAAAAAATTTCACAATTTGTACGGAAACACAAAAGACCCCAAATAGCCAAAGCAATCTTGAGAACGAAAAACGGAGCTGGAGGAATCAGGCTCCCTGACTTCAGACTATACTACAAAGCTACAGTAATCAAGATAGTATGGTACTGGCACAAAAAAAGAAATATAGATCAATAGAACAGGATAGAAAGTCCAGAGATAAACCCATGCACATATGGTCACCTTATCTTCGATAAAGGAGGCAGGAATGTACAGTGGAAAAAGGACAGCCTCTTCAATAAGTGGTGCTGTGGGCTTCCCTGGTGGCGCAGTGGTTGAGAATCTGCCTGCCAATGCAGGGCACACGGGTTCAAGCCCTGGTCTGGGAAGGTCCCACATGCCGCAGAGCAACTAGACCCATGAGCCACACTACTGAGCCTGCAAGTCTGGAGCTTGTGCTCTGCAACAAGAGAGGCCGCGACAATGAGAGGCCCGCACACCACTATGAAGAGTGGCCCCCACTCGCTGCAACTAGAGAAAGCCCTCGCACAGAAACAAAGACCCAACACAGCCCAAAATTAATTAATTAATTAATTAAAATTTAAAAAAATAAAAATAAATAAGTGGTGCTGGGAAAACAGGACAGGTACATGTAAAAGTATGAGATTAGATCACTCCCTAACACCATACACAAAAATAAACTCAAAATGGTTTAAAGACCTAAATGTAAGGCCAGACACTATCAAACTCTTAGAGGAAAACATAGGCAGAACACTCTATGACATAAAACACAGCAAGATCCTTTTTGACCCAACTCCCAGAGAAATGTAAATAAAAACAAAAATAAACAAATGGGACCTAAAGAAACTTCAAAGCTTTTGCACAGCAACGGAAACCATAAACAAGACCAAAACAGAACCCTCAGAATGGGAGAAAATATTTGCAAATGAAGCAACTGACAAAGGATTAATCTCCAAAATTTACAAGCAGCTCATGCAGCTCAATAACAAAAAAACAAACAACCCAATCCAAAAATGGGTGGAAGACCTAAATAGACATTTCTCCAAAGAAGATATACAGACTGCCAACAAACACATGAAAGAATGCTCAACATTATTAATCATTAGAGAAATGCAGATCAAAACTACAATGAGATATCATCTCACACCAGTCAGAATGGCCATCATCAAAAAATCTAGAAACAATAAATGCTGGAGAGGTTGTGGAGAAAAGGGAACACTCTTACACTGATGGTGGGAATGTGAATTGGTATAGCCACTATGGAGAACAGTATGGAGGTTCCTTAAAAAACTACAAATAGAACTACATTATGACCCAGCAATTGTACTACTGGGCATATACCCTGAGAAAACCATAATTCAAAAAGAGTCATGTACCAAAATGTTCATTGCAGCTCTATTTACAATAGCCAGGAGATGGAAACAACCTAAGTGTCCATTAGAGGATGAATGGATAAAGAAGATGTGGCACATATATACAATGGAATATTACTCAGCCATAAAAAGAAATGAAATTAAGCTATTTGTAATGAGGTGGATGGACCTGGAGTCTGTCTTATAGAGTGAAGTAAGTCAGAAAGAGAAAGACAAATACCATATGCTAACACATATATATGGAATTATAAAAAAATGTCATGAAGAACCTAAGGGTAAGACAGGAGTAAAGACACAGACCTACTAGAGAATGGACTTGAAGATATGAGGAGGGGGAAGGGTAAGCTGTGACAAAGTAAGAGAGTGGCATGGACATATACACACTACCAAATGTAAAACAGATAGCTAGTGGGAAGCAGCCGCATAGCACAGGGAGATCAGCTCGGTGCTTTGTGACCACCTAGAGGTGTGGGATAAGGAGGGTGGGAGGGAGGGAGATGCAAGAGGTAAGAGATATGGGAACATATGTATATGTATAACTCATTCACTTTGTTATAAAGCAGAAACTAGCACACCATTGTAAAGCAAATATACTCCAATAAAGATGAAAGAAAGAAAGAAAAGAAAGAAAGAAAGAAAGAAAGGAAAGGAAGGAAGGAAGGAAGGAAGGAAGAAAGAAAGAAAGAAAGAAAGAAAGAAAGAAAGAAAGAAAGAAAGAAAGAAAGAAAGAAAGAAAGAAAGAAAGAAAAAGAAAGAAAGAAAAAAAAGAGAAATAATGGTCCTGTTTGTTAACATGTCCAGGCTTCAAGGACAGAAATAACATTTTCAGTAGAACAGAGGAAGTATATAAGTACAGTTTTCTACTTTAGCATTATCCTTTCATTTCAAAGAAATCTAGAAAATCAATCAATTCATGTTATGTAAGTGTAAATAAATATGAATAGGTACTTAATTAAAAACCTATTTTGAAAAAGGAGAGAATAAAGAAGCACAATAAGTATTTGATAAACTGAACTGAAGAGGGAAATGACAGATCTTAGCTCTAGAAGGACCTTAGACTAAGATGAAATTTCCTGAACTTTCATTTTATTGATATAGAATAGAAGGGAAAAGTCCAAGAGGAAGAAAAGAGAACGTGAACTTCTGCTCCCATGTAAATGGTTCAAAGTTAGGTTAATTACCAGGGAATGAGTCTCAGGTTTGCTACTACTGCAGAACTGAGCCCTCAGATGGCCTCATTCAGACACCCACATAGCCCGCTCTTCCTTTAGCACTACATCAGTTACCTGTGAGCCAAAAGCCAAGGAATCCCAGAGCACTACGCCCCACATATTTTTTTTTTCAATATTGTTTTGTAGAATAAAAAAGAAGGCAGGCCTAGGCTGATATTAAGCATGTGAGGGCTTCCCTGGTGGCGCAGTGGTTGAGAGTCCGCCTGCCGATGCAGGGGACGCGGGTTCATGCCACAGTCTGGGAGGATCCCACGTGCCGTGGAGCAGCTGCGCCCGTGGGCCATCGCCGCTGAGCCTGCGCGTCCGGAGCCTGTGCTCGGCAACGGGAGAGGCCACAGCAGTGAAAGGCCCGCGGCCCTCGAACCGCAAAAAAAAAAAAAAGCATGTGAAGTTTAAATACTTCTCCTAAACAGAAACAATAGCCTATTGCCATTAAGATTGATTCCCATTTCCTAAGGTTTGAAAGGCTCTTTGACCAGATTTAATCAGAGGGTTTTATATGAGAGAACAAAATATCTGAAGTAATGCAAGTCTCAGATAACATTTAAGTCCAATGTACTATTTTGAGACTGTTTCAATTGAAGACAGTTAGCAACAATCCTTTTTCAACTCCTGTAAACTGCTACACCTACCCTTCTTTAAAGAATCCCATCATGCCCTCATGTTGCTCAGTGGAAATGGTAGAGGTGGGGTATCTATTCATTGTACCGTTAAGTAAAAGCAAAAAGATTACCTTCTGATTTTACCACCCCCATCCCTGCCTTGGACTCTTCCAGGACCATAAGTTACTCTGAGATAATGTGCTTATTCCACAAGTGCTTAAATTTGAGTAGCTTAGATCCTCTCTAAATCATACTTCAGACACAAAAAAGAATGTATAGAAGAGTCTGGATATACTAGTTAGAAATTGTTATTCTAGACCCCTCCCCACCAAAAAAATTAAAACATAAGGTAAAACTTGTAAGGAAAGGAAATTCTAAATACAAAGCAAATGTCAGTCACTTTCAAATGATCTACTTGTTTGTTCTTTATCCATCTGTCTCTCTACTCCTTTCTGGGAAGGGCCCTTACTTCCTCATCTTAAATGGCTCCTGGTTAGTACTAAAAGATAAAAATAAGCCAGCCAAATCACAACTCCTGGTCACTTCCTAGAATGAGGAGGTGTAACACAAACACAGTCCAGGACAAAAGAAGGAAGCGTTCTTGTGATACATATACCATAGGATATGCTGAAACACTGTGTCAAATTTATACGAATTTTTGATAGTTAAGAAAAGTTCACATTTGCTATCATTCCCTTAAGCCATGTCTTCTATACTCCCAAAGGATATTAATTTACTCTCTTTTGCCACCAGGAGTATATCATTGTGAAAGTCCAAGAAGTACCGGTACAGGGGAAAATAAAAACCCAGCAACCCTGAACCTGGTGTCATACCATGGGGGTTAAAGTCCCAGATCTACTCCCGACATACTAACCATGTGACCTTGGCCATCTCACTTACCTCTCATTTTCTTGACTGAGATCACACCACTTATGATTTTCTGTACCTCTTAAAATATAAGTTTCTATTCAAATGCAAGGTGTAAGTAATATTTTATTTATGATCTAAGTGGTTTAGTCTAAGGCAAATGATATAGAAGCCCTGAAAAAATATAAACTTATACTTCAAAAAGCATGATCTTGCTCCCATGTTAAATTTTCCTTCCTTCTATTGCATTAAAAGAAATATGAAAAAAAAGAGAGATATGAGATTAGTGGAGCAACACATAGTTTTCTGTAGTGTCATGGGATGGAAAAAACTAAGCGTGAGTAATTGGTAGTTAAAGTTATAAGGAGTTACAAAAGACTATACTTAACTCCATGAGAAGAAGCAAGAATGGTCCTAGGAATTAAAAGAAGATTGGATTCCTTCCTGATAATTGTTGGAGAGGCCAAGACCAGGGCATAACAAGTTGGTCCTCCACAACTATGCTGCTTTGGCAAACAAAAATTTTTCTAGTTCACTGTCTGATCAAAATGTTAAAAATGGATCTGTCCACCAAAAAGTAGGAAATCTGCAGTGCAAATAAGTAGAGGACCTGGATGACAAGTTCAAAGATCACCAGACACTGCAAGAAAAGCAAGTATTTCAGGACAGCAGAGTAATTTGCTAATTTGGAAGTGCAGTGGCACAATGCTACTTTATTTAGGCATTCTTTGACAAATCCAAACATGTGAGTAAAAGTAAAATTAACTGTCAAAAAGGGAGAACATTTTCAAATGTTCTCAGCTAGAGCTTAGTGGTATTGAGGGGCTTTCTTTTCCTCCCAATAGCAATAGCACATTGTTGGCCCAAGTGAAGCTGTTATTTGTACAAAAACCTTTTGGACAATCCATGAAACAGAGTTGGTCAAACTAACTCTTGAGATAAGGACCCTGCAAATGGTTATAAACATATGATCTGCATTACAGTTAGTCTTGGACAAAATGATCTTTATCAGATTTTGTCTTAAGTTTATCCAAGTCTTGACATTTGAATATTGTTTTTGCTCCAAAAAAATTAATGTGCTAATAACAGTTTTTTGAAATAGAGACAACTACAGAGATTATAGATGAACATTTATCTTCAGTTATCATAACACTAGTACAGTTTTAATAGAAGGTTGGAGGTAATATCTATTTAAATTAAATTAAGAAAAAGAAAAGAAGTTTACTTTTTCTGAGAAAGCAAATTGATATTTTTCTTTGATTTCCTTATACCTTGGAATGAAGGTCTGCTATTAAAACTTTCAATAAACCTTTAAAGTAAACTATGCTATAAAGCAATATTAAGTTTGGTCTTTAATGAGCCATTTTTGCTATTTTATAGGCATTCTAAAATGATAATGCATCCCCTAGTCACACTCTCCTAATACTGCCAACAAAGACATGGGGATGCATATCCATTGTCAGACAACATGGTACATGGAACATAAGCTGAGTTCTTGTACCGTCATTGACACTAATAAGCTCTGTGATCCTTAACCTCTCTTGATCTCAATTTTCTTCATTGTAAAACTAATGTACTTGAGGAGATTGTGTTTCTAATTTTTATTTGTTCAGTCTAGATAATATTTAGTGTGCATTTAATTTCATGAACTCCCCTAAGAACCTGTAGCCCATTAGTGGTGACCTCCGAACAACACATTCTTTAAGAATCTTACCAAAATTCTTTATTCTAGAGGTGGGGCAAAGAAGGGGAATGGGGAGGAAAGACATACAAACACTACTTACTTTTCAAAAAAATGTCTGATAATTATCAAGACAAAAGCATATGGAATGGTCATACATAAATGAGAGGGTTTCACAAAGACGAGTCCATCATGATCTTCAAGATCTGACCACTTTATTGTTGGAGGAAGCCAGAATCTTTCCAACCAAAACCATTCTTTAAACATCTGAAACATTCTAGAGAGATGGAAAAAGAATACATTAGACTTATAGAACAAATACTTAAAATTGAGACAACATTGACACCTTTAATCAAAATAACTAAACCCGAGAGTTTAGAACACAGGGTACTATTATTGAACAGAACGGAGTACTATTATTTACCGGGCTCCATGGAGCTTCATTGCATTAAACAGGAATTACTCTGCCAACACTCTCAGAAGAATTTCGGCTGTGGCACGGCAAACTGAAGTTTAATACACCACTGTTCACACTCTTGGCACAACATGTGTTAATATTATGGGTATGTGTCTTCCTCTTATATGTTTCTATCATATGAAAATTAATCTAACAATAATCTCTACAACTTCAACATGCCAAAGGCCAACCTCATGAAAGTTCCAAGTATGTATAAACCTTCGCTAGTATCCTAAGAACTTCTCCAGGAGATAAAGGGCAAGCATATTTAACTTTGTATTACAATAAAGAATTCAAATTAGTCCATGTCAACAAATATTTACAGAGATTCTATTATTTGTCAAGCCCTGTGCTAGGCACTGAGGATGCAAAGATTAAAAAGACAGCGTTCTTGCCTTAAGGACCTTATATTCTGTGGGCAAGGCAGGCCTGACAGACGACTCTGACACACTTTTTTCAGGTACAATGAAACAGGTTTGTAGTGGGTGCTGTGGGAACAAGGTGACCAGCACTGAGCCCAGCCAAGATGCGTCGGGAAAGCCCACTGGAGCAGATGATATTGAACAATGTTCAAGATGTCTTAAACGGTAAGTGGAAGTAAACCAGAGAAAGGCAGGAAAATGGGAAAGAGGGAATAGAAGTTTTAAGGAGAGGAAGTACACTGATCAAGTAACCAGAAACATAGAAGAACATTTAGATGCTCCAATCTCATCATTTAGGCTATGACAATTTTAATCTTGACATTTTGACCTTGAGGATGTTTTGATGTAATCCTTTAACAGTTAATCAGACAAAGAAGTCAAACGTCCACAGATTCACAGCAGGGTGGTCAAAATAACTCTGTCAAACCCTCTTGATTTGTAAATACCACGTGCCCATGGAACACCACCAGCAGTGTGGTTCCACCACAGCCTAAGAATCCAAGGTGTGGGATGCTGGGTCACACACAAGTGCCCAGAGTCTCGGTTTATTGTCCTGGCATAATTAATAATAGTGCCCCTTCCTTTCATAAGTGTCCCAGTTTGCGTAATAAATCATACAGTAACTCTCATCAAAAGGCTGGTGAGGGCTTCCCTGGTGGCACAGCGGTTGAGAATCTGCCTGCTAATGCAGGGGACACGGGTTTGAGCCCTGGTCTGGGAGGATACCACATGCCGCAGAGCAACTAGGCCTGTGAGCCATAACTACTGAGCCTGCGCGTCTGGAGCCTGTGTTCCGCAACAAGAGAGGCCACGATAGTGAGAGGCCCACGCACCGTGATGAAGAGTGGCCCCCGTTTGCCACAACTAGAGAAAGCCCTCACACAGAAATGAAGACCCAACACAGCAAAAATAAATAAATTAATTAATAAACTCCTACTCCCAACATCTTCTTAAAAAAAAAAAAATGGCTGGTGAGACAGTTCAGACTTGGTCACAGAGTGTCTGCAATCCAGGCTAAGGAGCTTGGGCTTTAACCAATGGAACCCAGGAAGAGTATTATGCAGAGGAATAAAATAATCAGATATTTTAGAAAGGTTGCTTGGGCAGCCAGGTCCTCTGAGAGCCCATGTGGTATCTTTTTGTCGATTACAGGATGGTGTCCCCTCTGGGCAGACACAGCCCTTCTTGCCAGCAGAATGAGATCTGGGTTTCAGCCTCCAGAACCCTCGGCCAGGCACACACATGGCTGCTCTCTGGCAGCAATATGGAGTACATTTCAGGACACAGGAAGACTGAAGAGCAATTAGGAGTTTGAAGCACTAAATATGGTCAGAAATTGGAAGCTGCAGAGAGCAGTGGTATCAGGCAGCTGAACCTGCTGATCACGCCATTTATGAGATTACACATGAGATCTAAACTGGGTAGAGAATAAAGAGAGGCCAAGAAAGAAATGAGAAGGAGGGAAAAAAATACAAAACTCAAGGGACCAGAGGCCAAAGAACAAGTCTGTTGGAAGTGGGACCCAAGAGAGCGGAAAGACTCAATCAGAGATGAGGATCAGAGTTGAGTATCAGCATTACAGATTTCTGATTTCAGATGAAGAAGAATTCCAGAGTGTGGACATCAATATGCTTCAGAAAAATCCACACCAAAACCAAATAACTAACCATGGTGAGATATTCCCTACTTTATTTCATTTCTCATCTGCTGCTCAGAGACACGTGCGTGCAAAGTAGCAGGAAACTGGTCACACCCACACCTGCAAGCCTTGTGTGGAGAAGGAGAGGGGCTGCCTTCTTTTTCATGTATTAATCATTTTACTGTAACTTCTACCCTGGAGGAGGGTAAGTAGCATTAATACAGTCGCAAAATTGTGCAAATATGGTGGAATAAAGATCATCAGGAAATATTTACTGAATACTTCCTATCAGTCTTTGGGTCTACAGAAAGGAAAGGGATGATCCTAGACTTCAGGGAGCTTACAACTGAGCCAGGACTGACCTGGATTTGGACTAGGGAGGAGACAGTGAGAACTGATGAAAGAGTTGTTAGGAAGGAAGAATTAACACACTTTGGCAAGGGAGCTGAGGATTCCAGCCTGGCTGCCTGGGCCATCTGACATAACTAACCAAAGAGGGAATTAAGAGAGGAAATCTGCATTGAAGTGCACAGCCGGATTGGGTCAGAACAAGAGCAGGCACAATTCTTTGAGTGAGACTACAGCTAAAATTCAAAATTCCTACAGATCTTAGAAATGAGCCCAGGTCACGGGAGTCTCTCCTGTAACGGACAAACCTTGTACCGTGCCTGTGTCCCTCACTGCATCAGAACGACCTACTCCTGCAAGGGGAGGTCTATTTCTTCCTAAAAGTTTGCCTTAGCATGTTCATTACTATATTAGCTCCAAATTTAATAGACTATGACTCAGGGAACAAATAGCAATGGCAGTGAGTTAGTTTTGATACTATTATAATAATCATTATACAAAATAGTTTGCTCACTCCTAAAATGTAACTCCAGGCAGTAAAGATTATTTTGTCCAGTGTGAAATATAACTAAATAAACAGCTTACAATGGTTATATAGGGGTTGCCACGCTAAATAATATGCAAGCAATGAAAAAAGATTTGTTGAAAGCCTAATAACTTTAATATCAAACAACCAAAAACATATATGGGGAGAGAGAAAGAACTCAGAAGTTAAAGGTGGCCCCGGGGTATATGTAGTTCAAATTGAGAAAAAAAATCTACACTATTTCCTCTTTCTTCATGTGCTGCCACCAAACATCAATTACTGCTGCTTCAAAAGAGTTAAGAATCTGTTCTTCACAGGACATACAAAAATTAACTCAAAATGAAGCACAGATCTAAATATAAGGGCTAAAATAATAACACTCTTAGAATATTATATAGGAGTAAATCTTCAACACCTGGGGTTAAGCAAAGCCTTCTTGCATATGACACTCAAAGCACAAACAACAAGATAAAAAATAGATAAATCGGACTTCATCAAAATTAACACATTTTGTGTTTCAATGGATACCATCAAGAAAGTTAAAAGACAATCCATATACAGAGTGTAGAGAAAAGGGAACTCTCTTGCACTGTTGGTGGGAATGTAAATTGATACAGCCACTATGGAGAACAGTATGGAGGTCCCTTAAAAAACTAAAAATAGAACTACCATATGACCCAGCAATCCCACTACTGGGCATATACCCTGAGAAAACCATAATTCAAAAAGAGTCATGTACCAAAATGTTCATTGCAGCTCTATTTACAATAGCCAGGACATGGAAGCAACCTAAGTGTCCATCGACAGATGAATGGATAAAGAAGATGTGGCACATATATACAATGGAATATTACTCAGCCATAAAAAGAAATAAATTGAGTTATTTGTAGTGAGATGGATGGACCTAGAGTCTGTCATACAGAGTGAAGTAAGTCAGAAAGAGAAAAACAAATATCGTATGCTAACACATATATATGGAAGCTAAGAAAAAAAAAAAGGTCATGAAGAACCTAGGGGCAAGAAGGGAATAAAGACACAGACCTACTAGAGAATGGACTTGAGGATATGGGGAGGGGGAAGGGTAAGCTGTGACAAAGTGAGAGAGTGGCGTGGACATATATACACTACCAAACGTAAAATAGATAGCTAGTGGGAAGCAGCCGCATAGCACAGGGAGATCAAAGCTCGGTGCTTTGTGACCACCTAGAGGGGTGGGATAGGGAGCGTGGGAGGGAGGGAGACGCTAGAGGGAAGAGATATGGGAACATATGTATAACTCATTCACTTTGTTATAAAGCAGAAACTAACACACCATTGTAAAGCAATTATACTCCAATAAAGATGTTAAAAAAAAACAGACAATCCATCGAATGGGAGGAAATATTTGAAAATCATATATCTGATAAGGGACTTGTATTTAGAATATATGAAGAACACTTAGAACTCAATAATAAAAGGACAAATAACCCAATTTAAAAATGGGCAAAGGATCTTGAATAGACATTTCATCAAAGAAGATATACAAATGGCCAATAGGCACATGGAAAAATGCTCAACATCATTAACCATGAGGGGAATGCAAATAAGAAACAAACCCAGAGATATCCTTCATTATACCCACTAAGATGGCTATAATCAAAAAGATAACAATGTTGGCAGGATGTGGAGAAATTGGAACCCTCATATATTGCTTGAGGGAAAGTAAAATGGTGCAGCTGCTGTGGAAAATAGTCCGCAGTTCCTTGAAATGTTAAACACGGAGTTATCATATGACCCAGCAATTCTACTCCTAGGTATATACTCAAGAGAATTGAAAGGATTCATGCTACGACATGGATGGCTCTTGAAAACATGCTAAGTAAAAGAAGCCAGGCAGAAAAGGCACATATTGTATAATTCCGGTCATGTGAAATGTTCAGAATAGGCAAATATAGGGAGACAAACAGTGGTTTAGTAGTTCCTTAGGGTGTACACGGGGGTGTGGGGGGAAGTGGGGAGTGGCTGCTAATGGGTACAGGGTTTCTTTTGGGGGTGATGAAAATGTTCATAAATTGAATGTGGTGCTGGTTGCACAACTCTGTGAATATACTAAAAAAACATTAAATTGCACACTTTGGGTGAATTCTATGGTATGTGAGTTATATCTAAAATAAAAAAAGTTAAAGTCTCCTTCTGACTTATATATACTACCAAATGTAAAATAGATAGCTAGTGGGAAGCAGCCACATAGTACAGGGAGATCAGCTCGGTGCTTTGTGACCACCTAGAGGGGTGGGATAGGGAGGGTGGGAGGGAGACGCAAGAGGGAGGGGATATGGGGATATATGTGTATGTATAGCTGATTCACTTTGTTATAAAGCAGAAACTAACACACCATTGCAAATCAATTATACTCCAATAAAGATGTTAAAAAAATTTTTTTAATAAAATAAATAAATAAAAGTCTCCTTCTCAGCTTCATCCTCCTTTAACTTTTATATCTTTTAATCCATGACTCAGCCTGAACTTCATGCTAAAGCTTCCTATCATCTCATTTAAGGGTCTTGAGTTTTACCTCCCAAATTCACCTGAGTCAAGGTTGTGTCCACGGGAAATTCCCAGGCAGTGCAGTGGTTAGTGCTCCGCACTTTCACCGCCAAGGACGCGTGTTTGCTCCCTGGTCAAGGAACTAAGATCCCACAAGCTGTGTGGTGCAGCCAAAAAAAAAAAAAAAAAAAAAAAAAAGATTGTGTTCATGAACCCAGAAAAATAAATAGTGAAGGAAAGACTATATCCAGATTCAGACTTCAGCATGATTTTGAAGTTAATGGCTTTCTGGGAGAAAATAAAAATTTCATGCTTTAAAAAGTAAAAACAGACTAACTCCTCTGAAGGAGAAATGGCTCTCTCAGATGACAGACTTCGGTATAGAGTGTTCAGGTCAACAGTCTAGCTCTGGGCAGTGGGCTTTACTCATCCAGGCTAACCCTCCAGCCAGCCTCTCTACCATACTTGCTCTCAAGACGAGATCCAGGGCTAAGCAGAGAGAGAACTGGGACTGGCACTCTCCTCCTCTTTTCTGCCATTTCATTCTAGTAGCAAGAAGCAAGTCACATTCTCTTAGCCTCTCAGTAGCTGTCTTAAGGCCACAAGCCTGTTCCAGGACCTCTGGCATCCTTTACAGTCATCTTTCCCTGACTCTAGTGTACAGGACGTGCTGTTCTAGAGGTAGCCCAGCTTTCAGCCCTCCTAGTAGCAGAGGAAATCAGCAATGTGTGTAGAGTTGGTACCATGCCTTTCCCACTGTGAAAGCCAAGATGGACAATTTTCCATCTGCTAGCAGTTGACCTGGGATGGCCTGGGGTTGGCAAAAGGGAGGCTTTACTCAGGACTTTGAATCTGGACCAGACCGGGACGAGCTGCATCAGCAGCAGATGGCATTCTGCCTAGGCTGCTGCTGCTGAGAACACAGTTGTCATCTCTCAGCTTCCTGGCTTTCCTGATCACCTTAGTCTCTTGGTTTCTACTGTGGTCCAGGTCTGGTCCATCAGACCTGGTGCTGTGGGTCACTTTCAGTGAAGCCTTTTGTTTAAGGTAGTAAGAAAGAGGTGGATTCCATTGCTTACAATCAAGAGCACTGACTGATACACCTAGCATTTTCCCCACTCTCCTTCAGGAGAAACAGACAGCTCCAATTCAGCTGTCTGAACCTTAAATTTAGCAGAAGTGCCTGTTCTTAGGATTTCCTTCTAAAGTTTAAATGGGGAAGCAGGAACTCCCTTGAGTAACTGAGGAGGGACTGGCAGCCTGTAGCATCTGTCAGTTTCTCCCTCTGGTTAGCCTTCGATCTCATCTTGCCCACAATGGGCACTTGTTGGTCCCCTTTTCTTTCTTTCTCTCCCATTTTTGCTCCTGTTCCGCCTACATTTCAAATGCGACAGTGGCACTCAGTCACTACTTAAGGGTTTTTTGGTTGTTCAGTGTAACAGAGGCTGCTGGCTTCCCTGACTCAGCCTTAAAAAGATGCCTGGTGAATGACAAACATTCACACAGTGAGTGGAACAGTACCTGTATGCTGTGTTAACTATTGTGATATTTAAACAATCCTCAGATGGAAAGAGAATTAGAAAATATTGAGATGGAGAGATACCTGTGTTTTTAAAACCCCACAAGTTACTGCTCTAAAAAAAAAAAAAATCCTGAGCATTTGCAACAATGAATCTGTCATTCAGGAGCCCTGCCTGTGACTCAGTCACTTTTGAACACTCTGAGAAGCTCACTGACTCCCACATCAAACTCATAGCCCATATCTCATCTTGATTCATTTGGCTGAACTCTAGGCCTTTCTGGCAACTGAAAATTGCCAACCGTATTGACAACTTTTCAGTCTCTGCTTAGTGTTCTCTCAGAAGCAAACGTATTCATTTACTCCTTGGCCATTCTCAGTCCCTTTTTTCTCATCAGCTACTCAAACTCCATTTTTTCCCATCCTTCGTACATTCTCTAAGTACTGAAATTCCTACTTAACATAAAAAAAATCTGAAGGAACTACAATTTTTATTTATATAAAAGAATCTGAAGCTATTTTTAAAAATAGGAAATATTTACAAGAAAAGTACCTGCAGTTATTTCTTTTTACTTTGGGGAAGTTCAGTAATGGAGGTGGCATCATAGCCCAGCTGTGTTTTCCCACTAATACTGTGGAAATTTTAAACCCTATTTTCAACTCCAGCTGCCAGTAGTTTGCAGGAAGACAATCTAATGAATGTAGGTTTTTATGACTCATTATTTTCTGACCTCATGGATACAGAACCCATCAGGGTGAAGGAAGCCTGTTGAGCCACTTTCTCAGACACACACCATTAAATCTGACCTTAGTACTTGAAGAAATAAAATTATCTGGGTTACAAGTTTATCACTATTTGAAGCAACATTTTTGTAAAGTACTGAAAAAATGTGGTACTCTAACTATTGCTGAGGTAAGAACTCCAAGTCAAGCTGAGTCTTTGGACAGCTTCTGGTAACTATCCATCTAATCCCTACTGTAAACATCACATCAGTTTAGAAGATAACTCTACAGAACATATCTCTTGGATGGAGGGGAGTGACAAGAAAGTATCTCTACAGAACAGAAAATATCTCTCAGATAGAGGACGGTGATGAGAAATGGGAAGTTAGGAAAACAAGTTAAATTGAAGTAAAGGCATATTCCTGAGCAATGCAGTGAGAGACACTCTTGAATCAGTATTCACAATTTCTGAGTATTATTATGGTTGGAGGATATGAGAGTTGGTGAGCGTTTTTGTGACTGGGTGACCAGCTGGATTGCAGAGGGGCCAGGGTTCTCTGGTGAAGAGAAAGTCAGCTCCAGAAGAGCAAGGACTTTGCGTGGCTCATACACTACTGTATACCCAAAGTTTGCCACACAGTAGACACTATACAAGTGCTTGCTGAATGAACTGATGGAGGGTTTACTGAGGCTGGAATGGAGTTTTGAACAATAAAGGCATGACACTATGGCCAGAAATTATATCTAATTTATTGATAACTATGTACAACTTCATTTTCGTTAGCTGGAGAACAATTTTTAAAATTTGGTGTAGGAGGTCAGGTAAACATGTTTATCTAACTTTAGTCTACCTTAACTCTACTAACTCAACCAAAAGAACTGGTTTATGCCTTTAAGATAAAACACAAAAGAAAACATGAGCAGCTACTTGCTTCCTGTGAACAGTGTAAGGACTGAGCCAGCTGTAACTTCCAATTCTGAAAGCATTTTGAGTTGTGCCATTTCAAATGGATAAGACAATGCAAATGACAGAGCAACTTAACTCTGAAGGATATTTATTATGACTAAGTTAGTTTATAAAAATATAATAAATGCCTGGGCTTATAACTTTAGAAAACTGAAGAGAAGAAAAAAAAAACCCTATACTTTATGTAAAGAAGTAATTAACTTACAACAAGATAAAAACAATTTTAATTCCCTCATATTGAATTTTACAATTATACCAATTTAAAGCCTCAAAGAAATTCAGAACAGATTTAGAAATGAAAAAGAAAATTTCAGAAGATCTGTAGCAGAAACATGGTATTGCCTCAAAGATGCCGTTGAGGGGTGTCGGGATGTCCTAAGTATCCATTGATTCTGCCTTTTAGTTACAGACACCACCCCCCCACCCCCAGTTTAACCTGGCATGTGGCTACCCTGCCACACGAGGCAACATTTCCCAACCTCCCTCTATCACGGCTAGGTGCGGCCATGCGTGACCATGTCTGGGTCAATGACACAGGAGTAGGAACTGATTTGGGTAATCTCCCTAAAGACCAAGCTGCATGTCCTGGCTTCTCTCTGTCTTCCTTCCTGACAGCTGGAAATGGGGATGACAGAACTGGAGCAATTTTTGAAGCCAATTAGCACATTAGCCCTGGTCCACCCATATCTGAACTGTTATGTACAAGAGAAATAAACTTCTATTTCATGTAAGTCATTAGATTTTGACCCTGTTTGCCTGCTCTGTGAAATAAGTCTGGTCCCTTTGGTCCCTTTACCTACTTCCTTTGCCAGCTGGCCCAGGACCTTTCCAAGTAGGGAGTAGTGGAGAGATACTGCAGGAGGAAGAAGTTTCGCTTTTGGCTCTGGTGCACTCCCAGTGAAGCCTCCAGCAGCCCCCATCAGCCAGCAGAATCCACCAGCACCTTCCTGGGGAGTTTTGTGGCCAGAGTGTCTCCAGCGAGACACCTCCCGATGAACAGCACCCTAGAGGGCAGATTTCCCGCAAGTTTCTGAGGGCTAGTTCCATAGCCAGCCAGTTCTGCTGGTTTTCCGTAGCGACCCCTCTGTGCCCTCTTCATCAGGGTCTGCACATCAGCCCTGGAGGCCTCTTCCTTGTGTACTGTATCTCCGCCCCAGGGGTCGTGACTGCTTCCTATAGCTGTGATTCCTATACTCTTTAGAGTTCTTCCTACTGGCCAATCCTTCATTCTCTAATCCTGATTGACTTGATGGAAAAGTCCAACAAACTTTATGTGCTTACTCTAACACTAATTAACAAAAGCTTAAGTTATATGGAGCAAATCAAAAAGGCCTCTGAAATTGAAATTAGAAGAAAGGGCCTTCTCATTTTCCCCTTCTAATACTGTATATAGAGTTTGCTTATAGAGTAAAAGTTGACTTGAGATTTTAGGAAGATGTGCTTCTGCCTTTTTGCTTCCACTGATTCCAAAGCATAAGTTAATGTCCCCATGAGCCAGCTATCACTTTCTACTAGAACAATACTCTTTCATTGTTAGTACACATTTTGGAAAAATTTCCAGCAAAACTAATAAACCCCTAAAATGCCAACAAGGCACTTGGCATCTGTACGGGGTCATGTTCTCCCTCAAGTGAAGGCTCTCCCCTGGTGCTGTTCTCTTCAGGCCATGTTTCTCTTGGCTCTATAATAAGACTTCACAATATGCCTTGATCTAGGTTCCTAACTTAAATATCCCCTTCCTAACTCAAATAATGAGCCAGTGAAGTTTTAATTCCTAGAAAAGCACAGGCAGGGTCACCATTTGCTGTTGTGTGCAGAAGAAACCCCACCTGGGGATGGCTCTGCCTGAGGCTTATTGCCCAAAACAAACTCCAGCTGTGTCTGGAGGCAGCGCTCACCTTCCTCCCCCTGTGTGCACTCTTCTGTGAGTGAGAAGCTTGTGGCATGGCCCTGGACCACTGGACCCCTGTCTGCTTTTCCAGGCTCACTTGTGCATCCCCTTCCCCTCACTTTGTGATCCCACAAGCAAGCCGGTCAGCTTCATGACCCTTAGAGCAGAAGGGAAAGTCCTTTCCTGCCTCAGGGCATATGCATAGACTATTCCTTCTGCCTAGAATGCTCTTTTCACCCATCTTCACCCTACTCTCTCCTCCTTATCCTTCAAGTCTCAATTTAAGTATCTCTAAGATCTTCACCAAGACTTTCCATGACCCCTGCACCCCCATCACTCTTACAGCTAAAAGAAATATTCCTGTTAGATGCTACCATCACTCCATTCTTTTTCTTCATAACATGTATCAAATTTGTAATTATATGTATGTTGATTTGATTAAAGTCTGGTTCCCTCTCCAGACTTCCAGATCCATGAGGTCAGGGGCTAAAATTGTTTTACTCACAATAGCACCCATAACTTGGCATACGGAAAGCGTACAAACAGTAAATGCTAAATAGATATTAAGGGAGCCAGTATAACACAGTCGTCAAGCACATGGACTCTGGAGCCAGACTGCCTGGGTTCTGACACTTAACTAGCTATGTGCCCTTGGACAACTAACTTATGTCAGCTTCCCCATCTACAAAATGGAAATAATAATTGTACCACCCTGATGAGGTTGTTTAAATAACAAAGTGAGTAAATATTTGTAAATCACTGTATTACATGCCTGTTAAACGTAAATTGGAGTCAAGCTATCAAATACCAGGTTGCCCTTCTAAAGAGAGCAACTAAATGAACTTCCAGGTCATAAAATTCTATAATTTACACCTATTAAATTAGAAGACATTATTTAAAAATAATACTCAGTGCTAACTATGCTATAAATGTCTCATATATATCATTTACATATAAATGTACATTCCTATGTTACTGGTGGCAACGTAAATGATACTACCCTTTTGGAATCGGATAATAAATTTTAGGAGTCACCAAAATGTTCCTGCCTACCTAGAAATACATGTAAACTGGAAAGAAAACTTTTTAAACTATAGTTAATAAGTAACACTTCAGTACTAGTAAATAATGGATTTTTAAAATATGGAATGTTTAAGTACATTTTGAAATGTTAACTCTAATAATAATCAATTAATGCTAAAATTGTAAAATTTATAAACATGAAAAGTGTTATGACACGTTTAAAAAAGAAAATTCAAAATTATATCTATACTATGATCATATGACAGTATATGATCTCGTATAATATACTATTTTAATCATACACATATATGTGTGTGAGCGTGTGTGTAAAGACAAAAACTAGAAAGAAACATGAAAAAATAATTGATATGCTAGAACAGTAAAACTCTGCATATTTAAGATTTTAAATTATTGTTTTCCCAGTATGCACCCAGCTTCCCATACTAAAAGGTGTTATTAAGGTGATTTATTTCACATTAATATATTTTAAGAGGCTATCTTTTTAAGTTAATGTTTCATATACAAAAAGTAATAGATGATTTGAAGTAAGGCAAGTTTGCTACCTACGTAAAACTTATCACAGCCTTTTTACACACACAAACAGGTAACTGAAAATTTAAAATGTGCTTCCTTGGTCAACAGGAAGACAGGCTCTTGTGACCTATCTATAAACTGACTTTAGATTCTGGAGATAATAAAGATAATGCAGAAAAAGCCATTTAAGGAGGGAGTATTCACCAAAAAGTAATTCTCCTGGATGCCTCTTCACCTTTATCGGATCTCTGGTTCATCTCTGTCCTGGTCATTAATTGACAAAGATTGCCAAAGGCCAGCTCAGGAACAAGAGAGGTAAGTGACTGAGGAAGTTTATTTAGACTGGTAACATGGATAGGAGGTTGCAGAAAAACAGGTAAGACTGAAATCAGAAGGGTGTAAAGCAAAGTTACACAATGGATATGTTTTAGAAGAATGCAAATCCTGGGGTTCAAAGAAAAGGGGTCCAAGATGATTGAGAAGAAATCTATGAAAAAGTTACATAGATTTGATAATTCTGCCTTCAAAGGTGGAATTCCCTTCCCCTCTTCCCCCTGTTCCCGCCCCCCTTTTTAGTTAACTTTAGAAGTCTAAAATATAAATTAACAGCTGGGTAACCACGCAATGGTGTTGCAATGTAAAGAAATTTTAACCCAATTACCATCATGTCAGCATTTCCTTTCCAGTTGCTGTTAAATATGTTGCTCCTCTCCGCCGCGTCCTTCCTTGCAAGCTCTCCTCCCTTGCCTGGTGAGTCACACATCTTGCTTCATAAATTATATTGTTATTAGTCTCAGGCACAAGGGACTGATGCAGGCAAAAGCAAGGGAGTTGAGAACCTCGCTGCTGCTAGTGACTCACAGAGGAACCCGAGGTCAGGCCCTGATTCTGTCTCAGGTTTTCCCACTGGAGAAACTGGAGGATTGGCTGGGTGCAAAGCCCTCCTGTGCACTGTGGCAGGTTCTGCAGAAGCTCCCCACAGGCAAAAGCAAGGGAGTTGAGAACCTCGCTGCTGCTAGTGACTCACAGAGGAACCTGAGGCCAGGCCCTGATTCTGTCTCAGGTTTTCCCACTGGAGAAACTGGAGGATTGGCTGGGTGCAAAGCCCTCCTGTGCACTGTGGCAGGTTCTGCAGAAGCTCCCCACTCACTTAGCCTCAGGTCAGGAAGACCACCATACAAATCGCAAGCCTGCAATTTAAGAATTTTTTAAAAAGAATGCAGTGCTACATACACTGCCTCAAGTAGCTCACTGTCTTTCAAACACCTGAAAAAGAAAGAACCTTGGCCCTGGAGTCAGACAGCCCGTTCAAGGGCCAGACCTGTCAATAGCTAGGTCTTGGACAACTCAATCTCTGAATCTTCGTCTGAATTAAATGGTGCTAATTCTACCTACTGCAAAGACCTGCTGTGGATTAGAGTGATTAGGTATGTATGTACTTTACCTGAATACAGTAAAGTACAGAATCAGTGTTATGTAATGATACTATCTTATTATCCTGACTTTATTGGGTAGGGGCAAGAATCCCATGTCAGGCTGGTTTAAATAATAAGATTAAATGCTAAGTTTAAAAAGATTCTCCAAGGGAGAGGAATGGGACATCTGCTCCTTCACAGCTGCCTTCCCGCCACTATTTCCACATCTTTCACTACTGGGAAAAGATAACTGGTTTCATATTCTTCTTTCAGTAAAGGAAGCCCACATAATGGGCAAAAACTCTGCTAAACAGAAAGTCCAGAGACAAGTCCTGGAGAGGCTGTCCTGCATAGAGTCACCTAGTTCCAACCTTCCCAATGATCAGACTCACCTGGGGGGATGCCCAGACCTTACCCCCACAACACACTGGGATAGAATTTCAGGACAGGATGCGTAGGAACCCAAGGCCTATTGGCTTGTCAAGAATAGATGTTTGGGAATCTGAATGCCCATCCTACCCCTTTCCAGCTATATGACCTCATCTGTAAAACAGATATAATGACTTTTATGTTTGTAAACTCTAGGTCAGGATGAAATGAGGTCATGTGTCTAAATCACTTTGTAACGCTCGGTGTATAGTAAGTGCCCAGTAAGCTGCAAGTGTTGGTACTGTGGTCACTATTTACATTTCCTCATCAATGGCACTATGGATTTCCAAGTGGCATAACAGCCAGCCGTCATTCACTAATTTCCTATAATACCCTGATCAGTATTGAGGTTACCCGACCAAGTGTTGGTGGCAGAGCAGCTTTTCTGAGGGATAATCCATTTCCTTGACAGGGTAATTCATTTCCTCAGTGTCAGCAGGATTTCTTACAACACGGTAGTCGTCAGGGGCAGTGTCACCAAAGGAATCTCTTATGAAAGAGAGTGAAATCTATAGAAGGGTACAGAGCCACACCTTGATCAAGAAGGAATCTGGAACATCTGTCTCACTCACTGATAAAGAGGAAGCAAGTTACTTTTAGGGAAGGACTTGGTGTTATTAGAGAACTGATGAAGAAAGCCTCCAATTTTAATATTTAAAATATATGCTTATGAAGTGTTTCCTGCTGCCACTGCAGAAGGAAACATCCCTTAGAAAAGAACAAGATGACAAAGATTCCCATAATCTTCAGATGAGGGTGAGGTGCAGTGGGTGTGAGAACCTAGAGCAGAGGGCAGGGAAGCAGTGAAGGAGTACAGAAAAATAATCTCAATTACACGTTCCCAACAGTTTCCTTCTTTAACTCAGAAATCATTAATAAATAAATAAATAAATAAATAAAAGGGGAGATTTCCCCCTGGCAAGAAGTGCTGGCATGAGATTAGGAAATTGGGCACCTGCTGGGATAGTCACTGTTTCCTCCTCTGAGCAAACAGGGATGGGTCATCTCCCTTTCTCAGCCCAGCCTCTCCCTCTGTCCATGGCCACTAGCTCTTGTTATTTACTCACCAAGAGTAAGTAACTCATAAGATCTCAAAACTGAAAAGAACTAGTCATTCCTATCTAGCTCTATCTAATGCAAGAAGCCCCTTAAAGAAAAAAAAAAAGCATAACACCCAGATTTTAAGTAGATAGGGGGAAAGACAGAGACACCGAGACAGACAGAGACATAGAGAGACATATAGGGTATCTGCAAAGTCTGCAACATAGAGAAAATATTTCATTTATTAATTATACTTTTGGGGGAGATTAATGATTAAATCCATGGCTTTAAATTTAGGCATCTTTTGGGATTTCCCCGGTGGTCCAGTGGTTAAGACTCCGTGCGCCCAATGCAGGGGGCCCAGGTTCAATCCCTAGTCAGGGAACTAGATCCTGAATGCTGCAACGAAGATCCCACGTGACGCAACTAAGACCCAGCACAGCCAAATAAATAAATATATTTTATTTTATAAAAAATTAGGGATCTTTTGACTGCAAAAGTATCTGGAAGAAAAAACATTCTGGGTATATTATACGAAAATGTAACATATTGTAAAATAAAAATTTCCCTAGGTTTCCAGACTTTTCAAATATACATTCTTTTCAAAAGGGCATCCTTAAATTTCTGTCCAATATATATTTATATGATTTTCATTTGTCTCTGATTTCTGCCATTAGCTGTTGTGAATCAGAGAAAACACCATGCTGACACGTACCAAGCAAGGTACCAGGTCAGTGTCATGTCAGGCACAGAGCCAACTCCCGTTTCCCTGGTCGGGGGAAGTCCAACATGTGCCATGTGATCTGCTGGCTACTCCTCTATTGATCTTGATCTGGGGTCTATGGGTTTCTAAGCCTTCTTTTTAAAATCTTCTTCTCTAAACTAAGACTTATTGGGTATTTCCTCAGATTTTTTTCTGCCAAAACATACAGTTGCCATTAGTGCTACCATGAATGACTAGTCTGATTCTGTAAAGCAGGACCACATGTGAACCTAGATGAAAGTGGTGGAACTGGGGTTGGGTTGACCCGCAGGGCAGATTGCTGGCTCCACATGCTGTAAGAGAGGATTCAAGTTCCCCTGTGTCATTCATGTCAGTGAAATTTAATTATAAATGTCTTAAGGTTAACCAAAAAGAAAAAGATGCTCTGAACGTGAACAATAGAATAATGATATTCAATTTCTACTGCATGGAACAGTACAGATCCAGAAGTTATATTATTTTACCTGTCACATCCATACTAACATTTAGGTCTCTATATATTTTGAGGTTAGAAACAAGGTTAATTTTTTTCCATATGGATATTCAAATGGTCATTCTTTCCTTATATTATCAATACTGTCATAAATCAAGGGTCCAATATGTATTGGAGTAAATGTGTCCAATATGTAAAGTGGAGGTTTATTTCTGGAATTTCTAGTCCATTTTATTGGTCTGTTGTGCCTTTGGCTTTAGTATTTTTTTTAAAGTTTCCTAGTTGATTCTTACTTTCAGCCAGTATGGAGAACCACTACCAGCTACAAAATTAATTAGTAGATCATGACCAGAAATTTTATAGAGTGGAATGGAATAGAAGAGAAAACATCAATACATATCAAGTATTGTTTTGTGAAACTTTTATTCCAGTTAATGTGTGTGTGTGTTCTGAGTTGAGATCTAAAAGTATTTACCATCAGTGATCATTAAAAGAGGTTTGAAAACCACTGCAATAGTGTAATCTGTGAAACAATTACTTAGGAAAATCCAACTTGAATATTATTTTACAGTCATCATCTAGTAATGCTCTGACGTTTTCTCTTCCACAATTGGTTGTAGACCAGCATTCCACAGAAAGTGTATTTCCATTGGAAACAAGTCAGGGAAAGTCAGTTACAGCTAATGGAACAGGAGGAGCTCATTATAAGCCCTGTAACGCTGACCCAAGGTCAGAAGTGACAGTGAGCCTGTGGGAACATCACAAATGAAAATTGCGCATCTGCACAGTTTGAGATTTGCTCAGCATCAGCATATTTTACATTTTTAATCAGATGGCAAGCAAGAAAACAAAATTTGAAGGGAAGAAATTGAAGCCAATTTAGTTATTAAATGATGTCAAGTCATCTTCATTATTGAAGAAAATGCTCTCAGAATTTTTGCTTGAATCTTGAAATAATTATTCTTCAGCCTGTGTCAGGATCAATCTAACCAACAAGTATTTATTGACTACTTGCTAAAGTATGTCTGGCAAATGAATCAAAATAAAACAAATAGGGCTTCCCTGGTGGCGCAGTGGTTGAGAATCCGCCTGCCGATGCAGGGGACACGGGTTCGTGCCCTGGTCCGGGAAGATCCCACATGCCGCGGAGCGGCTATGCCCGTGAGCCATGGCTGCTGAGCCTGCGCGTCCGGAGCCTGTGCTCCGCAACGGGAGAGGCCACAACAGTGAGAGGCCCACGTACCGCAAAAAAACAAAATTAAAAAATAAATAAATAAAAGAAATAAGACTTGTTCTTGAACACAAGTACTCTATAAAGAACAAATGGATTGTGGCATATGCTTTTTCCTCCCTAATCACTTCATTTAAGAACATGGAAATATAAATAAAAATTATTTCAAGTCCCTTAATGTAATATTTTATCTCTTCATATAACCTAAATATATGCATTAGCTGTGAATTTTACAGTTTTCCCATTAACGAGAATTATGTTTGGTGATTATTTCACAATATATACAAATATTTAATTATTATGTAACAACACCTGAAGCCAGTATGTCAATTATATCTCAGTTTTAAAAAAAGCTAGAAAACTGCTTCCATTTCTCCCTTCTCCAGGCCCAGTGACCACACGTCACATGTTTCAGAAGGCAGAGCTACAGGATGGAAGAAGGCAGCACAATCTATGACAGGAGAACTAAACCGTTGCTGCACACATGCAAAAAGTATGTATCTTTTGATTTTGTTTTTATATTGTGCACATGCACACGAACGTGTGTGTGTGTCTGTGTAGTGTGTGTATGTGTATGTCTGTGTGTATCTGTGTCTATGTCGTGTGTGTGTGTATGTGCATCTGTGTGTCTGTGTGGTGTGTGTTTGTGTGTACCAATACTGAGCAGACAAATTTGGAAATTTTGGTTAAATGTATTAGTTTCCTGGTATTTCCTGAAGATAAAATTCAGGGAAAAAAAAAAGGAAAGTTTCCATTGAATTGGAACTTCTGTAAACCGAATGCCAGCTATGCGTAAGGCCTCTGGTCTGTTCAGTTCACACTCCTTAGAACGCTGTACAGATACCCTCCACAGACTTTCCAGCAACCAGGTTGGCAAAAAAAAAAAAAAGAGGAAATGGTTTTTTAAATGAACCAAAACCCTTTAACTTTATATTTGAGCAGCATGTAAACACTCCCTGCCTGAGAAATTTTAAATCCTCCTACTTGGGAAAGGGGAAATGTGTCTCAAGGTCAAACTCCCTCTCACACAGCCCTCTTCTACTTGTTAATGGGCTTCCTCAGACTTTAAGGTCTGATAATAATGAAATTTGGAAATAATTTAACTGTTTCAAAAATACAGTGATTGCTGAAGTCCATTTACAATGGAATGTCTGTCCCCTATCCACAGAAATTCCTGGGGAAAGTTTAGGCTGTTACAGTGTTGTATAAGGTCAAAGGTTCTTTTTTAAAAAAATATTTATTTATTTTGGCTGTGCTGAGTCTTAGTTGCAGCATGCGGGCTCTTCGTTGAGACTTGCAGACTTCTTGGTTGTGGCATGCATGCGGGATCTAGTTCTCCAATCAGGGATTGAACCCAGGCCCCCTGCCTTGGGAGTGTGGAATCTCACCCTCTGGACCACCAGGGAAGTCCCAAGGTCAAAGGTTCTTAATCTCTCCATCCACGTGCTGTTTGATGTTTTTATACCTAAGCCCTAATTTATTCTAATTAGGCTTTTAACTTAGTTTATATTTTCATCATTTAAAATCCTTGCTATAAGACACAATCTTAAGGCAATATATAGTATGGCCCATAAAATGATGAGACTGATTGTTGCACTGGGCTTAGGAAAGTAAGTCCTGCCACTTAAGAAAGTCTTCTTTCAGAGTGCCAATTGTCTGGTCTGTCTGGGATGACACAAAGATTTCTTCAATCATTCTGGGTCTACCAGCTAAATAAAAACAAACTCACGATGTGTAAGACCAATAAGGTCAGTGGTATTGTGTGCGCAGGTGTCTCCAGGAAAAGGAAGAATACAATTGCATTTGATTCCAGAGGGAGCTTCCCTGTGTTCCTCTCCTATCTCTCTGCTATGATCTGCAGTTCATTGGGATTCAAAGTTAGGGACAGATGCCGAAATGCCATTCCTGATGCCAACTGGCTTACTTAACTCCAGGCTTTTAGCCAGTAAATAAATCAATCACTCTTGTCCTGAATCTGTCTTTATAAAGGTATATTATCTCCAGTTCAAGCTTTGTATTGCATCCCTAAATTCACACTATGAAGGCCTTGGAAAGCCCAAGGCTCCTGAGTAGATGGCCTGGGGCCCAAAGCAAATGAATGGTTGCCACACTATACTCTGTTCCATGAGTTCTTGGAGCCAGACCCTCCTCCCACATGCATCCTGCCAACAAGGTTTCTGCTATGGCTTTGGGAGCCCAGGAAAACTCAGATGAACTCTGTGTGTGTGTGTGTGTGTGTGTGTGTGTGTGTGTGTATGTATGTGTGAATGTGTGCATAAAAACACATCTTTCCTGACCTCTAACTCTGAAATGATTAGCACAACAAACTGACTTTTGTAAAACAAGTATCTGATGTTCTTGCTTTTTGCCTGATTTTACTATGCTTTAGGGGAATCTTGGCACAGGACTTTCACTACCCTGTTTCAGAGGCTATGTCAAAGCTGGATGGTAACCACTATAAAGGATCTCAGTAATTACAACGTGATATTCAAAGAAAGTCAATCACACGATGTTATAATAAACAAGCACCAGGCAGCTCCATGAGGGCAGGTTCTTGCCTCCATTGTTCACTGCTGATACCCCCATGCCCAGAACAGGATCTAGCATGACAAAGCATCAACAAATAATTGGAGAAATGACTACTATTTATCGAAAGCCTACCATTTTTCAGTCATGCAGATGACACACTGCATAACTTGTCTCTCTATTCCTTATAACAAACAATGCCATGTGATGGACGTTATAATAAATAGCTTATAAATAAGGAAAGTGAGGTTTGAAGAATTTCACTGACTTGCCTAGGTCACATAATTAGTAACCAGGAAGGAGCTATTCAAATCTAGGTCTGTCTGCCTTTCTAGCCCATGTTCAGTCCACTTCATCATGCCTTCACCCCAAGAGTAGAAGCAAATTATAGATTGGCTCTTGATCTTGCTATGACACCAAATTAACATATTTGCATATTATTTTGGATTCAGAAACACCTCCAGGTGACAAGGACTCTGTAAAGGGCTGATGGAATACAATAGGAGAATAGAAGGCTCCAATCATATATATATATGATTGTATATATATATCTGTGTGTAGGAAGGCAACAGAGTTCTGGCTTTTTCACTTCCCTATTATACTGCTAAAATCTCACTGAGCCTAAATATCCTTATCTGAAAACTGCATAAGATGAGTCTTGCCTCACTGAATTAAATGGGAAATGCATATACATACAGCAAGAACCCAATAAGTGCAGACTATTGCTAACCCAGAATTATCTTCAGACTTATATAAATTTGATTGCTTTTAGAAAAGACAGAATATTTTTAATGGGAAGACTATACAATTACTGTCAGCATGAACATATGCCTATTTTCCCCTTCAAGAATTTGTCCCTTTGTCCAGCAATCCTACTGATGAAATTTTAAGTGGAAACCCCCTTTTTAAAAAAGGTTTGTAGGGGAGAGGAATGAAAGGTGTTTAAAGTCTGAATCCTCACTCATGGTAGAGAAGGACCTTGGACATTATATATTAATGAATAAATTAATATTCATCATCTGGTGAGTCCCAAAGGTTTCTTTCCTTTGCTCTGTGTAAGGCTTTTCAGGAAATAAAATTGCTTAAAAGAACATCTTCACTAAACATGGGTTAGAAAAAATAAAGTTTTGTTTTTGTTTCGTTTTTCTTCACAAAGCTGGCAGTTTTAGAATTAATCACCTAATGTCTTCTGGACATGACATTTAGACTATCTCCCTTAAGACAGAACCAGCTTAGAAAACCTTCTTACTGTGAGATGAGCAAATTCTGCCTTGTTCCAAATTTAAGACATTCTGAAATGGCTTTTGCTATGCTGCCTGGAGATCCTCGGTCACCCTTTGCATTTCAGCTTGAGTCAAGGCTTTCCAAATAAACCAAGCTATGCCGATTGAGCGTTCAGCCTCATGTGATTTCACTCTCTGAACAATTCTTCCTGTCCCTTCAGTGAATCAGTTTAAACTCGCCAAAGAGCAAGTAATACAAGTTAGAAGTTTGAATTCAACATTTACTCTCCACTACTAAAGACTTCTGTAGTAAAACTCATCAAGCAAATGGCTTCAAAGCTCTCTTTTCTGTATCTCTCCCACAATCAGGCCAAAAACAAACATTTTCATCTTTCTCTCTCCCTCTCTCTCTCTCTCTCTCTCTCTCTCTGTCTCTCTCTCTCTCTCTCTCTCTCTCTCTCTCTCTCTCACACACACACACACACACACAGAGCCAAGGCCAACTTGGTTTTGAAGTTTCTCAAATAGTAACAACATCCACAAGATGATGCCTACCTTTCTGAAACTTCAGTCCACAAAGATGCCCCTTGGTTGTGAAGAGACAGAGCCAGACTCTCAGTGCTCCAGCCAGCTTTGTTCTCATCAGAGAGCAACACACCTCAGCTCTGTGTAAGCTCTGAAATTCTTTCAGAGACCCACCCTCTAAAGTTGCAGGTCAAGATTTCTGACTGAGGGCAGTCAGTGACGTGAGGCACAGCTACTGGATGGCACCTTCAGATTCTTTCCTGATGCAATGTTGTTTCCTGTTTGACCACATGGAGAGGAGAAAACTGGAATTCAGTGGGACACCGAGTCACAAATGCATCAACTGCTTCATCATCATTGCATTTCAGTGCACACAGTCATTAGTCAACTACTGAACAGGATAGTCTTGCTGTTTGTATTAAAAGGAAGGGGTTTATGTGGCAGAAAGAGACCTGCAACACTGCTGACAGCCCTGCACTATCCTCTGAGCTAGTCTGACAGCCGTAGTACTCTCCAGAAGCCTGGAACACAGGCAGGGCTTTTTGCTAACTAAATCACTACCACCAGCACTGCACCACAAAACTCATTACCAAGGAGCATCAGTCTCAGAAATGCAACTTTTCCACCTGTTTCCTAGCAATTGAAAAAGAAAACCCTTTTTTGAACCATAAAATGACCAAAAAAAGAAAAAAAATCAGATCATCTTTTCTTTTTAGAATAGTTGGATGCGATTCGCTTTGTTTTTATTTGTGTCTCAAAGAACAATCATCACAGACAAGGAAAGACAAATCTATTAGTAGCACAATATAAATGTTGTTTGTCTGCTTGAGACACTTCAACTTTAAAGGCAAGTGTCCCTCATTTTATAGTGTTTATTTGAGATGTTGCACCTTTTGGGGCCATTTTCACTTTCTCTTGCCTGAAGATGAAACTGCTGCAGGCGTGGATTATTTAAAGGTGCTTTGACAAGAAAACTTCAACAAGTTTATTCCTGTCCGTCTTATAAGCTGAACCTTGCCTCCCAGGAGGTCTGGGCAGGAGGTGCTGCCTCCTCTGAATGCCTGATTCGAAGCTCTTCTCATTGGCTGACTTCAACTGCTGAAAGACAGCTTTTTTCTTCTATCAGCTTAATAGCTAAGAGCAAATTAAAAGCTGACTAGAGACGGAGAAGGGGAAACGCCAGTTTCAAGTTCTTTGAAACTCCATAGTTTCTCAAATTTCTCTAATGAATTCAGTTCAAAGAAGGAAGCCTGGTCAAGGCCCTTTCACTCAACACTTGCTCACTCAGTTCTCCTAGGCTGTTTTTCTCTACCCAGACTTTCTTTTTTCTATTAAGGTGGTCATAAAATTTAAAGCTCATCTGGCAGGTGGTGAACTTCCAGCAGAGTGGGCACTAAATGTGCAGATTGTGGTTCAGACCCTCATCAGATCTTGCCAGGAGACTATGCAGAGTTACCTCACACTATCCATTTCTAGTCTATTGTCTTCTAACTGCCACCAGACTTATTGTAATAGGCAAGAACAAATCTAACTTCATGTTGGATCTGTTTCTTTTTCTTTAAACCTTGTATTCTATTGCTTTGGCTACAAGTTAAGAATGTTGCCTATAGCCTGAAATATACAGGATAGCTCATTCACAAGGCTCTGACCTTTAAATATATAACACTTTTCCATTCACATGGAGATAAAAAGTTGCAGAACAGAGAATAACATTTGTCTTGTTGGAAGTTTATAGGATCATTGTGACTGGACCTCTGCAAGGACAAAGGATTCTGGCACCAAGAAACTGCAGAACCAAATGCACCCCCAGTATAAAAGAAGCTTGAATTCTAACTCAGGGAAGATGGTTCTTTGGGACACTAGTCCACTATTTTCTTGGTCTGCTGGCTTTCTGAATAAAGTTGCTACTCCTCACCCCAACAACTCATTTCTCAGCTTATTGGCCTGTTGTACAGTAAGCAGTACGAGCTTGGACTGTGTAACATTATCTTCCCAATTAAGTTTTTTTTCTTTATCATGTCTCTTTCCCCTGCTGATAGAGCTCCACCAGCCACCTTTTCCTATAGGTCTCCTTAGCACAGGAGATAGCTACTCCTCCAGAATCTTCTCTTGTCTCTTCCCACTACCTTCCAGGCAAAGCAAACAGGCAGCTTCCATGCCCTTCCATTGACTGCTCTCTGCCCTCTCTGAGTGATGAAAGTCTGACTCCCCTGCCAAGTCCTGCAGCTTTCAGCCCTCCCTGTTCTGTGTTTATACCTATATTACAATGCTCACTCTACTATTACTACTTAGCTGGTTCTGTATCTGCTTCCCCACTATACTGGGAATCCCTCTGGGACATGCCTTACACATCCTTATATTCCTGGAGCTTAGCACAGTGCTGAGCTGTTCAATACTTGTCAACAGTTAACACTTGTCAACAGTTAAATTGTGGGCATCAAACACTCAATTTCACTTTGCAGATATCTGGGGAAGAGGATACTCCTGAACTCTACTCTGGATGCCCTTTCTCAGAATTAAACAAGCCAAGAGTGTTGTAGGACCACATTTTTTTGTTTGTCAATTATATAACTAAATACATGTCATCTACTGATGAGATACAATGTTCAAATCAAATATGAAGTATTTATACATAGCTCAATACCTTCTCTATCATTAAAAGAATTTCACATCTGCTGTATTTTTTGAGTCAAGGTCAAGGTGTAGTTCCTCCTTCTTTAGAGACAGATGAAAAACCTATGCAACAGGGGACAACAGCTAGAGGGATGGAAGAGAGGAATTCTGGAGGTTTGCTAGTTGTGACTTGGGGGAGCTGTGAATTGGGGGAACTCCCAGACATGTAAGCCTCATGTCTGGGAGTTCCTCTGAGGAAGATAAATAAATATAAACATGGTTCTTTCCAGGACTCCTACAGTAATGCTTTTCTTTTTCTCTTTTTTTTTCTCTCTTTCTCACTTGTGCTTCATGATAAATGTATCAGTTCATTGCTAACAGAAAACAGAGAACCTGAAGGAAGCATGATAGAGCAAGATGCATGTGTGGGTGTCACTTCTAGGCGATACTTAACTGTTTCATTTTATGAGAAAACTTTAGGAGTTAAGACATTGAATCAGTTTTATATATTTGAATCTACATTATGGATATTAAATCATTTATTAAAATCTTAATGATCATTGCTTTTTAAAAAGTGAATATTACCTCTGACAATTAAATGTAGGCAATTAAGCCTGATAAGAGTGGAGAAGTTTCGAGGGGAGCAATAGGGGGTACATTACAAAACTGATGCGTTTTTATACACAGACCAATCTTGTCACTAAAGGTTACTAAAGTATATAAAGGATATTTCACAGAGTAAAAGAGGGGCAGGGGATAAGAGCAGTGTGGACTCAGGTAAATCCAATCAAGATTCTGGAAGGCTACTTAGGATCTCAGAAGAGGAAAACAGAGGAAGCAGGACACAGGAAAATGGACTGTGGGCCCCAGCAGGAAGCCGACTAGACATGGTGCCACAGCTCTGCTAGCAAGGAGCAGAGGGTACACAGCTGCACGTGGTGTGGGTGTGGAGGAACGGGAAGTGGGGCAACTTCTGATATTCTAAGCTGCATGTTATGTTTGACACTGAACCTTAATCTAACTTTCCAGAGAAGAAAATATAAGTTTAATAGAACTGATCTGCTTTTCTCCTCAAAGGAGAAAATCCCTTCCAAGAAACATAATGAATACAGTTTTGGCCATGTCGATCTTAACCTAACCAGTCAAATTTTCTGAGCTTTTGCTATCAACAAACTCTGTTTTCTTGTAATGTTTCATCTCATCGTTTTCACAGAGTTTTCAAATGCAAAGGTTTGCTCAGAGATAGAAATACTAACTCAAAATGCTACCAAACCGTGTATTCTTTAAATAGGTATATGGGAAAACTCATATGGGATATCATGAAACAAGGAAATGTCTGCACAAATACCTACACCGATTGAAAAATTGACATAAAATAGTCCCCCTGCCTCCATGATTCAATCTCCACAGTAGATTACAGACTGTAGGAACTGAATTGTGTCTCCCTTACCCCAACCACCAGGGTCCACACTTTCCCTGGCCCAGTGTTGCAAGGGTCCCTGACAGGTGATTTGAGAGGCTACTTCGTGAGAAAGTGAGGAAACTGAAGAGAGAATCATCAGAACTAAGGGTTCTCCTGCACTCAAGTGCCCTCCCTTTCCCAAAGCTCCATCCCCTCTCCTGCTTTTTTTCCCCTGGTCACTCCTCACTATCTCTTACTTCTTTGTTTTACTGTCTGTCTCCCCATTAGAATGGCAGCTCCATGAGGACTGGGACTTTTATCTGCCTTGTTCACTGCTGAGTCCTCAGGAGTCCAAACAGTTCTTGGCAGAGTGGACACTCAGTGCTGAGGGAGTACATTCAGTTATCTAGCTATTTACCATTGTAACTTCCTCTCTACCACAACGGGTAGTTACTTTCTCAAAGGTAATTCACTGGGCTTTTTCAAAATTGAAAGTCGGCATTTGTGTGTCGAGAAGATGGCCAGTTCTACTTTGAGCTTGTTAGGAGAAGGGGAGAGTCTTCCCTTGAAGACTTAAGTCTGTCACATATTGAGTACTTGAAGCAAAGGAACTTTAGAATCCAGCTGGCACATTCTCTGGGAAGGCTGTGGTGTCACATGCCAGCCAGATCACACATCTCCACAGCTTCGTTTACCACCCCCAGTGATGGCCAGCAGATGGTCTCTGCCTCAGTGATGGGGCAGGCCACATCTCAACTCGCCTCCTGCAGAAAGGTTTTGTTGCTAAGCCCCAGTGCCACTTTGTGCTCATTATGTGATCTTATTCTTATTGACTGTGTGAGTCTAGACAAGTCATTTAACCTCTCAGTTCCTCAAGTTTCTCAACTGCAAAATGGGGAAGACAACAGCAATACCTTATAGAGTTAGGAAAACATTAAATTAGTTAATATCCATCAAAGCACTTAGGAGAGTACCTGGCATATAGTAAGCACTCTGTGAATTTTAGCTATGATTATAATAATAATTATTATTAATATATTTAATCTATAGGTTTTATTCCTATGTTTATTCCTAATAGACTTTATTTCTTGCACATAGACTTAGTTTCTCCAATTAAATCTTGAGTATAATGACTGTATAAAGTTTCCAAGTAGCACCCATTACCATTCTCTGAACAGAGTATTTGTTATTCAATGAATAAATACTCATTCAGCAAGTATTTATTGGGTTCATACTAGTGCCAGGCACATCACATTATGTCTTTTGAAGGAGCTAAGGATCTCAAGAATAACAATATAGCATGACTGCCCAAACTGACACAGATGCATACTCACACAAATGAGCAGAACTGTTCACTAACCCTATTATACAGAGTGTAGAGGGAAACAGACACATGTGTATGTGGTGTGGGTCTATTTATATGTTCTACCCAGGTACAAATTGGGAGGATAGAGGAGATGGACTTCAAAATTTATTATTTCATATCCTTTGTGCATGCAAGCATAAGCCATGGATTTTAAATGAGGAGTTCAGACTACACAGTATGGCATCAGGAATCAGACTGGAGTGGGCAGATAAACTTTTCATCCTCAAAATCATTAATCCCATGATTATCTCAGTCTGTGAAGGCTGAACTTGGCAGCTTTAACATCTACAGTCCCTTTATCCAGCATTGTGCTGGGCATTCCATGTGCTTTATGAGTTGCATCAGCACTAAACAGGTAGGAAGGAAGAGGAGGTAGGAAGAAGATGAGTGTTTGAATAAATATCTGGGCCATTGATACCATGTTATGTGTGACTAGACCGTAAGGAAACAAAATGCCCCTTATCCATCCATCCATCATTCATTCAACACATTTATTATATAAGCTGCTTGAAACACAAAGACGAACACAAGACCCCTGACCTCAAGGAGCTTACTGTCTATCTTTTCCCTCCCATTCTCCCTCTTACCCCATACCCTACATGCCACCTGCCGACAAAGAACTGGGAGAAGATGTGCTTGGCAACCTGAGACCCCCAAGGATGGGTACCTCTCTTCAGCTTATGAATTTTGGGGAGCAATTTTTTAAAAATCAGGATGGAGTGCTTTATGGAAAACAGAAGCTGGACTAAATTTCATGAGATCAGTAACTAAGACTCATTCCCAAGAACAAGAACTCACACTTCTGCCTCCTTGTTAATAAAAGACTTTGTTACTCCACAGGGCATTAGAAACACAGACAGGCTTGAGGTTGGGAGTGAGCATGTGTAGTTCTGTGGCAGTTGAGCAGACTTGGTCACCCTTTAGTCATTTCCAGACCCTCCTAAAGTGGAGTTCTAGGCCAAAGGCATTTCCCCTCATCAGTTGCTTTTGTGCCACCAAAGCATCCAAAGTGACCAGGACATCCTGGTGTAACTGAAAGTGGTGCTGAGGTTCCAATCCTGAGGGCTGCTTCCTGTCCCTTTCTGGTCTCTGAGGGAGAGCTGCCCTCCTGCTTGCAGCTACCAAGTACTCTGAAAACACAGCCTTCAACAAAATGCTTCCTTGCTCCAGAACTTATGGCTTCTTTATGCTGGTTACATGAAATCTAACTTCCATGACTATCTATTTCCTAACCTCTCCTCCAAAATATAATCTCCACCCAGGCTATCCCACTTTACTCTCCACTGTACCCCAATACAAATCTCCCCTTGGCCTGAGCCAGTGGCTATGCGCATGCCCCACCTGTGATCCCTCCTTATCCCAGCCCCACACATTTCCTCTGGGAAACTTTGCCTCTCAAATCAACCTGAATCAACCTTTCTCTTTACACTTATTATCCAGATCACACCATTAGCCCCATTTTATGTGCAGCCCCATTTTTTAATAGTAGTACAGAAAATCCTCCTGTAACACAACTTGATCAGTATGTGCCTTGTCTCCCCTAGGCTGTAAACAGCCCATGAGCCTAGAAACACTACCAGGTTCATAGGAGACCCTCAATAAATATTAAGGATCTGATAATACTCTTTCCCCCATGTTTTAAGCTATATGTACCTTCTGCTGCTGCTCTTCCTCCTTCCATGGTATTTTCATTCCTTCAACAATTATTTATTGAGCACTTCCTACGTGCCTGAAAATAGGAAATCACAGTGAACAAGGCAGCTATGGTCCCTGCTTTCTAGCTACTTAAGAGTCTCAAGCTTTGGCTATGGCTGGAAAAAGCAAGTACATTCCCTGAATGTCCGCAGTCATTTACTCTCTCTTTGTGGGAGACTATCAACAGATCAGCTGAACTACACAGCAATTGCTGGGGTCTAACACTTTGAAAGAGACTAAAGGGATATGAGCAAAATACCACATACTAAGTTGATTATAAAATGCCCCTCACTGGCTTCTCCTGAGACCTCAAATAAGGAAAAATAATACCCCCTCCCCCTTTTTTAACCTCTTTTGTGTTAGGCTGGTTTTGAATTAGAAATTCAGATGTCACATAACTTGTTTCACTGTTAGGTGCTGTTTGAAAGTGTTCTATAGGAAAAGATGACTTCTATTCGCTTATTTCATTTAAAATAGATGCCTTACAATTTCTGTGGACTAAACCTGCCAAATATGTTTCTCTTAAAAGAAACCAGTTTCTCTTAAAAGTTGCTACTCAACTACACAACCTTTCCAGGTATAAAAATCGTTTTACTAAAAACTAATAATACGTATCACCAAATGTTTACATAAATAATTTATAGTGTTCATTCATTCATACATTTATGGAATTCCTATCATAGCAGTTACTACACCAGTAAGCATGGTTAAAATAAAAATATAATAGTTTGCTTGATCACGTTAAACTGTCTGCAAGGCCCATTTGCAAAATAAAATACTAGCCATTTACAATTAAATGTCTGGCCTAAACATTAGAGGATAAATTGTACACTGGGAAATTAGTTTCAACAACTATAGTCCAAACTTATAGTTATTTAAATCCTTAAAATCAAAATCAACCAACTAATCATTCAACAAATAAATACAAATACAAAATATAAAAAATAATTATTACAGTAAGATTTAAGAGCTTTAAATTTTAGTCAAAAATTAAAAACAAAAATCTTTTGGGCCTTGCCTGGTGGTGCAGTGGTTAAGAATCCGCCTGCCAATGCAGGGAACTCGGGTTCAAGACCTGGTCTGGGAAGATCCCACATGCCGTGGAGCAACTAAGCCCATGTGCTACAACTACTGAGCCTACGCTCTAGAGCCCGCGTGCCACAGCTACTGAGCCCGCGTGTCACAACTACTGAAGCCCACGTGCCTAAAGTCTGTGCTCCGCAACAAGAGAAGCCACGGCAATGAGAAGCCCGCGCACCGCAACGAAGAGTAGCCCCCCCTGTCCGCAACTAGAAAAAGGCCGTGTGCAGCAACGAAGACCCAACACAGCCAAAAATAAATAAATAAATAGATTTAAAAAAAATCTTTTATCAAAGCTGAAAAGAAAAATATCTTTCAATAGCAAAAACCCTTTGACCTCAGATATGCTCTGCATCAAGTTTTCAGAGAAAGTAACATCATAACTAGAACAGACCAGAAAACACTCAGACTGTTCAACGTCACCACTGGCTTTTAGTAAGGACAATGTAAAGCAAAGATCTTCATATGGTCACACATGGTAACAACAGACATAACCTATAAATCATGCATATTTTCACAGTAACAATGATGGCTTGTGGCTTCTATAATCGGCAACCACCAGAGTGTCTGATCTCATATATTGGAGCAATTCTGCCATTCCATTCCTTACACATCAGCAATGATCTATAATGAATGTGAAGGATCAGATACCCAAATACATGCCATGCTAATACCATGTAAAGTAAATATCAAACATGAAGCTAATTAGGGCAGAAATACCATTTGACTCTTTCATAGTTCCAATCTTTGCAAATAATTGTTATCAAGATAGATTATCACTACTGCAAGGGTACTTTGTATATATGTAACATATTTGTCCTGATCTAAACCTGTAACTTAATTTTTAAAATGTAATTCACAATAAATACATTTTGCATCACAACCTAGTACAAATACACCCATAAATATATATATATAACTGAAACCAAAGTTTTGCACAACAATACTTATCCATACTATTTTTGATGTACTCTATTGTCTATTCTAGTCTAATCTTTTAGAAAAATGCTGGTCTGGACTTACTAAATTGGTTTACTGGCCTATTAATGGATTATGAGGCACAATTTACAGTGCCCAAACCAACCTAACTGGATCGACTTACCCTTTCTACAACTCCACATACTACTTAGATGTTTCCTCCCCTCATTTCAGTTGATTTAAAGACATTTTCTGATGGGGTAAAAGAAAAATTGGAGTAAGCATCAAATATCGGAGGGTGATTTAGGCCTCCAAACTATGACTATGGGGAATAGGATGGGTGCCTTTTTCATTTTTGAGGTCCCAGCACCCAGATCTCATACTGGGTCTAGGCACATACTGGGTCCTTGATACATTATGTTGAATTTTTAGAGTAAATAAAAGGGTATTGTTAGAGTTTGTTTAAAGTCACATAGGAATAATAACTTTCACCTGAGAAAAAGCCCACACAGAAAGATGTCCTGGACAGGAGTACAAAGCCCACAGTGGCCTGTGGAATCAAGTCTAGGCCTTCAGTCCACTTCCCGACAGTCTCTGAGGTTCCCTTACTTCGAACTCGGCAGAAATCTGGGCTTGACCTCTACTCACCTGGGTGAGAAGATGGAGCCAACCCAGCGATTCACAAAAACCCATGAAGGCAAAGACAAAGGCAAAGATGGAAACCTGCTTGGCACTGTAGCCCTGGGACGCGCCTAACTGACTTTGCAAGGCCTGATAAGCAGGGGCTGCAGCAGGAGGGGCACAGACTCGGCCTAGGACGTGGCCTCGGCCTGCGTGGGGACAGGTAGCCGGACTCGGCCTCGGCCTGGGCGAGGAAGGGGCCCGGTATACAGCCTGCGTGGGGACAGGGGCACAGCCTTGGCCTGCGTGGGCACAGAGACCCAGACTCAGCCTCGCCCTGCGCAGCGACGTCTCCCGGCGGTGAGGTATGGCCCGCCCGGTGCACACCGGCCGCAGGGCCCCTGAGCCGCATCCTTCCCACGCACCTTTCTCCTCCTTTGTCCTGAGGCCGAGGCTCCAATCGCTAAGCTGGGCTGGGCGGTCAGCGCAGCGGTGCATCCTGGGACGCGGGCCGCTCGAGGCCTGAGGGCGTGGGACCCCTGGGTGGGGCCGAGAGGGAGCCCCAACAGGCCACCATGCTGCACCGTAGTAACAACAGCTTGCTTTTGGTGGCAGGAATTTACCTGGGCCGACACCTCTCCTCCTAATAGGCACACTGACCTCGTAACACAGGCATGTAACGGAGGAGCTAAGTAACTTGCCCAAGCTACACAGCTCGTACATAGCACAGCTAGGGCTCGAATCTGGGTTTTTCGTGAGTCCAAACCCAGTGCCCTTGCTACTCAACTACACAACGTTTCTAGGGGGAAAATAACATTGTAACTGGCCTATAGACTGTTCACAATTCGGGGGGTAGGGAGAGGAAGAGGAAACTTCTAGAATAATTACATAAACCCAGGTCTGCAGTGATCTGTCATTACAAGGTTGAATTAACAAAGATAGATCATAAATAGAAGACAGATAAAATGGGGTAATGAAAAAAAAAACCCTCCAGTAAAAGTGGGAGTATTATTCCTCTGAATATTTTATTAAATATAAACCTATGAAAATCATTTATAGAGAAGATAGTATAGTGTAGTAAGGAAAACAGGCTTTGGAGCCAGACAGCCCTGGGTTTAAACTACGACTCTTCAGCTTATTAACTTTGGGATGTGTGACCTTGGGCTTTTTAATAGTCCTTTTAAATGCTATTTTCCTCATGAGTAAAATAAGGATAATAATTCCTCCTTGCAGGGTGTCCTGAGGATTAAATGAGGAGAAAAAAAGTCTAGAAAGCATTTAGCATAATATCTGGAAAAATTAAGCACTCAGAAAATGACAGCTATTTTTACTATTTGAGTGCACAAAAAATGTAGAAAATGTTCTTAATAATGAGCAACTTAGTGATTAAGTCTTATTAAGTGCTAAGTCTTAATTAGTTCTCCATGAAATAAAAACAAAAAGGCATCAAGGAGAGCTCAGGATGAGATAAGAAAACAAGGAGCTGGGATGCAGGTAATATATGAATAGAGATAGATGAAAGGAGATTTCAAGGAAGTAGAAAAATAACCATAATTTAACACCTGCTTTGGAGGTGATGATGAGCTGAACTGACATTGAGGAACATCAAATCAGGTATGAAGAAGGAAAGAGTTCAGATATTCCACCAGAACACTCAGAAAAAAGAACAAAGATGAGGGTGTTAAGAGAGGAAAGTAAGCATGGAGATTAGAAAGCAGAAACTCAATCTACAAATGATGATTTAAAAAATGAAATGTAAAGAATACTGAAGGAATGGCAAAAGAGAACCTAGAAAACATATCTGGGATGGTATGTAAGACTCATCTTGTTCTAGGCAAGAATACTCAAAAGAGAACCAGACGTAGTCAGAACCTCAGGAAATTTCTGGATTTCAAGGACAAGAAATTATTTTGGATGCATCCATCAGAAAATTAGTTAACCTAAAAATAATCAAATGAGGATGGATTTAGCTTTCTTCTCCAGAAGCTAAGGATAGAAAACAAGAGCAAAATGGCAATGGTTTAAGAAAAGTTGTAACACAAAAACTATTCTCAAACAAGTTGTTATTCAGGTCAACAAAGGAATGGCAACCAAAAGACATTCCGATATATGAGGTCTCAGAAAATATATCCCCCTTCCTGGAAAAATTGCTGAGAGACATACCCTAGACTTCCTTCTTGGAAACATTACCCGAGAGGAACCAAAATTGAGATTAGTTCATTGGACAGATTGTGAAACAGAGTTAAGACTAAGTAATAAATAAATATAATGGTAATAATAAAATGGAATGTAAAAGGAAAAAGTAAAATTGGGAGAAGCTATATAATGTACAAATTTTGGGGAAACAGCAATTTGGTTTATGAATTCAGATGAAATTAACAATGGCCAGAAAACTGGAGGGGGCAGGAAAAGTGAAAGTGAACTAAATTTGCATATAATGGAGTCTACACTTATGGCTTCAGTCTTGGCTTTGATGAAAAAGGAATTTTCAAACATTTTTTTGAAAGCATAAAAGGTAATGATTTGTATAGTTAAAAAAGTAGGTATGTTTTCCAAATAGCTACAAGACTTAGTACAAATTATTAACAACCCATCTGCAACCCAAGAGTAAACAAAGGAAATAACAAGAAAGAATAAACTGTGATGGCAAAAATGTAATTTATGACAAGAAAAATCATTTTAAGCTTAAAACTATGTATGCTATACTTCAATAAAAAGGAACAACTTTTCAACTATTAAAAAGGAACAACTTTTTGATTGTTTATAATATAAAGTCCATTTATTTATTGTCTGCTGCTTGTACATGACCAGACCAAAGAACTCTTACCCAAAGGTTTAGGTTAAAAGTCACATAATACAGTTGGAACCTCAAACGCTGGTCTTGGGTGGTCCCAAAGCACTTTTCTTGAGATACTACAGTGATTTTTTCTTCATCAGCTGGTTCACAAATCAAGTTGCACAGCCCGGGTGTATAACACAGATGGCATAAGAGTTCTAGCATCATATTTTCTACTTATCACTGTCCCACATGGCATGCTACTGTGTTTGTGAGTCCAGCCTCCCATGGTGGGTATGTCACCACTGACCTATAACACCTGGAATGACATACCTTTGCTGTAGATGGTCCTTTGCCACCCTCCATAACAGACTATTAAAGAACAAAATAAACAATACTGTTAACTAACTTTTTATAATGCTGTTAAAAGAAAAACTTCTGATGGAATCTTGGTTGTTTCTTCTCTCTCCATGCCGATCTAGGAAGTGCAAGTGCTGTTCAAGATCCATTTCCAAATCCCTATCTGAAGGTGTCTTGACATACTTTTTTGTCCATACGGACCTTTCAGAGAATCAGGCTGTTTGTGATTACTCCTAAATGTTACTCTAATTTCACTCTTAGTTGTTAATAAAACTCATTAGTATAAAGCTGTTGCCAATCAATTTTATTTTCTAGTTCACCACTCATTTTCACTTCCATATAACCATCAAATCATTCATTATACATATTAAAAGTGACACACAAGAGGACATATGCCATATTCAAGCAAAGAATGCTACATGACACCAAAAATGCTTTACTTGTCAACAATCTAGTAAGGGGAATCTTTCCACTTTATTACAGAAAAAAATAGCAAAATCAGAAAAAAAATTTAAAAGACAATTTATAGGAAAATCGGCAGTCAAAAATCCAATTCTATTTTACAGTAGTGGGCTATACTACTCTTATGTTTTACAGAAATGAACAAACAAAGTCAGCAATTTAGAAATGGAAAATAAACTTCCTTTCTTAGCACATAAAAAAAAGTTCAGCTGCAGGAAAACCTGTGCTTCCTTATTATAGTTTGTTAAATAACTTAAAAAACAAAGTCATAAGCAATCATAAATGTGCTGCTGGTGTGTTCACTTTGTTGGCCTCAAGGGAGAAATGTGTCTGGCAGGAGGTCTAAAGCACTGTAAAAAAACCCCACATGCTATCATGATGCCACAGACAATCCCAATCCCCACTCCTAGACAATATCTTTAATGTAAACCCATGTTTTAAACTCTACGGCTTTCAATGATTAGGTAGACTCTTGTCTCAAACCAGACTAAAAACACCTGAACTTTTCTCACTGGAAAGGAAATCATACCCTGATCACATTCCATTTCTCAGTTCTTCTAAGTATTAGAAAACTGTACTTTCTTTGAAAAAATAGCTGAAGTTCCAAAGAGAAAAAAACCCCACAAGCGATCCAGGGTATATATAAACATGTATTTTACCCAACACAGTGAGTAACTGTACTACAGTTTAGTCAATCTACTTGAAAAGGTTAATGCCAATGGCAAATTTAGAAGGGGATCCCTGTTTTTTCTATATCTTAAAAAATACTAGTGAGCTGTATAGTTAGGAGGGGATACATGGGGTTAACTGTAAAGGCTTTGATCTGCTTTGTTCAGCTCCACTTTCCTTAGAATAATTAGAAAAACTTACAGTTGGTTTGCTAGTCTGACCTATAATAATATAGTCAGAAAAGGCATTTTATCAACCACAGTTTTCAAATGAGTATTTTAATATAAAGCAAGACAACTCTATACGGTGTCACAAATGACAATTCATAAAAGACCAATTAAAGTTCAGTATTTAGGTCAAGTTTTTCCAAACCCCTGGGCAGCCCAGGTGGGCTAAATGCAGCATGAGTGGGCCACATGTGCCCTGAGGAGAGGTCAGGAGGCAGGTCAGAGTCCCAGCAGGTGCTTGGTGACCACAATGTTGCCTCTGGGGATGGCATTCAAGTCAGTGATGACACAGTCATGTCACAGGTGCCACAACAAATCCCAGTATTCAGATGGCACAGAGAACACAAATAAGTTGAAAATCACTGTCCTGGTGGTTTCTACCTCCTCTCTGTCTCCTCTCTCCGGGTCCAACTAAAGCTGGTTTGTCACAAGTGAACAACAGCTTCCTGATGGTCAAAACGCCCAGCGTCTTCTTCTCAGATACTAAACTCCATATACATTTCCCTTCTCAAAGCCCTACCTGACCTTAGTTTCTGCAAAGTATTTCTTGTTCTCTGGCCTCTGTAATTTTTTTCACTTTCCTTCTTCATCCAGATCTCTTTCCCTTCCTCTCCCTAGTCTCAGGGAAATCAGACCTTCTGTGATTTTCATAATGCATAGGCAAATGACTCCTATGTCTTGCTCTAACACTGATCTTCTCATTTTCAACACAGGATTTCTGTCTGCTGGGCATGAATATGTGCTGAAGACAGTGCCCAAGTCACTCTGGTGAAGATGGAACTCATTTTCCTCGAGACTGTAACGATCTACTTCCCCTATTTCTGTGAACAGCAGCAGCTGCATCTCCACCGTGCATGTGCGAGTGAGAAAACACCTCCTGTCTCAGGCTGATCCTCTCCGTCCTTTGTAAAATTTAGGTGTATTTTTTTTCCAGTTATATATTCACACATTGTTGAAAGACTCAGTCTTTCAGTTCTGGAAATTTTTCCTGGATTACTTTAGTACTTTTCCCTCTCTGTTTCCAATTTTCTGTCTAGAACTTCTGCTATTCAGTTATTGAACCTCGTGAACTGTCCTCAAATTTTGTCATTTTTCTTTATTTTCCAATTTTTTTCGTCCTGCTGTTTTCCTCAACTTACATTTCTATTGAGTTTTTCATTTCTGCTATTGCATTATTCATTTATAAGAAGTTTGTTTCTCCTGAATATTTTTTATGTATTATCTTTTATAACCATTTATCTCTGAGGATATTACTAGATTAATCTCCTCCTTGCCTAATCTGTCTTGTTTTGGCCTCTGTCATGTTAAGAGGCTTTCCGCAAACGCCTCGTGATCCTTGGCTGTTCACTCCTATGTAAGAGTTGGGCACATAAATGCCAACTAGAAACTCTGCCCATGGGTGGTCTGTGACTGTGGGCTTCATAGTTGGGAGACTTGGCCGAGTAATTTCTTTGGGGAACACCCCCCCCCTCCACACACACACAATGTATCTTTAGATCTTTCCTCTTAAATCTGTGTCTGATTCCACAGAACTCTCTTCTAATTTCCTGGGGGAAAAGGTTAGGGGTGGTGGTGGTTCTCAACATTCAGTATGTGTCTAATTAATCCCATTTCAGTGTGGTAGCCCTGTCCTCAGCTGTGCCTGCTGTTCCTCAGTCCAAAGACCTGCTAAGGATTTGGCTTTCTTGGACTGCTCAGTCAGTGCTTGTGTGTCTCACTGCTCCTTTACTCATGTCTTAGTGGGTCTATGGAGGGAGGGGGCCTGATGCAGGCATTCAGCAAGAAGGCCTTGCTCCCCCTCTTCCATTCCCATTGCCCCTGATGCCAGTGGGACTTCCCCAGGATTCTTTTCAATCTTTCTACTTGTCTGCCTAGCCAATATATTGCTACAGAAGTCACTTTCTTCAAACACAAAACCAGTCACTTACTTGAAAACCACACTGGCTCTCCACTGCCTACAAAACAGTCAAAACTCCTTAGCACAGCACACAAGGTCTTGGATGCTCTGACCCCAGCATAGCTTGCCAGCATGACTTCTCTTCATACCACTTACCACACATAGTACAACGTTAGTTTTAATAGTGCACGTGTACCACCCTCTGCTTGAAGACAGGCAGTTATGGAGAGAAGGTTGGAACTAGACTGACTAGATCCACTGTCTCGGCTCTGCCACTTTACCAGTTTACCAAGTTAATCTCATCTGCAAAATAGGGATCATAATAGTACCTATTATTGTGAGGATTTATCAGAGCACTTGGAACAGCAACCGGCATATATGCGTTAAAGATTTTAGGTCTCTGCACACCTGTCTGCCCCAGAAGACTATCAAGTCCTTGGAGAGGATCTCTTCTCATTTGCTTAACATTTGTGGTGTGTTTATAATAATGGGGCAGACATGATGCTGTTCACAAGGGACAATGTAAAAAGAGCATGGCAAATGGAGACGGTTGGCAAATTATTAAAACATAATGTGACAAATGCTACAATACAGGAAAGAGCACAGTGAAGAGAACATAAAGCATGTAAGATCTAATGGTTCAAAACAGGTGGAGAAGGCTTCACAGGTCCAACATTTAAGATGGGGCTTGACCAAAAAAAAAAAAAAAAAGATGGAGCTTGATGAATGAATATGTAAGGCAAAAGGTGGTACTCCTAAGACAGTGAGTGGGGCAAGAACCACAGGTGAGACTAGAGGAACAGGTTGGGGCCAACTGCACAAGGCCCTGTATAACCTGTTTGAGTCTCTATTTTGTTTCAACCACTGTTTGTCAATTTCACCATCCTAGCACACTGGGAGTGCCATAGACAATTTTGAGGAGTTATAAGTATTTTGTTACTAATAGCTGAAATGCAGCTACTTGGCAATTATTTAAAAAATAAATTAGAACACGCTTCCAAATAATGTTGAAGAAACCAGATATAAAAGAACACATACTCTATGATTCCATTTACATAAAAGACAAAGCTAGGCAAAATTAATCTATGTTGTCTCAATTTAGGGTATAGTTACCTTTACCGGTGGATAGTGACTGGATGGGGATCCAAGGGGGACCCCTGAGTGCCAGTAACGTTGTTTCTTGATCTGGATACTGGTTTCACAGGTATGTTGTTTGTGAAAATTCATCAAGTCGTATACATGTATTTTGCTGTATCTGTTGTATTTTAAGTTAAAACAATAAATTAGATTCATGACACTTAGTGGTCACTTGGACACACATGCGTTTACTTGAAGAAGAGGTGGAGTTACAGACTGGAAACTCATCGTGCAAATATCACTAGTTTTGTGTTCCTTTATGGACTACCTCAGGACAGCTCTGGTACTCTGAACAGCCAGGAAAGTTATCACATGGCCAGAGTCAAGTCACCTTCACCAACAGCAGGGCTTCAGTGAGGGTGGAATTGGCTTACACCTAAGGGTTAGTTATATTGAATATATGTAGCGTCTCTGAAATGCCAACATTCTGCATACATAGGAGACTGCCTTTTCCTAATTTTAGATATTATAACAAGGGACTGATGGTTCCTTATTAACCTTATAGAGAAACACAGGTCAAAAACACATCTTTATAAGCATGACTTTTAATGCATTTAACATTTATGTACCCTTAGGAACATAAAGAATCAAGTTTGTTTTTTTCCTTTCCTTAAAAAAATTTTAACTAAAAAAAAAGGTACCCAATTAAAAAAAAGAGTAGAAAGAGATATATAATGAGAAGTCAAATTTTGTACTTCAGATCTGTTTCCCAGGGCAACCACTATTAGTATTTTCTTATATGTTCCTACATAAATATTTTATAAACACACAAAGGCATATATAAATGTGTGTGTATTACTCCTTCCCCACCTTCTTTTCTTAAACAAATGGGAGCCCAGTATACTCACTTTTTTTAACTGTAGATGTTTCATTTCTGTAAACATGAATACAGCTCATTCTTTCCACAAGTATATATAACTGAGCATACATACTATGAATATATATATTATGACTTACTTAACCAGATTATTTCTAGTCTTTCGCTTTTATAAACAATGTGGCATTGAAAATCCTTGAAGATACATACTTTTTAATTTATGTAGAAGCTGCTCCAATGTATACCCCCAACTCTGTTACCAAACAGAGTTTTTGACCTCTGCATTTCTCTTTGGTTAACATTAGTATCTGTTATTTTGATTAGCCATCCTCTGTTTAGTTCCACTGATCTTCCCATTTCTACCTGAATGAGTACTACCCTGTTTTGATTAACACAGCCTTAAAATATATTTTAATGTCTGATAGGTTCAGTCTCCTTATATTTCTCTATAAAAGGATCATTTAAAAAATATTTTAAGAACATTTCAGACTGTCTTAATGACAGACTGACCAGCGCAATATAGTTATGCTCTCAGTATATAAATCCATTACAGACCTTGGAGATATTGTGGATTCAGTTCCAGATCACCACAATAAAGCAAATATCACAAGGTGAGTCACACGGATTTTTTGGTTTTCCAGTGCATATGAAAGTTATGTTTACACTATACTGTAGTCTAGTAAGTGTGCAATGGCATTATGCCTATATATCTTAATAAAGAAATACTTTATTGCTAAAACATGCTAACCATCATCTAAGCCTTCAGCGAGGTGTAATCTTTTTGCTGGTGGAGAGTCTTGCCTCGATGTTGATGGCTGCTGACTGATCACGGTGGCCGTGGCAATTTCTTAAAATAAGACAGCCATGAAGTTTGCCCCACTGATGGACTCTGCCTTTCATGAACCATTCCTCTGTAGCAAGCAATGCATGTGACAGCAGTTTACCCATAGTAGAAGTGCTTTCAAAATTGGAGTCAATCCTCTCAATCCCTGCTGCTGCTTTATCAACTAAGTTTATATAATATTTTAAATCCTTTGTTGTCATTTCAACAACCTTCACAGAATCTTCACCGGGAGCAGATTCCATCTTAAGAAACCACTTTCTTTGCTCATCCATAAGAAGCAACTCCTCATCCATTAGTTTTATATTTGTAACAAATAATGAAAAAGTTTGAAATATTGCAATTACTAAAATGTGACACAAAGACACAAAGTGAGCAAATGTTGTTGGAAAAACGGCACCAAAAGACTTGTATGACACAGGATTGCCACAAACCTTCAATTTGTAAAAAATGCAGTATCTACAAAACACAATAAAGTGAAGCACAATAAAATGAGGTATGCCTGTAATGACGTGAAAACTTGAATTTACTGCCTCCTCTCAAAAAGACAGAATATAATTATCCATATCACAACAATTTTAAATAGGAAAATTACCTATTAAAACTCTTTTTAAAGAATACATTTGTGTTCGTAGACCACATATATACATATAGAGCTAATCACCTCTCTTTAAAAAACTGCTAAGATTCAAGTTTTTTACATATTACATTACACGTAAATACCTCAGGGGGAAATAATAGCCATACTGGCTTAAACAGCATCCCTCCCCAAATTCACATCTACCCAGAACCTGTGAATGTGGCCTTATTTGGAGATAGGGTACCTGCTGATATAATTAAGCTAAGATGCGGTCACACTGGATGAGAGTGGGCCCTAACCCAGTGACTGGTGTCCTTACAAGAGGGAAACTGGATACAGATAGACACACAGGGAAAATGTCATGTGACAACAGAGAAAGAGACTGGAGTGATGTCCAGGAAGTCCAGGAATACCAAGGATTGCCAGCAATGGCCAGAAGCTAGGAAGAGGCAGGGAAGGATTCTCCCCTAGAGCCTTGAGAGAAAGTGTGGCCCTGTAGCCATCTTGATTTTGAACTTCTAGCCTCCAGAACTGTGAAAGGATAAATCTCTGTTGTTTTAAGCCACCAAGTTTGTGGTAATTTTTACAGCAGCAATAAGAAAGTAATACAATAACTATCCCAAATTTGTGTAAGTTGAACTACCATAAATTTTGAGTGCTGTACTTGTATCAAGTGACTTATCATTTGATATATCTTTTTCAGTCACTAGGCAGCTTCCAAAAGGCAAAGGAAAAGCATGTTAGAAAACCCTTTTGAAGTTTTTTGTTTTTTTTTTTACTGTTACCTCATTAAGGCACAATTATATTACGGAAAACCAGTTCCTGTTTTACAAAGGAGTCATACTTCTATTATATATTGTCTCAATATGTTTTAACAACTTCAAAAGTGCTGTTGGATTATATGGGAACAGATTTTTCTTCTGCAAACGATAAATGGCACCTTGTAGCTCTTCAAAGCACTTTACTGTTCTGTAAGATATTCCCACTTTAGAAACAATGTTATTTGGGCCTATGTCACAATCAACAGAGAAGGGAGTATTAGATTCTTTGGGAACCAGAGACCTCGACTGAGACTCCAGGATAAGTTCTTTTTTATCCCTACTTGTTCCAATTGTGTCCTGAATTTTCTTCATTGCTTCTTGGTGTAAAGATGTTAGTCTACTGTTTGCTAAACGCTGGTCTGTGGATTCTTCTTCAGAATCATCAGAGGTTTCATAATCTACCAGACTTTGAGAAGTTCGTTGGGGAGACAGATTATTAGCCTGGAGTGTGGCCTGGGCCTCCTCAGACATCACAGCATGGTTCAGTGGTTCAGAAGACGCTTCAGAAGCCCAGGAGACCCAAGCATGAGCATCTCTGTGATTACCAAGAACAGCCAAAGGACTAGGCTCTGTTTGGTTGCTGCTTCTGTCTTGGACAAGTGAGGAGATACAACAACAAATATTTACATTATCTTTAGATTCAGTTATATCAAAGTACTTGCAAATGGTGAAAAAATTATCCCAGTCTTTTTGCAATAATTTTAAATACCTAACAAAATACTCAAGAAAACAGGTTTCTGATGAAATCAAAAAATCAAGAAGAACTGTAGAATCAAATCCTATATTTTTTAATAAGAATAAAAAAACACAGTGTGGATTATAGCCATTTTCATGTGTGTGATGGTTCCACATTTCTTTTTCTTGGGTCAAGCTTTCAGTAGCTTCACATTCTCTGAAAACAAAGAGAGCAGAGACTTCAGATTAATGACTGTTTACAAATACAAGTTTTGACAGATGTAATTCACAAACCATAAATTCTCCTATCAGATTTCTTTTTAATGTATGCATTATTTTAAAAACAAAAAAAATTTCAAAACAATCTCTTTTTCCACAAACTCCATATAAATCTGATTCAGTAAAATAAATAAAATCCATTGACTTTGGTAGTTCTAGTTTTTACCTGCCCAATTAAAGTCCTCTGTCTTCCTGTCTCTTGACATCAGAATTCCTTGCTCCTACAGGTAACTAATTCCCTGTGGTAAGGTGGGAATTAACCTCCTTCCTTTCCTTCCACACTTGCCTCAACAGGGGTGGGAATGTGACCCAGAATGACCAATCAGAGTACCCAAGCTCCTGGCCACCATGATTCCAACATGAATCTGTGACCCACGTAGGCTAATCAGATCTCTCCAGGACTTCTGCTGGCACCATTAAAGATTATAACTGTAAGGCTGCTGTAAGCCTGGCACTGCTGGTGGCCCTGTCTGAGAATTAATTCAGAGCCGTGAGATAGAAACAAAGAGAAATAATCAATGACATGGTTTGAGTCATATACAGTTACACCTGATGCCAGTTTGACCCCTTAGAATTCCCAATTAAGAGCCAATAAATTCCATTTTTTTTTCGCTTAGACTAACTTACGTTGATTTCTATCACTTATAGCCAGTCACTCTTAACTAATACAGTTACATTAAAAAAAATACATGTGACATGAGCACATGCCTCTGCGAGCACACTAAACTCAAGCTAAGAAAGTTAGAAATTCACATACAAAGTAAATTTAATTCAGAGGCTTCCTCTTTCTTGATGAGTAAGAAGTCAGCTTTGAATACAACTAAGATATACTCTAAGAGGCATGTGCATTCAGACAGAATTTGTATTTGACCGTTTCTAAGCCTAATTCAAATCGCATGCAGGAATTCTGTGTTCTTGATTAGAACCTTTTGAAAATTGGCCCCAAACTCTTACAGTCTGAAAGCAGCCACTGCCAGCAGTGTCATAATACAAGTAAGAACTGGCAGCACAACACTGCACCGACAGTCATTAGTAAGAAATCCCTTTCTCTGAAGCCAAGAAAGAAATGGAAATAAAGCAAATACTTTAAGGTTTTAATAAAGCAGAAGCAGAAACAGTGTAAAAGGTCTTCAGTTATTAACTTCATTACCAATTACAGATATTTGCCACAAGAAGATTGACCCAAGATTGACCAAGTACAGCTGTTTTAATAAACAGAAATAGGATCAGCATAAAATGTCATCAGTAACGTAAGTTCATAATCAATTTCAGATATCTGCCTCAAGATGATATCAATCCCAGTTCAACTGTACATTAAAATGAAAATTTACAACAGCTCCTTTGATTACTTACAAGATTGTACTCACCTTTAGAAAGGCAAAAATCACCTTACAGAAGTTCAATAAGACAAGTTAGTCTTAGAGGTGAAGAGAGTTCTTAAACATCAATTAAATTAAGACTTAGACAAGTGTATTAACTTATTCCTGATCACACAGGTAAAGCAAAGGTGGTGACTCAGCCAGAACCCATGCTGTCTAATATCAGTCTAGTTCTAATCCCTAGATCTGCCTAGCCAGCCAAGTTTTCATAATGAGAACTCAAATGTAATCTATTTTCATGTAGGGCAGGGTTAAAGAAAGGAATTGGAACTTATAAGGAAACCACAAGATTGTTAGGGATTTTTTTTTTCCCCTAATGATGGAAAGTAAATAGTATGTCCAACACATTACTAAAAATGTTTTCTGCTTTCCTGGGATGTAGTTAATAAAATTACTTTAAAATATACGAACCTGGTCAACTTCAGGTAGATGCCCATTGCTGTTTTGGCAGCCTCCAGCATGTCATCGTCTTGTTCTATGAAGACCCTAGACAACCACTCACAAAGATTGTGTGATCGCAGAGACGGCTGAAGGTGAGGCTTTAAGAAGGTCAGTAACTCAGACATGAACCTCTGTAAATCAACTTCAAAAAAATGCAAATTTCAAAGAGCAAGCAACAGTTTATGAATGCATTTATAATAACCTCCCTATATATAAATTTATAATATCTAGAGTATTTTAAAATTCATTATCATAATTCATACTTTCAAAAAGTTTGTGAGTTAGGGATTATCTCCACTCTGTATATTAGGAAACTGAGCTTCAGAGAAAAAAAAGACCCAGTCAGTAGGATACAGTTAAAATGTATAGCCAGATCATCTACTTCCCACGCTGCCAAATAACTAATTATCTCTGAGAAATAAAAGTTACATAAATGCTTGCTAAAAGCATATAAATGAATGAGTGGTAGGCAACAGAAATCACTTCACTGGATGTCACATGGTTTGTTACTAGAGGCAACAATGCACCCAAACAAAAATAATTTGCCCTCAAAATAACAGAAAAAAATTTTTTTGTTTGTTTAAAATTGTTTAAAGTATTAAAAGAAAGTACTACTATTAAGCACAAAAGTCAAAAAGGTTTTGAGGAGTTTTAACTGCAATTTAAAATTCTTGACATATAACACGCGCCATCTAGTGTTGTAAATGATAACTGCACAGGATTATATCTTGCAATGTTACTACAAGCTAAATGTTACCTAAAGCAATTCAGGGAAGTCACTGCTTACAATTCAGACCTTTCACTGAAACTCTATGCTGCTTGCTTAGAGATGTTTACTATTCATTTTTCTCAAATGAAACAGAGCACCTACACTGAATACTTTAAATGGCTCTCTTTGGACTCTAAGTTAACATCCTGGAAATTTTATACAAAAATTTCTTCATCAATATAACTTCTGACATAATAGTTTCGATTCAACTCCTAATTGTCAAAAATCTGTATTAGTAGATATACCAATTTTATGAAGGAAAATATGAATAATATACTACAAGTATCTGAATATGAATTGACTTACATTGCTTACTTTGAAGTGACTCAACAGCATCTTTATTTTTTAAACACAATTTTTAAATATACTATGCAAATTCAGTTTAGAGCACAAAACTGAAACTTTATTTCTTAAGGTAATTCTAGTTTTTTCTCTTTTTTTTGAAGAAAATTAATAAATTATAACTAGAATAACATATAGCTTAAATTGTGAAATTACAGTCCTGAGATTTGATAATTACGAATAATTTTACTTCAGTAAATAATTCATTACTTTGCATACAAAAGGAGTTTGAGAGAGTTACCTTTCATTTCATTTGCTGAAGCACCATTTTGAAACTTGATTTCTAAGGATCTAATGATAAGTAAGCTCGCTGCTCTAAGGATCACATGATCTGGACCAGGGACACATTCACATCCAGGTTGGACTTCATCGCCTCCAAAGCAGGAAGGTTTTCCATAGACAGACAGTGTCCTCAAAAAGCCCAAATCCACAGCTTGCAGAACAGCATCAGCCAAAGCCAACAGGTCCACATCTAAAGGATGATCTGGTGCCATGAAGGTAGGGACGGATCCCCGACAAAGGTCTTCACCCACTTTGCAGAGAAGGCACTTTTTGATGAATATGATGAATTTCCTTTTGACAAAAGCCTGAATAGGCCAGGTAATAACGTTGAACACACAAGAAGGTTTCAAAAATAACATCCTCTGGCAAGAGAAATGTAACTTCAGGTGGATTCTGGAGGCTATAAGAAGTTCAAGCAATTCCAGGAAACATATCAAGCTGTTTATTAGTTTAGAAGTATCTTGGTGGTTTTCAAAATGCTGAGAAAATAAGGAATTGTAAAAGACTTCAAAAATAGTGTCAAAAGGAGTCAGGAACTGCTTTAGAATTTCTGTGATTAAAAAAATAGTAATTATAAGCAACAGGAAAAACAAAGACTTCTTAAAAAGCAATTTTACAATTCAATTTTTATAATTATTATCCTTTTATAAAATGAAAAAATGGATTGGATTGTTTATCTCTAACATGAACAAATGAAGATACACAGACTAAGTAAGAGCTAATAACCATGGCTAATACCCATTTTACAAATATCAGTAACATCAGATGATGCAAAGGATATATAAAAATGAAAAGCTTTAATTTCAATTTTTAATAATAGTGAAGTTTTACTTTTTTTCCTTTTAAAAAGGTATCCTCAATCAAAAAATATGGGGCAAAATTCTTTAGTTTTTCATACTTCAAGACAGATCAGACGTTGTAAAGTAAGTTTTACTCTTCATTATATAACTATAATGCTCCTTGGGAACAAGATAATGACCATTGTTTACAGGGAAACATAATTCATACCTGTTTTTTGTGAACATGTATCTTTAAAGATTTCTTTTATTACAAAGGTAAGCATCCAGAGGCAGTGTACTACTTTATCACTTTCAGTATATTCAGAAAGATTTTTTTGGCAAAAAGAAATCCAGGAATTACTCAATGTTATCTAGAAGTTAGAAAAAATTTAAAGAAGTTATAATACAATATTTTCTTTACAATTACAAATTACCTATTATATACAACTCAATACAACATTGCTTACTCCCTTCCAAAAAAAAGTATGATAATATTTGTTAAAACAAGGACACAAATATCCTAATATTCCTTAAATCAAGAAATTCAATATGCCATAGAAATAAAAGATCAAAGGGAACATGAAAATATTACCAGTGATTATTATCTCTGGTACCTGGAATGATATGTAATTTTTATTTTGGTCTTTATACATTTTCTCTTTTCCCAAATTTTCTACTGCAAATACTGCCTTTTTTAATTCAGGAAAGAATGTTATTTTAAGAAAGGAACAAGCAATTATAGCTGAAAGAAGTCAGTAAATTTAGATTTGTTTATTAACTAATTCAGAGATAAGAGAAAAATCTGATAATTTGTTCATATTTTTTCATTATGCTGAGGACCACTCTTAGAATTTATTTATATTAAACCTGTGAAAATGGTCTTAGTCTCAAGCAGGGGTTCCTAAACCTTTTTTTGGAGGGGAGAAAGGAGGCCCACCTACTTCTTTGACAATCTGAAGAAAGTTATGAACTCTCTGATGTGAAACCCATCTTTTGGGTTAAGAATCTGATTTGTGAATATTTACAACATATTTAAGACTCTAATCCTTGATATAAGCCATCATCATATTATTCTATTCTTACACTTTTGTGGATTTACACGTTATTGTGTGAGCAAATATTTTATTGATAAAATATTGAATGCCAGAGAGCAATTTTAAAGAAACTATAAAAGAAACAGTAGCATAATTTGATTACTTATCTTACCTTTTCCTTCAATTGGAAATACAGAAGTAGTGCAAGGCACTTTGCAGCCATGTGAGATAACAATTTATCCGAGTTTTGGAACATACAGGTCTATAAGAAAACAAATAAATTTACCTACTGTTACTGAATGTTAAAACTTATATTTTAAAAATCTAGATCTTAAAAAAAAAACCCAAAAGCAAATGGGCTTACTAATTTAGAATCGATGTCAGATGATTTTAAAAGCATTTTAATTATATCTCTATATTTCTCCTTTGCATGCAATTCAGTTTCGACAGATAATATTCTGGTCATCATCACTTTAATCACTGTTAACTGAAGGAGCATTATTTCTCGGGTACTGTTCATCTGAAAATGTCTCTGCAAACACACAGGTGCTACAGAAGGGGTAGCCAAATTGACAGAGGATGGCTGATGCTTGCCCTGAACATCAAGGATGTTTGAGCAGTCTGAGGAGGTGGTTGTAGAGCAATCTTGATCTGAAAATGCTGGGTTGAGATAAAAGATGTAATCATGGCTGTCATTTTCAAGTGTGGCTCCAAGAAGTACTTTCCTGTATAATTGTTCTAAAACTTCAAAGAAAGCTTTCATTTTGATTGCCAAATATATCTTACAAGAAGGTCGACAAATCCAAATTGTAAATATTAATCTTAGAAATGGGATGAATCTCTGTTTCTTCAATAAAACCTAAAATAGGAAAAATAATTTAAAAATATAAGTGTTATATACATTACATTACAAGGGAAAGGCATCTGTTTCCACTTAAACATTTAGTCTCTCAAGTTAAAGGTAATACTGATGGCTTAATTTCTAAAAATGGAAAATTGGTAATAAGATTATTTTAAAACAATAAAAATAAAATTTATGTTTTTCATATAGATTTAAGATCATAAAATTATTTTTAATTTTATTACAGTAAAACTTTAGCTTTCCTCTAACATTTTTCAATGGGCTGTCAGAGTTTCTCAACCTTGGCACTATTAACAGTAGGAACTGGGTAATTTTGCTTTGGGGGAGCTGTCTTGTGCATTGTAGGAAGTTTTAGCAGCATTCCTGGCCTCCACCCACTAGATGCCAGTAGCATGCCCTTGGGAGGCAAAATCATCCAGGTTGAGAACCATTTGGCTAATTACTCAAATTCATTAACTTTTACCTTCAACTTATAGATGAAAACCTAAAGTTAGATTGCTATGTGGTCAAACTATTATGGTTATTGCTGATTAACTCCCAACTTAAAATTATATGATAATATAAAGAAACCCTGGTTATCATTTATAACATTAAATTAAAAAATTTTAAATGCCATCCCAAGAAAAAGACAAGACATTAAGCAAAAGCAATCCAAACGTGAGCAAACTGTATTTTGTATTTGCAGCTGGATATAAATTTAGACATCCTGGTTGCCCCAGGCTCCTTTGACCTGATGGAGACCAGAAAGAGTGGGGAGAAAGGAAAGGATCAGACATGGCTTTTAAAGCAGAGAAATGGGCAATCAACTGATAACTGAATATTAGAGAAAGCATGTAGTTACTATACAGCAAGCGTGGCTAGGAAAAATGAAAGACTTTGGTGCAAGCAAAAGAGATTACTGAATATCCTTTCAATGGAATACTGGAGCCTCTGGGAATTATCGGATCCTACTAGGGCTTGGTCTTTTCACTGCCTTTGAGCTATTTTACACCTTGGTAAATTGTAGGTGACTGATAGCAATGCAAATAATTCTTGTCTGAGGACATGCTCATAATTGTCTGGTGAAGGGGCAACCCTTCCTGCAGTGGGAAAAGCCAGTTTTGCTTCCATCGGTAAACTCATTTCAACATTCCTTTACTCTATATAAAGTCAACTTTTCTTTTAAAATGGTTGTGACATTTGTCTAGTTCTTTCATTAATTAACTAGTTAAATAAAATCGTTGTTCCACGTTCATTTTATATGGGTCATGATTTTGTCCTTTTAAAATTTATATTTAACAAAATCCACAAAATTCCCTCCTTTACCCGGACCCACTTATAAATGCCCATCTTTAACCTCCTTCCTTCCTCACTGGAAGAGACCTCATAGGGAGGGCTGTCACTTTTATCGGGTCTCACTTTTACTATAGGGCTACTGGCCTGCCCTTGGTCTTCAAACCTCCCTCTCCACTGGTTTCTTCCCCTTGCTTAGCTTGTGAGGAATTTCAATTCCTGGTCACCCCTACAAGACAAAGCCACCCTGTTCTAGTCCTCCAGTGCAGAAATAAATATTAAGAAACCTATAGATTTTAAGGTTACAAATGAAGCTTCTGTAAAGTTTTCACTGAATTCTATTTTCAAACCGTGGTGTGTACCTCACACAATTTATAAACATAACTTAATACGGTAATATCAGTAACCTTGTTCCATCTGATAATGTTAAAATTTACCTGAGCCCTGTGCTCCCAGAAAGCAGCCATGGTTAAGAAGCACTGAACCTTCTGTGTTCCAAGAAAGGGCTGACTGTATTTCCAGATAGGAGCCACCTTCACCCTTCCTTACTGACTCCCTAGTTTTATAAAACTCCCCATTTTTTCCTTCTTTGAGAGGTTTTCCATTAATATACATCCTCCCTGTTGCAATACTTGAATAAAATCATCTCCTTAATTGTCTGGTATATTTTGTCTGTCACATACTAGAAATTAGTTTTCATATTCTACTTCGAAGATGAATTCCATCATACTTATTTTACTTTATATTTTAGTTATAACATTTCTTCCCAATAAAACTACTGACATTTTTATATATATCCTATTACATAAAATATTCTGTGACAATATTTTTTATTTTAGAACTAATTTAATCAGTAAATCTATCTAATTAGGTTTTAATATTATATGCTCAACTCTATTAATATAATTTTCAACCACAAATGGAATTATTTTTATTTCAATGTTATAGCAATAAAAATACTTCTAATAATATTCCTATACATCTTAAGTCCTTAAATTTTACCACAAATGAGAATAAAACTGCTATTTCAACTATTTTTCAACCTATAAAAAGACCCATTTCAAATGGTTCAATCATTTCAGCACACAAAACTAAAGTGAATGCCAATAAATAGGTAAACAAAAAAGCATTTTGGGGGTTTGGCGGGGGGGTTGGAGGGAAGGATGGGCTGTTTTCTATCACGGTGGGACCCAGGACCTTGATAAGAGTGGTTATGAGAAATCAGATTGAAAAGTTATAAACTTGAAGATACAAAGAGTCAAAATGATGCTTTATAGACAGAAAGAAAAACAAAAGCATCAGCTAGGGGTCACAAATGCCAGGCAGATAACAAATGAACGAAGACAATAGGTGCTAGGCTGCTTCTACTGTGACTATTATAAACCCTTCCTAATTACAGTGTCTTTTAAGATATTAATGCTGGCCAAAGAAACCTGCATTGAAACAAATGTCTATGGTAACCCACTGAGAATTGAGAACTGCAGTTGTTGTTTTAAAGCAATCATAGCACTAAAGGAAAGGACAAACCCTGAAAAAACGAACTAGGGGATTAACCAACCACACTTTTTTCCTCGTAGTGGCTGCTATGAGATTGGGACATCTCAACCTGCATTACCATGCTGGTCTGGAGGAAGGCATACCCCTCCGACACCAAGCTCTTACGAGACATCGCCAAAGCGAAGTGTCTGGGGAAGGATGCTCAGAATGCTGAGAGGCTGTGGAGCCAGCTATCCTGGATAAATGAGAGAGATCTGTCTAGCCTGTAAAGGACACAAACGTTAGGAGAGACCTAATTAGGAAAAGTGAATGAGCAGTGCTTCTCAGAGTTCTTTCAGAAAATGCCTCCTGGAAAAGGAAAGTGAATCCCCACGTCAGGGGGCCTAAGGGGGTGCCCATTACAAACACAAAATTTGTTTAAAGTCTCTCTTTTATTGTTTAAGGACTGTAAACTATCTGAATTTTGCAGTCAAATCCTAATAGAATCATGCTTAATATAAAAAATATATTCCCCACCCAGCTTCACATAAAATCAATGATTTAGGGATAATAATTACTGAAGTTTATCGAGCGCCCACTATGTATCAGAAACTGTTTTAAGTGAGTAATAGCTTCATAACAACTGTAATAGGTGGGTACTTAATTACCACACCCATTTTATGGTAAGGAAACTAAGGCAAAAAGAGATCAAGTTACAGAGCCAGTTAAGTGGCAGAATCAGGATTTGAACCCAGAAAGTCTAATTTCACAGCCAGTGCCCCTTCTCAAATTTCCTCTGATGTTCCAAAGCCTCAGGGCAATGGGTGAATAGAAGTTCTCTAATAAACTTCTTAAGTGTAAGGAGTAACTTGCACAGCCTAATCTTGAACAGTTTCTATAGGTACTCCCACAATAACTTAAAGCAGAATACTGATCCTCAGAATCATTTCTACATGCTGCACAAATTCTAAAATCAAGGCCAATTACTATACAACTTCCCAACTATGCAACTTCCTAGTGCAAACTACAATTAATTTTTTCAAATGATACTCAGCAACCAAAGGTTGAAACATTAATTAGGACACCCATTTGATTGATTTTTACATTAAATTACTTTTAGTAGCTACATCAAACCCAGGGTGAAAAGTCTAACTATCATACTTTGATATCAGTTCATCAACAGTTTAAAGGCAGTATAAATAGAAGTGACTAAGACCTTGATTTAACTTCATTTAAAATAATTTCAACCTTTTACAACAATTAACTCAAGATGGATCACAGGCTTAATACTTAAAATTAACCTTTTAGAAAAAAAAGGAGAAAATCTTTGGGATCCAACGCTAGGCAAACAGCTCTTAGACTTGGCCTTCAAAGCCCAATCCATAAAAGTAAAAACTGATAAACTGGACCTCAACAAAATTAAAAACTTTTGCTCTGTGAAAGACCCTATTAAGAGGACAAAAAGATAAGCACAGACTGAGAGAAAATATTTGCTAACCACATTTCCAACAATGGACTAGTATCTAGAATATATAAAGCACTCTCAAAACTCAACGTTAAAAAAGATAATAATAATTAGGAAATGGGCAAGAGACATGGACATGTTCACTAGAGAGGATACAGAGCAAGTAAGTACACAAAAAGATGTCCAACTACATTAGCCATTAGGGAAATGTAAATTAAAACCACAGTAAATACCACTATCAATATGATTGAAATAAAAATTAGTGACACCAAATTCTGGCCAGAACATGGAGAAAGTGGACCACTCTACATTGCTGGTGGGAACACAGAATGGTACAGTCACTGGAAGACAGTTTGGCTGTTTCTTAGAAAACTAAACATACTCTTACCACGTCGTTCCAGCAACTGCACTCCTCGGTGTTTCCCCAGAGGAGTTGAAAACTTATGCCCAGAAAAAAACCTGCACGTGCATAATTGCCAAAACTTGGCAGCAATGAAGATATCCTTAAGTAGGTGAATGAATATATATAAACCGTGGTACATCCACTCAATGGAATATTATTCATGCTAAAAAGAAAGTGCTATCAAGCCATGAAAAAGACATGGAGGAAACTTAAAAGCGTTATTACTAAGTGAAAGAAGTCAATCTGAAAAGGCTACATAGTGTATGATTCCAATTATATGACACTCTGGAAAAGGCAAGACTATGGAGACGGTAAAAAGATCAGTGGTTGCCAGAAGTTGGGGGATGAGGGGAGGGATGAATACATGGAGCACAGGACTTTTAGGGCAGTGAAATTACTCTGAATGATACTACAATGATGTGATTATACATTTGTCTATTATAGTCTAAACCCATAGGATGTAAAACACCAAAAGTAAACCCTAATGTGAACTATGGATTTGGGTGATTATGACGTATCAATGTAGGCTTATCAACTGTAACACATGTACCACTGTGGTATCCCATCTGCAGATGCTGATAATGGAGGAGACTATGCATGTGGGGGGGGCAGAAGGTATACAGGAAATCTCTGTACCATCCTCTCAATTTTGCTGTGAACCTAAAACTGTTCTAAAAAATATAGTCTTTAAAACAAAACAAAAAAGCTAAACATGCTACCATATGACCCAGTTATTACACTCTTGGGCGCTTATTCCAGCAAAATAAAGACTTATTTTCACACAAATACCTGTATGTGAAAGTCCGTAGTAGGTTTATTCACAGCAGCCCCAAACTAGAGACAATCCAGTTGTCCTTCAACGGATGAATAAACTGTGGTACATCCATACTACGCAGTAATAAGAAGGAAAGAACTATTGATACATGCAATAATTTGGATGACCCTTAAGGGAATCATGCTAAGAGAAAAAAGCCAATGTCAAAAGGCTGCATACTGTATGGTTCAATTCTTGAAATGACAAAATTAGAGAGCTGGAGAGCACATCAGTGGTGCCAGAGGTTAGTGAGGGCCCCTCCCACTTGGTGGGTAGGGTCATAATGGCCTTGTGATAATAGAACTGATGGGGAACACGCTAACCTATATATGCGATAAAATTGCGTTGAACTAAATACACACACGTAAATTAACAGAAGTAAAAGGGGAATCTGAGTTGGAGCAGCAGATTGATTGTATCAATGTCAATATCCTGGTTGTGATACTGTACTACAGTTTTGCAAGATGCTACCATTGGAGGAAACTAGTTGAAGGGTACACGAGATCTCTCTGTATTATTTCTTACAACTTCACGTGAATTTACAATTAGCTCAAAATAAAAAGTTAAATTAAAAAAAAACAATTTCAGCTATAGGCATCAGCCTTCTGATCCTTAGCAACAATATGCATAAGACTTCATTAATATCAACTAAAATATAAATGTAAACTCATTAGAACTTTGATTTTAAAAATTTCTAGACTGAAAACTGAGAATGGTATTTAAAAATATTTTCTTAAAAAGTATTCCTAAGAAATAGAGCTTTTAAGTGCATAGTCTATTCACTAGAAGACATTCTCCCACAACTTAATTTTAAAATTATCAGAAAACAAGCTGCTAGTAATTTACTCCTTTGTCTAAAAAAAAAAAAGATGACATTACTTTTAGGGAGTTTTTTTTTTTACATAAACTCTACATTAAATTCAGAATACAGAAAAATAATTACTTTCATGGTCAGTATGTAAAGTAAAAAACTGCTTTTCTTTCTATGAGAAGCTAATGGTTTGCTAAGTGACTAGAATCTCTCAATACTGGGCTTTGGCCTAATGGAACAATAGGTTCAAATCTGACCACAGCCAGACAGGTTACTTAATCTCTCTCCAATAACAAGGCTGCTGTGATTCTTGAGGCAGAAGTTGAGGCACTCTAAACAAAGGCTGCTTCTAAGATTCCAGTTCCTTCCCCCAACTGAGATGGCATTTACTTTGTCCAAAAAATTAAAGTGGGTCTGGTTAGACTCCACAGAAAGTTGGGAGGGGGCGGGGAACCTGGGTGGCAGTGCCAAGATTAGGAAAGTCTGAGAGGGCAGTGAAGGCACTGAGAAGGCCCAGAAGATGAAAGGACAGAGGTTCCCATCATCCATGTCCACCATCAGGGCCATCATAGCTGGCCAACTCTGATTTCAAGAGCACCTCTCTACCCTATTGACAAGAGGGGGAAGGATATGTTCCAACAGCACATCCTGTGTTAGGCACCTTCCCTTCGCTCTGCTAGTTCTACTCTTCCCCTTTCTCTGTGTCCCAACATGTTCCTGTAGTAGATGGGGGGGGAAGGGGGGAGAGGGAGAGCAGGAGACTGTTCTTTCCAGTTTCAGGAATGGCTCCTTCTACTTACCTCCAGGCCTAGAGCAGGTACTGGCAGTTACCAGCCCCCAGGGTACACCATCCCTTGCTCATTTCCTTAAAACAAGTTTTAGCTGCCTCAGAATCACTTGCCAAGGCACGTAAAAGCAGACTGCAGGCCTTACCCCAGGAGTTTCAGATATAGAAGTTCTGGGATGGGGCCCCCAAATTTTTATTTCTAACAAGTTTCCAGGTTATTGCTAAAACACTAAGAACACTTAGACCCTGCCTCATGTTTGTAAATCGTCCTCCTATTAAACTCTTGTTGGCAGGACTCTGATCCAGGTCAGGCATTTTTTTTAGCATAAAGAAAAAACCTGATAATTAAGTTATAGATAAAAGATAAAATGTATGATTAAGACAATACTTAAAAGTGTTTTTCTGTCAACGTGGTATACTGGTAAGAACCTGGGATCTGGGATCTAGAGTCATATGTCTCTACCACATCAGGGTCACCATGGGGCAAGCTACCACCTCAGCTTCAGTCTCCTTCCATGTTCAAGGGCATAATGACGCTGGGAGGGTTAAGTTAAATGATTGTCTCCGTAATAATCCCCAGTGCACATCTGTCAGTGTTTCCTACGCCCCAGGTGGCCCTGTTAAACAAGATAACACACGGCAGGAATGACTCCAGGCCCTGCCCACCCCACTCCTTCCTTTTACTTCCTTTGCACTTCTATTTATGGTGTGAAATTGTTAAAAAAAATGAATGAACATGATTTATTTTGAGAAAAAACAATGCTCCTCCCCCATTTCTTAAAGGAGTGGCAAGTTAAGAAAGGCGCAAATAGAAGACACCGTTTACCAGATTCTTTTTTTAATTGAGGTATAATTGATATATAACATTATATTAGTTTCAGGTGTACAACATAATGACTCTCTCTATATATATATTGCAAAATGATCACTACAATAAATCCAGTTAACATCCATCAACATAGTTTCAAAAATTTTTTTGTGTGATGAGAACCGTTAAGATCTGCTCTTAGCAACTTTCAAATATGCAATACAGTATTATTAACCATAGTCACCATGCTGTACATGACATCCCCATGACTTATTTATTTTATAACTGGATGTTTGTAACTTTTAATCCCCTTCACTCATTTGCCCTCCACCTCCCCCCACCCCACCAATCTCTAACAAACACCGATCTGTTTTCTGTATCTATGAGCTTGGTGTTTTTGTTATTTTCTTTATCATCCATCGACACATACTTAGGTTGTTTCCATTAATTGCAAGCAAACGAATCAGGCAGCAAATGCAAAGGCAACCTACAAAATGGGAGAAAATATGTGCAAACCATATATCTGATAAGGGGTTAATATCCAAAATATATAAAGAACTCATATAACTTGATAGCAAAAACAAAAAAAACTGATTAAAAAATGGGCAGAGGATCTGAATAGACATTTTTCCAAAGACATACAGATGGCCAACAGGTAACACTAAAAGATGCTCAACATCATTGATCATCAGGGAAATTCAAGTCAAAACCACAGTGAGATACCACCTCATACCTATTAGATTGGCTGTTTATCAAAAAGACAAGAAATAACAAGTGTTGGTGAGGATGTGGAGAAAAGGGAACCCTTGTGGGAATGTAAATTAGTGCAGCCACTATGGAAAACAGTATGAAGGTCCCTTAAAAAAATTAAAACTAGAACTATTATATGATCCAGCAATTCCACTTCTGGGTATTTATCCAAAGGAAGTGAAAACACTAACTTGAAAAGATATATACATCCCTATGTTCACTGCAGCATTATCCACAATAGCCAATACATGGAAGCAACCTAAGTGTCCATCAATGGATGAATGGATAAAGAAAATGTGATATCTATATATTTATATATCTATAGATATAGATATTATTGTTCAGCCATAAAAAAAGAACAAAATCTTGCCATTTGTGACAATGTGGATGGACCCTGAGGGCATTATACTAAGTGAAATAAGTCAGATTAAAAAAGACAAATACCATATGATCTCTTTGATATGTGGAATCTAAAAAAAACCCCAAATTCATGGATACAGAGAACAGACTGGTGCTTACTAGAGGCAGGGGGTGGGGTGTGGGAAAAATGGTTGAAGGTGGTCAAAAATAAGTAAGTCATGGAATGGAATGTACAGCATGGTGACTATAGTTAACAATATTGTATATTTGAAAGTTGCTAAGGGAGTAGATCTTAAAAGTTCTCATCACACAAAAAATCTGTAACTATGTGAGAAGATGGATGTTAACTGGACTTATTGTGGTGATCATTTTGCAGTATATACAAATATTGAATCATTATGTTGCTCACCTGAAACTAATAATAATGACTTTCTCCATCAAGGTTGGGTCCTCCTGAGATACTCTCAGTCTCCCAGCACCACTGCTGTCTTACAGAATGTGTCACAATTGTACTTTAAGTTATCTGTGCAATAATTTGTAACACTCCTGCCTTAAGAGGAGTCTGGTTCATCACTTCTTCCCCAGCTCCTAGCACAATGCCAGGTACACAGTAGTATTAACAAATATTTATTGAATATGTTCATGGCTGAATATTCTGCTTCAGTCAAGTTCTCAGGGATTTATTAACTTCATTCATTTAGTGTCCATGAGTAGTGTGTATGTCCAAAATAATCCTAAAATCAGTTCCAAAGTTCATTTTAGTACTGTTTTGATCTCAAAAAAATTTTTAACTGCTGTGTAATTTTTAACTTATGAATTTTAAAATACAATAAAAATTTCATGTCAATAATTATAAATGCAGTACTATCTATAGCAGGGCTTGAGTTCTGAGCTCATTCAGTCTTTACTGTGTTACACACCTAACAATGTGCTCGAGCTGCACACGTTGAAGTCAATAAAGTGCAAATTAAAACTACCCTTGAGGGAAAAAAATCCCTTAAATTAGCAGAATCAGGGCTACAAGAAGCTCAAGAGCCAGTAGTTAGCTTCCTTTCCTTCAGCATTTTTTTTTGCTGGGACCGTGAGGTCAAAGCGGAATTTCTCTATCCATCCCCATCCTCCTTTCCTGCCAGGTACTGCTGAACAAAGTTAGGCTAAAAGGCAGATGATGGGACTGCGTGTCTGATGGCCCTATTTACAACACACAGGTCCCGATCTCCCTGCAGTCCCAAGAATGGTGTCTGCTGTCATTAGGGCATAACCTGCTTACCCTCTCCACCAATACTGCGTGCTTTAAGACACAGCCTCCTGGGCAGTGATTCTTGACTTCAGTCACACACTGAACTCTCTGGGGCACTAGGAAAAATGCCTGAGCCCTAGGCACCAACTGAATCAGAGTTGCTGCAGTGGGGCTTGAGCATTTTTCCAACGATCAAGTCCGCTTCCATGCAGGGTATAAACTCAATTCAGGTTGAGTCAGGGTTTTATGAACTAAAACATCATAAGCGTTGATCATGAATTATTTCATTTATATGTTGTAAAATTAGTGTTTCCATTTGTGTGAATTTGATATCACCTAACTGAATGGAAAATGAAGTATGTCTGGTGAAATCTAATCAATTTTAACTTGTTAAAAAATATTATGCAATCTAAACTTTTAAATCAATGAAAAGTTATAATTTAAGAATTACCAAATTTGAGAGCACCAATACAAGAAAGCAACTTAGAATTATCTAGTAGCACATTCTGTGAAAGTGTGGTAATACCATGTTCCCTGGTTGTGATATAACTGTATCTGTCAGTAATCTTAAAAATTGTTGCAACGTGATCAAAGGATTTCAAGTGAAAAATAAATGACCAGAGAAGTGGAAAAGCTAGGAAAAATTAGGATTCAACTCAGATACCAGTTTCTGTTAAGCAGCTCATAGACCTTCATGTCTTGGTTGAAGCAGCATTTTGCAAACACACTATCCAAACTGCGTGGGTGCTGAGGATGCTTTAAGACTGAATGTGTTCTCCATAACTATTCACATATTTATTCATTCCTTTCATTCCTTTTGGAATTCAAAACTGCCTGATTCTATAATCAGTAAACGTTATAAAACTGAACTTATAACTTACATTCATACTAGTAAAATACCACTTTTAATAGACTTTTTTACATTGGAGTCCCACTGCTACGAAAATTTGAAAATCACTGGACCAGGAGATTCCTAAAGCCTCTACGCAATTCCAGAAACCAAGAGTACTAGGGATGTCAGGTAGCAATCCAGGTTCCCAAGAAGGAAGCAGTAATTATTTACACAGAATGCACAGATAAAGTCTAGAAATTCATGGCATGAGGTTTTTTTTGGCCACGCCATGTGGCTTGTGAGATTTTAGTTTCTCAACCAGGGATCGAACCTGGGCCCTCCGCAGTGACAGTGTGGGAGTCCCAACGACTGGACTGCCAGGGAATTCCCCATAGCACAAATACTCTTGGAACCGTGTGAAATGTCTGAAGACAAAAAGAGTATGCAAAAATACAGTTGGGGTCTTCCCTGGTGGCGCAGTGGTTGAGATTCCGCCTGCCGATGCAGGGGACACGGGTCCGTGCCCCGGTCCGGGAAGATCCCACATGCCGCGGAGCGGCTGGGCCCGTGAGCCATGGCCGCTGAGCCTGCGCGTCCAGAGCCTGTGCTCCGCAACGGGAGAGGCCACAACAGTGACAGGTCCACGTACCCCCCTCCCAAAAAAAATACAGTTGGTGGTGGTACTGAAGTTGAGGTATTGTAAGTTGTTTTCCAAACTTTTTGTGATGTTATTTTGTTTTTATAATAAACCAGTAAGAAATCATGGCAGAATTGAAAGATCAGAAGTTGCTAATATGTAATATCATTTAATATGTCTGAATATAACTGGTTTCTAATTATAATTCAGCTATGTACTTCAAGGAGGAAGGGAAATTTAGAAATTCAAAGTTATGAAATATTGCTGAGAAGTATAAAGATATAAAAAATAGCTTATTTTTTATTTATTTATTTTATTTTTTTTTGCTGTATGCGGGCCTCTCCCGTTGTGGAGCACAGGCTCCGGACGCGCAGGCTCTGCGGCCATGGCTCACGGGCCCAGCTGCTCCGCAGCATGTGGGATCTTCCCGGACCGGGGCATGAACCCGCGTCCCCTGCATCGGCAGGCGGACTCCCAACCACTGCGCCACCAGGGAAGCCCTAATTTTTTAAAAATTGGAAATTATACACCAAAAATACGTAGTAGCCTTCAAAGTAGTTTTTTTATGAAGTTACCTCCAAATAGAGTACCTCTGTTCCAGGCTCTTGTTGAAACCCCTTTGGAAACTGCTCGCAGAGTTTTGCACTGTATATTCTTTTGAATATACAGTTAGATATGATACTTTCTGGGTGGATTTGGTTTAAAGGAACAGCCAGAAGTAATTAAAAACTTTTCTTGTATAATTTGCAGCCTGGCTTTTAATAATACACAACTTTAATTTTTTCTAATCTAAGCAAATGTTTAGCAAGAATGTTCTTTTAAGAATTTGTATTTTCTGAAAAGCCTTACACAGGACAAAGGAAAGAAGTCTTTAGGGCTCACCAGATGTGAATATTAATTTAATCATCAATCCACAGAATTTCAGTGCCTTCTCTATCATGCATGAGGGTTCTCACTTTATAATACATCTTTTCATTCCCCTCCCCCTGCAAGTCTTCAAGTTTTCTTCTTAAAAGGGGCTTCTGCTTACAATTTCATCAGTAGACTTGCTGGCCAAACGGGTATATTCTTTAAAGGAAAAACGGGCACATGTTCACACAGATAATAATTGTGTAGTCCTTCCATTAAAAGTATTTTAATGGAAGTATTTAATCCTTGACAAGTCCATTTCTCTTGGACTTCCTTCTTCCTCTCTGGAGATTCCTTCTCAGACACGCTTGCTGGACCCCTTTCCTTCTACAGTCATTTCTGGGTATGAGACTGGTTCTGGACCCCTCTGGGATACCAAAATCAGTGGATGCTCAAGTCCCTTACATAAAATGGCATTGTATTTGCATAGAACCTATGCACATCCTCCCTTATACTTTAAATCATCTCGTACTTACAATACCTAATACAACATAAATGGTATATAAATAGTTGCTAAGCTGGTGGTAAGTTCGTTTTGGTTTTTGGAACTTTCTGGAATGTTTTTCTTTTTACAAATATTTTTGATCTGAGGTTGGTTGAACGTGGAACCCTTGAATACAGAGGGTTGACTGTAGTCCCTTAAATGTTTCAGGGACTTTCAATGTCTTCAATTAATATCTACATGCTAACAACTCAGAACCCACAGTTAGGTCTAGCTCTCTTCTGGGCTCCACACTCATGTATCTAAATGCCAGTGGAGAGCTGTACTTGGAGTTTCCACAGCACCTTCAATACAAACTCAACTCAGTCTATGGCCTCTCAAACTTGCCATCTCAGTGTACGGCACCTGTATCTCACAGTCACCCAAGTGAGAAACCTGGCTATGTTCCTGGACCCTTCCTAACCTTACTTCTCTCTATCCTCACTGCCACTGTTACAGTACACCACTCCTACCCTGGACAACCACAACAGAGTCCGTGCTAAGCGGCTGTTTCTTCGCCCACCCTACACCAACTTCTTTCTGAAAGACATCTCAACTTTCATTCGGATAAAGTCCAAATCCTTGAACATGGCTTAGCATGTCCTTTGAGATCTGGCTCTTGGGGTCTTCTCACCTCTGTGCCCCACAAACTTAGCTCCAGGCTTTCTCTGAGGGCCTCAGAAACTCTGTGCACTTTAAGGATTCCCAAGCTTTGCTTGGCCCATTCTTTCTAAATCACACTCAACCATTTCCCTCCCACTCTCAACCTTCAACTAGGAAACCTCCAGTCTTGGGGAGCCCTCCACATATCCAAGTCAGGATTAGAGGGCCCTGCCAAGTGCTCCCTCAGCCTATACACAGTATTTCTCTCACTGAATTGTCCATAACTATTTTCTAGTTTGGTTCCCCTATGCTTGACTACGAGCTTCCCTGGGCAGGCCTGAACCCAGTTTGCCCACCTAAACCAATAAGTAGCTCATGTAGAAGGCACCAAAACTAGTATTCTTGATAAATGAATGATAATGTACAATAAAATACGAGGATATCAATTTAAAGTGTTTGCAGTGACCCCCATCTGCCACAAAACATCTTAATATATTTTATTAAACAAAAACAGCTGATACGTTGAAATGCATACTTCCTTTATACAATTAGGCCTTTCTTTGAGGACATCGGTGGTAGTCAAACGTCTGGTGTACTGGGTGGCTTAGTTTAAGATAATGTCAACTACTGCCTGGACTACTGCAACAGTCTTTCACATTTGCCTTAACCTCACTCCCCGCTGCAGTCTTCTCCACTGAGCAGCCAGTGATCTTTTCAAAACATAAACAGATACGATAACTTTCCGACCACCCGCTACAAGGTCTTGCAAGATCCGCAGCCTGTCGCACCCCCCCTCCCCCACCCTCAACTTCATTACTAACCATGCTCCCTCTTACGCTGCTTGACTACCTGGCCTTCTTTCTTGCAGCTCCTGTCAACAGCAAAGATTATTCCAGCGTCAGAAGCTTTGCCCTTTTGATGTCTCTGCCTGAAAAATTCTTCCCTCAGTTCTTGGCATGGCTAGCTCTTCCTCACTCAGATTGATACTCAAATGTCACTTCCTCAGAGACCTTTCCTATCTAAAATAGCCATCGCGCCCTAGCCAATCTCGATCCCATTATTCTGCTTTTCTTTACATAACCTATCCCTATCTGATAAATAATTTTGTGTTTGTCGGTCTCTCTGTTAAAGTGACGAGGGCAAATGATTGCATCTATCCTATCTCGTTCACCGTTGTCTCCCTAACGGCTAGAACAGTGACCGGAGGGTAAATACCGGCTAAACGAAAAAAATGCACTTAATAAACACGTCCATCTCCCATACTTTCCACTCTTTTCCCTTTCATTCACAGGAATTCGTGAGGGTCGCTGTTCTGGCAGGAAAGCCCTTGAAGCATTACCGTCACCCCACAGAGAGTCCTCTTTGCCACGCTAGGCGAGGCACGCCCAGCCTGGGAGCTAGCGGAGCCTCAGGGACCGAGAGAGGAGCCCAGGACCCGGCAGTCGCGTCTAAAAAGCTCTGAGGAGAGCGGCGGGACAAGGCGCCCCTCTCCTGACTTCCTGGGGACTGACGCCTCCGCAATCCTAAGCCCTGGAACAGCCTCTCAGTCGGCCGCACACACGCCTCCCCCGCAGCCGAGGTCAGCGGCTGCGCCCACTTACCTACCAGGGATCTGACTCAAGCCACTCTGCTTTTGCACCGCCATTCGAGCAAACCCCGGCCCCTTCCGAGACACCGTAGTTCACGGAAAGTACAAGGCGTTTCCTCTTCCGCATGCGCAGAGGACCTGTTCGGCCTACAGTGTTTCTTAGCAACCGCTTCGAGTCCATCCGCCAGGGGCGGAGCAGCGGAAGCCACGGGGAGGGGGAAGTGACTGAGGCCAATCGGAGACGAGTCCTAACCTCGATCGGCACGCCTCCTCTTATTGTCGCGAATGCACAGGCGGCTTTACGGCAGGCTAGGGGTGGGTGCTGCTGGGGTAAGGAGGAGGGAAGGAAGCAACCAACCAACCAAGTCGCCTCCACCCCCAACCCCCACCCACCCCGGACCTAGTTTACGGCTCCGGGCTCAGGCTCCAGTGCGGCCGCTGATTGGCTGCTGAAGGCTTGGTCCCATCCCAGTGACCCCAAAGTGCTGGAGGGAGGGGGCGGGGGTGGATCAGTGCAAAGTGCATCCCGAAAGCCCCCTGCCTGGATCCCCCGCGGCTGGCACTTCGGACCCTGAATGACCTGGGACCTCGCTGCCCCGAGACCTCCTGTGTCCCCTCGTAGCTGGGAGCCTCCGGCCCGGAGCGCGGCAGCCCCCTGCTCCGAGCCCTCAGACGGGCACTGCCCCCCCACCCGAGCCGGGACTTCCTCCCTGCACCCCTGCCCCGAGGCTGCCCGGCGGCCAGGACCGCCGCCTTCAGTCTTTTCGGCAGTCTGGATGCTAGCCGGGCTGGGGCCGTGAGGCATCGAGGAGGATCAAGAACACCCGTGTCCGGCCCTGCCTGGGCTGTTTCTTCAATGGAGAAGTTGGTGAGTGTGGAGGAGGCTGAAAGAAAGAAGAGAAGCAGCAGCTGAGGAGACAGGTAAAGTCAGTTACCTCCCCTGAGGGGAAGGGGGCTAGCCTGGGAGGGAGGAGAATCACTGCTTCTTCCTGCTTGCCTTTTACCAGTCTCTTCCTCTGCTCCCCCTTCCTCAGAGCCCCCTCCTCCTCGCCCCCGGGGTACTGCACCACTCACAGGTTTCTGATTTCCAGGTTTGAGCTGGCTAGGGGAGGCGAGAGAGCAGGAACGGGGCTGCCCACCCACCAGAGAAGCAGCAGAGAGCCTCTGACCAGCATCCTCCATAAAGGTAATAAGCCAGCCCTCCCCTCCCCCACTGTTTATTCCTGGCCCCAACTCATTAAGCCGTGCTTTATTTCAGGATGGTTACCTGGGAATGCAACCCTTTCCTGGCTCCCAGTTTCCCAGCAAAAACAAAAACACTGTCCGTGCCCCAATCCTTAACATTTTAATAACTTTTCTTTCCCAGGAACATGTTTTCCCCCTTTCTCTCTGTACAGTGTGTTTCCGTGTTTTGCTTTATCTTTTGGTGCACTGTACCATTTACCCAGCTCAGAGACTTTGAGACCTTTTTGTAGCTCCCCCTGCCCCTCTTACTCTCATAGGAATTCCTCAGTTCCTTGTTAATGGCTTGTTAGTTCTGAATGACTCTGCTTTTCAGTTAAACCACAATTTTCTGTTTTCCCCTGTTCTTTCCTATCATCTTTCCTCTACCTCCATCAGAAAATCTTTTGAGTTACCTAACTGACAGGGGTTTGGTAGAGGATGGTACAGTAATACCTTGAAATTTGTAAGTTTCAGAAAATAATGTGACTTTTTTTTCTCTAGTAAAAAGTGAATCTGTGTACCTTAGTAGTATGAATGGTATGAAAGCAATACTCCCTCCCGAAGCACTTATGTATAATTAACTCTTTGAGCTTTTGTGTGTTTCTGTGTGACAGATGTGGATGGGCTCTGAAACTCTTATAAAAAGATAAATCGTATTTGTTATACCTCATTTTCTAATACTTATAAAACTTTACAGAATGTCTTGTTAATCATTTGACAGTCAGGAATTTTAAAACAAAAGAATGTTTTGGTGTGTTTAGAATCTAGGATTTTATTTTGGCACTCTTCATAAGATTTCTCATTTCAAAACCTTTACAGAGAATTTGTTAAATTGAAATTTAAGCATCTAATTCATGTGATCACATTTCTGCTGCTGTATTTCGTTGCTGCTTCTGAAAATGCACTAAAGGTAGGTTTAGGACATTCATGTAAGTCCTAAAGAGTGGATGTGAACAGGGAAATTATGTAAGAGTTAATTCAGAAATTAGCCAAATGAATAGCTTCTCCAACATCCAATAGCAGGAGTATAAAGTGACTTGTTAATCTCAGAGTTATTTTAATATCTCAGATTGTTTAGGGAATTTTAGGTACAAAGAAGTACTTAAAATAGCAGAAGTTGTTAGGAAATCTTTGACTTACTCTGTTCTACTGGACTTTCTGCCTTCCAGAAAAGGAAATTAATGTCTTTCCTGATTCTTCTAATTGTCAAGGTACAGCTAAAGAGACTTTTAAGGGGCTCTGAGGGTTTGCATATTCTTGAAACCTGGAACTGGACACCAAAATGAGAGCGTATGCTACTGAATGGGATTTAAAATCAGTATCTACCAATGACTATTACACAGTGAGCATTTAGGGCACCCTTTGTATGTATATGTAGGGTCCACTTCATTTCAGTAAAAGCTAGGTAGAATGCGTCTTTCATTATTTAAATATGTGAATCACTAGAGAAATGCCTAATGATTCCTTTAGAACTTTTAAAAAATGCTAAAATACTTGAAATATGTTTTTAAGATAAAAATGAATTATGTATTTTTTATTCAGGCCTTCTCAGTTAAATATATTTCTGCTTTAGATTGAACTCTAGCATGTTTTCATTTCTGAGGGATATTATCACCTGTGCTGAGTCAAGTATGTAAGGTAAAGAGAGGAACACTGCTTTCCTCTGGTTTCCAGTGAGTTCATTCTCATTGTTTAAATAATGTTTCGTTGATCCTCTCAGCTTTTAATGATTTTTCTAAGATTACAGAATATATATAAATTGTCAGCATCTGTTCTTAATATTAGCATGATTGAGAGTATTTGGTCTAGGTTATGCCAGTCATGTAAAATATTTAATTTAGTACTTCGTTACCAACATCGCCAGTTAGGTAGTTTATCTTTTTCAATCTGGTAGTTAACTTTGTGTTAATTCTGTTGTCAGTCACATTGTTTTGAAAGGAAAAAAAATTTTAAATACCCAATTTTTTTGGTAACCAAGTAAGATTTATGATCACATAGGAAGAATCACTGATTTTAATTGAAGTGTTGTATTTTGAGTATGCTATGGCCAGTACTTATTTTCTTCATACCTAAAGTGGTGCCATTCACAATTATGACACGTACAATATCTCTTTATTTGATAACACAGAAGTACATACTGACCCTAAAAAGTCTAAAGTCAGGTAGTTTCTATAAGCATATCTAATACGTGACTTTTAGCCTTTCATTTCATTCTCAACAGAAGGCATGCCTTATGTGGAATGCTTGTCTCATTTCTTACAAACTTAGGTACCGACATGAGGTTGCTAAGGTGGTAATGCCAGACATGGGTTAATGAGATAAGATTGACAAGACTTCATCATTTATAATACTTGTGATTTATGCTTTGAATTGGGTCTGGGTAGGTGAATTATGAAATTTCCTCTATTGCCTTGTCCACGTTTCATGAAATTTGTTGGTCTTTCTGTTAGAACTTAGGAGACTTATAGATTAAGTCTTGCATGATAATAACTCCTTATGTTATTTGGAGGCCCAGTAATTTGAAGGGATACCCTCACTTGTTTTGGAACATAAACACTATGGTGCTTTGTTGAGTGTTACTAAAATAACACTTCTACTTCATTTTGGGTTCCAGGCTCTTAGTTATATGAGTAGACCTCGTTAACATCTATCTCACCCATGTTGCACACTTCGGGCATTGTAGTGTTTCTGCACCCATCTTCCTTCTTAGGACTTGTGAACTATTGGTTTTTTTGTTTTTTGTTTTTTTTTCTCTCCTCAGGGCCAGTATCCTTGGAGTTGCTGATTTTCTTTCCTTTCCAGCCTGTATCTCTGTTTACTCTGCAAAGAAATGCTTATTTCTTCTTTTGAGTAGCAAGCTGTTATCTTGTTTCTAGTTTGTGTGAAATCTGAAAGCACAGTTCTAATGTGTGTCACTTAATCAAAAAAATGTGTGGCCTTTTAGTGAAAATAATATGTAAAAAGCCATTAATGACTAATCATTTATGTCAAAGGAAACTGGGGACATGTGGGCAAATTCGGTGGAAGTTATATAATTTTAGACAGATCTTAAATATATTTTGTTTTATAGCTATTTTATTCTTTATTCTGTGAATATAGATTTCTTTTAATTATATGAAGCAAGAAGCTTTGGTTTTAACTTAATGAGGTTCACTTGGCATCTATATAGAAATTAGATGGCAACATTTTAATTCCTAAATTTATAGTTTCTAATACAGTCAACAGTATAAAAGCTCGGATGCCTAGATTGTTTTCTTTTGTAAGAAAAGTGTAGAGTAGAAAAGATGAATTCGTAAAATTTAAACACACCATTAACATTGGGCAGTAAAATCTTATCTAAAAGTGATATACATTGGGAAGCAGCTCATTTTGATACATAATTCTGAAGTCTTCCTTGTTAGTATGTTTTTTTTTCTTTTTCTGACTGTGAAACCTAGAATGGGATTTCTAAAGATTGTACCCTCAGAGTTTTAGTCATTCTGAGTCAACTTACATTGTACATATGTTTATTTAGAAAATTGCCTCCTTTGCCGTATTTTTTTATTTTATAGGTCACTACCATGAGCTATCAGACTTTCAAACTTGCACTTTTTGAGGGGGAATAGACTTTTTTCCATTCTCATCTCTGGGCTTCCTTTGTAGTTTTTAATAGGTAACTTTACCACTGGATATTATATTTACTAAGTTCAATAGTCTTTTTTCCCTGTACTTATATATACATGGATGGTTCTACTCTAGTAAGTACAAACTCTCATAAAATTACACCAGGATGAAATTAACTCATCTGATGCTTTGAACTATTAGGATGTTTTGCTAATAAGTCATTGGCCTTCATAATTTAAGGTATGCAGTTGACAGGGGTCATGTGTGCATGTTATGTGTGTGTCTGTGTTTTTTCCCATAGAGACTGAAGCGCTTTTTTGGTTTAAACCTATGGTTATTATTTATAGAGCTTGGTATTGTCAGAAAAGAGAAAAAGGATCTTAACCATTCTAGGAGTATTTGATTCATTTGAAGTATGCAGAACTCTCTATTAAAGTTCTACCCAGGAATAATACCAGTGGCCAAAGCCTAGTAGTATGCCAGGCATGTGTCAGGCACTCAGTAGACTTTCATTTGTCTAATTGAAGCAGACCATGTGGGATTATCACAAGTTACTATTGTTTGTGCATCTTTCTTATAAGAGAGAAATAGTTGAGTCACTTTGACTTTTAACAAAGCCTTTCTTGATATTATTAATAAATTAATACCATTTCATATTCTTCTCAACCCCCACCTCACATGTCCTCCCCACCACTCCACTGCATTCATGGAAGTGATGATGGCTATATGGAAAGCAACAACAAGAACAAGGACTCTTAAAGACTCAAGACCGTAGAGGGTCGTCTCCACTTTTCTTGGGAGGCAGGGCGCACTTAGAAGTAAGGCTTCAGTGGTGTTCATTCTTGCACTGTAGGTGTAGCTCACATGTGAAGTAATCACATGTTCCTTTGTGGAAATGCTGCAGGCTCATCATTGGAGACATTGGTTTGCATTTTTTATTTTAGTACAGTTTTAGATTTATGGAAAAATTGCAAAGGTAATACAGGATTCCCATATACTGCACACTCACCTTCCCCTAATTAACATCTTATATTAATAGATACGTTTGCCACAATTAATGAACCAGTAATGAACATTCTTATTAACTAAAACCCATACTGTATTCAGATTTCTTTAGTTTTTACCTAATATCTTTTTTTCTGTTCTAGGATCCCATCAAGGATATCACATTCCATTTAGTCGTTTCTTTAGGCTCCTCTTGGCTATGACTGTTTCTCAGACTTCTTTGTTTCCTTGCTTTTGATGACCTTGACATTTTGAAGAGTACTGGTCAGATATTTTGTAGAATGCCCCTCAATTGGAATTAGTCTGATATTTTCCTCATGATTAGGCTAGGTCTATGGGTTTGGGGGAGAAAGAGCACAGAGGTAAATTGCCATTTTCATCATATCATACTAACAACATGACTTGGCACTCTTGATTTTGACCATGATCACCTGGCTGAGGCAGTGTTTTTCAGGTTTCCCACTGTAAAGTTTCTTCCCCCCTCCCCCATACTATCCTCTTTGAAAGGAAGTCACATTTAAGGAGAGAGGAGTTGTGCTCCACCTCCTTGAGGGGAGAGAATTTACACAAATTATTTGGAATTTTGCACAGGAGATTTGTTTCTTCTCCCCCTTTAAAAATTTAATTAGTTATTTATATCAATACAGACTTATTGATATTTATTCTGTACTTTGGGTTAGACTCTAATAGTACTTTGACTATCTTCTTGTTCGAATTGTTCCATCTTGGCTATTGAGAGCTCTTTTGGTTGGCTCCTGTGTCCCTTTGACATACCCCCATCATTGCATTTTTCTTGGAGCACTTCTTTGCTTTTTGGCACTGTGAGATGCTCTAGGCTCATCTTCTATATTTCTTGCCCAGTCTTAGAATCAGCCATTTCTGTAAGGATAACTGTGCATTTTTTACAGCTTGCCATGTAGGAGTTGTTCTGATCATGCCTAGTTCAGTTAGAAGTGTTAAGCAGAGTTTTAAACCAAATATTATTTATTTCCAAGTGCATGTTTGCAAAGTCTTTGGCCTTCCTTGAAGAAATTTGACAAGGAAAAATAAGGTGTGAAAAGAGGAAAGGTTCAAAGTAGACCATACTAATTTGGATTGGTTGAAAATTCTGGTCTGTAGCCACCACCACCTATGACTGTCACTTTTCTCCATAGCTCATCAGGTTGCCAGGCAGCTTGACCATTCCTTGTTTAAGTGATGGAGGGCTTATTAGCACATCCACCCCACTGGGATGGGGTGGCAGTTCTCCCAGTGAGTAATTCCTAGAGGGATTCTGGTGTAATGCATGGAAGTCACTTTGCCTGTGTTAACCTTAATGGAATTCACAGATCTAGGATTTATCTGACATGGAGAAAGATCCCTATTCTTTTAGTTGTAGAGAATTTTTTCAGAATCCATATGGAGAAGCTGGCAAGACTGTTAATCTTTTACCTAGTTTGGTGTATGCATAAAGGAATAAAAAAGTTTCAAAATTATTAACGTGATGCCTTTTGCATGTTTGAAGAACCAGCATTTAAAGAAAATCTCCTTTTAGTTGTCATAGATTTCATTTTGACCCTGGCCACCTATTGTATTGAATGCAGATATATTCTCATTTTAATTGTTTAGAAAGAGTAAGAAACTTGCGATGTCAATTAAAAAGTAATTCAGTACTGAAAATATATTTTGAATAGAGCAAAAAGAAGAATTTGTGTTTGCATCCAAATTCCAAGTGTGTGATTTATTATTTTCCTTATTCATTAAAAAAAAAACCCTGCCTTTTTAGAAAAAAAAAAATTCCTGAAAATAAGTCATATCCTGTACCACCTTGCGGGTTAATGTAGATTTGAGATCATTTTTTCTAAGCATTGATTTAAGTTCTTTCTTTGCTCTGTAAGTTTGTTGTAAAGTGCTAAAATATAAGCTCATCAAAAGGTAGACTACTCAGGCAGCTATGTTTCTTTATTTTTTTAGAAAATTTCCCGTGATTGTTATTTCATTCGTTTTTAGGTTAAGAAAGAGCTCATTGACAGTGGAATCTGGACACACTCTGAGCCCCCTACTCACGATGCTGTATGTGCACAATGGTTATTAGGCAATCCACGTATCAGGAAAAGGGGCATTCTTCCCGTAAGGTAAGTGACTGAGGGTCATAGGTCATCTGTGCTGTTCTGGGGGAAAATCCATTTAGCTTTTATTTCTCCTTCAGATCACCTAATTCATACTAAACACAGCACTTGCTAAAAGAAAATCCAGGTTTGTTTGATATTGTTTGAATCTTTTTCCTTGCATAGTATGCCTTAAGTGCCAAGGTGATCATCCCAATTAAAAAAGAAAAATCTGTTAAAGATGATTGTTTTGAGTATATGGTAGTAGTTTCTATTAACTCCTTCTAATGGTCTTCATCTTTCCTTATAATGCTAAAAATAAGCAAAAACCTATTCCAAAAGGATTCTTGGTTTTAAAATTTCTAAGACAAGAGACTTAATTTTAGTGTCAGTTGAAAAAGTAAGTGAAGAGATGGGGGAAATCACGTTTATTAAGAAAACAAATTGTCAGGAAATTTCTAATTTCCCAATTTTCCTTGAGGAGATAGCCTGATATTTTTAAATTACATTACTTAGTAGTGATACTTAGGAGTTTTGTAATAACCATTTTCTATGTATGAAACAAGGTAGGATATGTGATTATACTATTAAGCTGTGATAATATGACCTAAGTTATGACCTAAGTTAGGCTTAAGTTGACCTTTGTACAGTCTATAAGGAGAAGTTTTACAAGGTAAACTATTATTGGTAACAAGATTATCCCAAGATGTCTAACCTACATATGAGACCAGAATGTCTTTAAAGGACTTTCACATAATTTTTTATTTTTAGAAGTGGAAGCTACTAATTAGGAGGTGAGTTTAATCTATACCTTAAAGTTAGCCCAGATGGAATGGCTTCCTAGAATTATGTAGTTTAAGTTTCTGTATGTATTTAAAAGCTTAAAAATGCACTAAAAAAGTTTTTGTATACACACATATAAGATGTAACTTTTCACCAGTTCAGTTTGGACTTCCCTGTTTGCATGAAGGAGATCTCATTTTACATTGAGTTTGAGTACACACCTCGTTTGTGACCTATTAGAGAGTGTTAGAATTCTATATACTGCTTTTACCTTTTTCATGTGGTTAATCAACAGATTGATTAGATTCCTTTAGTTTTTAAATATTTTGTATGATCTTGCTACTTTGAGTATTTGTAGAATAAAACTTCTGGAAAATGGAAATTAAATAAGTGCAAAAGAAATGTGGCAGAAAAAGAGAAGTAGTAAATCGTGCCTCAGAGGACATAAAGTGGGGAGGATAGAAAGAGACAGAAACAAAAGGAAAGTAAATATAATCTACACATTTTCCTCTAATTTACTTAAACCCCACCCACTTCCCCTTCCCCCCAACTTTCCACTCTTTGGGGCTAAAAATAAAATATTGTTGAAATACTTTAGGGGACCAGCCTAAAGGTTTTTGCTTTTTTAAAATTTTAGACTACTTCTCATAGCTGGAGGTCTTTAGTCCTAATTTATGAATTGTCCATTTGATACTCGATATGTACTCACTGATCTGTGATAGAATCCTTGAATGGTTTATAACTTAAATTTTCCGTGTGCATCAGGTAAATGCGAACTCCTAAGACAAGTACTCATTTGCTTCCTCTGTTGTCTCCATCTTCAGCTGCCTAGCATCACTTTCCATTTTACCTAAAATAAATGTTGTGTTCATTGGTGTTTGCTTTGAGTTTACAAAAGGCTGCAGAAGAAATTGCCTGTTTTGGCATTTTAGGGCTTTATGCCTCACTTTCTTTTTGAAATCTTTTATAATCTTAGGGAAATAACTGAAAGTTTTGGTCAAAACTGATACATGTTAATTTGTTATAATAGTATGAACTGTCATCACTAAAGTTTACATGATTTAGCAATGGAAACTTCTGTGCTATTTAATGAACACACTGTCAGGTGTCAAGTATTCTAAATTTTATGTATTCTACCTACCCTTCAAGGCTGATCCCTGTGACCTAATGAATCCTTTGTAAAAAGTGGACTCAGCTAGGATGTTACACCACCATTGTCGAAGGAACCCTGAACTCCAGGAAGAGTTGCAGATTCAAGCTGCAGTGGCTGCCGGGGATGTTCACACGGTACGAAAGATGTTAGAACAAGGCTATTCTCCAAATGGCCGGGATGCTAATGGCTGGACCCTGCTTCATTTCTCTGCAGCAAGAGGAAAGGAAAGATGTGTTCGAGTATTTCTAGAACATGGAGGTGAGTTTATTAGAAGCAAACCCTTTTTTCCCAAGGAGAAACTTAAAATGAAATTCTATTTAGTTTAAAATATATGAGTGCTTGTGTATATAATTTCTAATGCTTCTTTTTGCTAATACTCTACTTCTTATTCTCTCCTTTGTGAAGATGTGTTAAAATTATGCTGAGTCTTGTTTAAAACCAGATTGTCTAAAAAATCAGTTTGTTGAATGTGCTTTTTTCCCCTTGTAACTCTAGTTTCTATACAGCCAGATTTCCCCAGATTATTTCAACCAAAAGCAGCCCTTCTTCAGGTTGTCAAGTTGCTTTGTTTCAGAAGCAGAAGTGGCTGTGGTCCCAACAACTGAGAGTTGCTCAAGCTCCCCCTTTTGAGACTTGCTCAAGCTAACTGAGCTGACACAGGCCCCCTGATAATACCATGGCCTTCAGGATACCCTACCTTTTGAATTTACCTCTTCATAAAAAAATTTTAGTTGCTTTTATTACTGTTTTAGAGCACTTGCCTTTTCTAGAATTGTACATAGTTTCTAGGTATCCTACAAGATTGGTTAGCTGAGGTCTAATTTTGTGTAAACATATGCAGTTGGAAACTACATTTGACATTTAATGTTTTTGCTTGAAAAACTGTCCATTCCTGTAATTAATAGTAACTAATAATTGTCTTAAAGTAGTTTACTTTTTTCTCCCATTATATTTTCACTTAATTTATTTTCCTAAAGATGAACAAGTGTATTTTGTCATTTGTACCCATATTATTTTTGTAAATTATGGTGTAAAACAGCTTGGTTGGGACTCAGGATCCATTATGTACCATTCTAGGGCCTGGATTGCTTATTAACAGTCATTTAGTTCCATTTCTATGGTGTACTTTGTTACAAGACTAGTCAAACTTACTTGCAAACTAATTTGAAGTACAGAAAATGTTAGAAGTCACACAGCTCTCATTAGGGTCTTGTGAATTATGTGAAGATAGGAATACAAAGGCTATGAGCGTGGACTTACTGCAAAGTCCTGCTATACCTGAGACTAGGAATCATCACACATCCGAGTGGCCCTGTAATAAGAATTATATCCCTGAAATAGTTGACTGTTGACAGGACACCACCATTTGCTAGCCTGTGCCTCCTTTGTAGCCATCCTCCATCCCTCCCTGCCACCCTTGCTCATATCTCATTTCACCTTGAAACTTGAAAACCTCAGCTCTGAAGGCACCGAAGGAGAAATGTAAGAGGAATGCCAGGAGAAAGAGCTGAAAAAACTAAGAAGTGGGTGTAGGATCAGAATACTTAAAATTCTGGCAGTGCTTAGTAATATTAAGACCAAGATCAGAACTCACATTTTTAAATTCTACCTAGTCCTGTTACTTTTCTGTTTCTGCCAGCCTTGCTTTTAAAATATTTTAAATATTAATTAAGAAAGAAAGTTCAATTACTCAGGTAATGTATGAACTTGTCTCCTTAAAACAAATAAAATACATTTTCAAATAAATTACAAATAAAGCCAAAGTCCCCTTTGGCCAACTCCCAATCCTTATCTGCCTACCCCTGCCCAGACGTAACTCATGGGTATGAGTTTGGTTTGGTCCTTATCTTTCTAGATCATTTCCTAAATGTACTTATAGAAAATATGTCTTATTGTGTTGTGTGTGGTTTTTAGAACATAAATGATATCATACTGACTGTATTATTCTGCAATTGTTAGTTTTTGCTCAGCTGTATATAACTTAAGACTTTTTAAATATTGTGTTGGCAAACTTTTTCTGTAAAAGGCCAGATGGTAAAGATTTGGGGCTTTGCGAGCCCTCCTGTCTCTGTTGTTAACTACTCAACTCTGCCTTTGTAGCATGAAAGCAGCCATAGACAATATGTGGATGAATGAGTGTGGCCATGTGCTGATAAAACTATATTTATAAAAACCAGTGGTGTGCCGGATTCGGCCTCTGGTCCCAGTTTGCTGAATCCTATTTCCTCACCATCCCCCTCTCTCTTTTTGTGTATGTATGTGTGTATAGATATTTTTAACAGCTTTTATTGAGATAGAATTCACATACGTTACAATTCACCCTTTTAAAGTGTACAATTCAGTGGCTTTTAGTGTATTCATAGAGTTGGGCATCCATTACCACAGCCAATTTTAAAACATTTTCATTACCCCAAAAAGGAACCTTGTACCTATTCAGTATTAATACATATAGGTTTACTCTGTTCAACTGCTAGATATAGTATTTATTAGTATGGATATACTATTGTTTCTTTAAACCATTCTTTTTTATTTTTTGAGTGGATGAAATTTTCTCAGTAGGACATTTTATTAAGAAGGTAACACATACATATATATACATGGTTAAAAACAAAAGGAAAGGTGATACGGACTGTTCAGTGAGGGGGAAATGTCTGCTCTTCAGCACTGGCCCCTCCTCTCCTTCCCAGAGGCAGTCACTCTTACTGGATTCTTTTGTGTCCCTGCAGAGATAGTCTGTGCATATAAGTGTGCATATTTTCCACCCTCCATCTTCTAGCCTGCTTCTCTTTTGTTAATGGTCTGTTCTGCATCTTGATTTTTTTTACAAAACAGTTTCTCTAAGTGATAGATCCTTGTCATTGATTCCATTGTATAGATGTAATTTATTTAAACTTATTCCCCATTGTTGGACATTCTAATTTTTCATTTTTCTGCTTCTAGAAACAGTATTACAGAGAATGTCCTTGACTAATCTTTTTACATATGTGAATTTATCTCTTGGATAATTCCAAGAAGTACAACTGCCACATCAAAGGGTTGTTAGGTTTTGTTGTTGTTGTTTTGATGGATATTGACAAATTGTCCTCCAAAGAAGGTTGTTAATGGCTCTGCCCTTAACCAGGTGGGAGGGTGCCCAGTCCCCTGCCTTTGCCAGGAGTGTATCACTAAGTGGTTTGCTCTTCCTCTGTGTGATTTGCTTGCCTCCTTTTTTCCCGAAAATGACATATGAGTAACAAAGCATTGCAAGACTGGGCTGCTTGCTTGTCTTTTTCTTATGACTTGTAGGAGTTGTTTATGTATTCTCTGCTGTTAGTTATATGTTGCAACAGTCTTCTCCCAGCTTGTAGCTTTTCCGCATTGTTGTTTTGCTTGTTTTTTGGGAGCAGAGTTTGCATTTTAAGTAGGTAAACTGTATTTTTCTTTTGGCTTATGGTTTGTGCTTTTTGTGTCTTGTACATCATACCACAGGGTCATTATTTGCCTATATTTTTTTCTAAAATGTTTCATGGCATTTAGGTCTTTAATCTATCCAGAATTGGTTTTGGTGTATAACATGAGGTGGTCAGGTACAATTGCATACATAAAGGTAGCCTAAATCATCCTTTCTTTCCTCATTGTTATGTCTTGCCAACTCAGGTATAAAGTTTTTATATACACATGGTTCCGTTAGTTCTATTGTCTGTTGTTATATCCCTGAGTCAGTATAATATTGTTGTAAATTATTATTATTCTCTAATACGTTTTAATATCTGGGGGAGCAAATCTCCTCTCCTTGTTCTTTAAGGCTGTCTTGGCTATTCTTAGCACTTTACATTTCCATATAAAATTGTAAAACAACAAAATTACATATTTTGCAGAAGCCCCTCACTTATTCTTGTATAGCACCTTTTACTTCCTCCTTTTACCCTAGTACAATAAGAGATTCAGGGAGTAGTTTTTAATAGCACATTATGTATCAATTTGGAAACACAAATAGGAGAGGAGACTTCCTCCTCCTTGCTCCCGTTGGCCACATGTGATGCTTAGACTTGCTCTGTATTTAGTCTAGGCCTGGCTTCTGATTTCTAGACCAGTGTACCCAGCTGCCTGTTCAGCTTCTCCACAGTTGTGGCTCACAGCACAGCGCAGCATGAGCTGCTGCTTTGACCGTGTTCTTTTGCAGTAGATGGCACTACAGCCTATGACTGCTGTGCCAGAAATCTAGAAACCATCCTTCTAAACAGTTGTCAGATCTTTTCACTTCCTTTCGTTGGATGCACTGCCCCACCTTTAGGCAAGGAAACCTTGTTCCTCACCAGGACGGTTATGATGTCCCTGTCATCCCTGCTTCCAGTCCTGCCCCCTTCCAACCAGTCTCTAAATGGAGTGATCTGTTAAAAATGGCAATTAAAATATTTCCTTTTAAAATCCGTCGGTGGTTTCCCATTTCTCTTGGGACAATATTGAGTCCTTAATGTGACCTACACGGCCCTGCAGCGTCTGCTCCTCTGCGATATCTTTCCAGCTTGTCTTTGAGCCGCAGCCCATCTGCATTCTTTCAGACTCACTGAGCTCAGAGGCGTGTGCCCAGGACCTGCTGGGGTCCCTCTGCTCCCTGCACTGCTGCCACCTTCGCCTGGCTCCTGCCTGCCTCTCCCTCACCTCTCCCTACACTTTCTCAGGGAAACCTTCCCTTACCATCTGGACTTGGTCAGATCCTTCTATCGTGTGATACTATCGGGCTCTGTACCTTTTTATTGTAGTTCCTATCACAAGAATAATAAATTATTTTTGTAGTATTCTATTTAATTCTATTCTTGTTAGTCTGAGGCTTCATGAGGACAGAACCTGTATCTGTACTGTTCTCAATGAGAGAGAGAAAGAGGAAACAAACACAAGTTATCTAAAATAATTGTTCCCCAGCCTTACAGAGACAAGGCTGATCCTTTTCTTTTTTCTTTTTTTTTTAAAGAAGATATTGGGGTAGGAGTTTATTAATTAATTAATTAATTTTGCTGTGTTGGGTCTTCGTCTGTGTGCGAGGGCTTTCTCTAGTTGTGGCAAGCGGGGGCCACTCTTCATCGCGCTGCGCGGGCTTCTTACTATCACGGCCTCTCTCGTTGCGGAGCACAGGCTCCGGACGCGCAGGCTCAGTAGTTGTGGCTCACAGGCCCAGTTGCTCCATGGCATGTGGGATCTTCCCAGACCACGGCTCGAATCTGTGTCCCCTGCATTAGCAGGCAGACTCTCAACCACTGCGCCACCAGGGAAACCCCTGATCCTTTTCTTTTTATTAAAAAATATTGATTGAAAATGGGCCAGGTGGGATTAGAAAAGTCCCTGAATTCATCATACCTGCTCTTTTCCTTAAACCACAGTTTCTTTAAGAGCTTATAAACTTCCAGTTAGATTGATCCCCTCCTGTTAATACGTTTATTTTGTGATGGACATTAAGGTGAAATGCAGTCAAAGATTCAAATATGGGAAAGTGAGCAAAGAAATGCACAAGAAACAAGGGTTCACCTTCCTCTTTTCCTCTCTCCCCTCCCCCACCTCTGTGCCGAGATAGAATTCATATAGATAGTTAGATGAGGATGAGGTGGCCAGTTGGTCACTTATTCTTATATTTATTCAGCAAATATTTATTGGGCACGTAACGTATGCCATGCTCTGGCCAGGCCCTGAGATATGGACGTAATCATTGTGCTCGCCTTCTGGCACTTCATAGTTTAGTGGGTGGATGGATTTGTAGCCAACATTTGTTGAGCATTTAGTATCAGCCTAATTCTTCACAACTATTCTGTGAGGGTAAGTAGTAATTTTTCCACTGAGAAAACTGAGCCACAGGATGGTAAGTAATTTGCTCACAGTCATTCACTTCATAAATTGTAGAGCCAGGATTCAAACCCATTGTCTTAACCATGATTCTGTATGACCTGTAAGAAAACAATGCAGTCCCAGCAGAGTGAGCTAAGCGCCGTGTATAAAAGACCACCCCATTTGTTGGGGCAAAGGTGGTGGGAGTGGCATGGAAGGCTTACTAGAGAAGGCATGGTTTGCATCAAGTTCTTGAAAGGTGAGGCTGCATGGGGTGCTGGAAGGGTGGAGGTGTGGGGTTCTTTCAAACACAGAAGACACTGAGTAAAGGGCTGAAGAAGAAAGGGAGCATGTTTGGTTTTAGGAACTGAAGAAAATTCAGTATGATTGGAGCATATCTGGTCATTTATTTGGGGGACAGTAGTGAGCCATTTGACAGAGAGGAGTGGGAGAAACAGCTGTGTGTTGTAGAAAGCTCACTGGGTGTAGTATTGGGAGCTTAGTGAAAGGGCCCAAGACCTCAGGCACTGCTGCCTGGTCAGGACTGCAGCCTCATTTCCTTGCACCCCACACGTATTTATTGAGCACTGCTATGTGCCAGGCACTGTTCTGAGGGCTGGGAATACAGTAACAAAGTCCCTGCTGTCGTGGCACTTACATTTCAGTAGTTGACAGTAAATATATGATATCAAGTCATGAAGAAAAAGGAAGCAGAGAAGGGATAAAGAGGTACAGGCTTCTGTTTTAAATTAGGTATTCAGGGAATGCCTCTAATGTGACATGTTAGCTGAGGCCTGAAAGAAACGAAGACCAAACCATGTGTGTATCTGGGAGAAAAGTGTTAAAGTAAAAGTGTTAAAGTAAAACCTCTAGGCTGGGAACATGCTTAGCACTTTCAAGAAAAAGCCCGGAAGACGGTGGCTGGAGCAGAATAATGGGAGAGGGGGGCAAACAGGGCTAAAGAGAGTCAGCTGACATGTTCTGTAGCTCCTAGAAGGCATGGAAAAGACTTTGGACTTTGTTCTGAGTGAGAATGGGGGTGGCATTGACTACTTCTCAACTGAGCAACAATATGAACTTACTTAAGGGTTTACTCTGGCTGCTCTGAGGAAGATAGATTGTGGAGGAGCAGAGGAGAAGTAGGAAAACCTGTCCGGACGCTTTGGAATAGCTCAGGTGAGAGATGTTCGTGGCTTGGGCTACATGATAGCAGTGGATGTGTTGAGAAGTGGTCGGATTCTGGATATATTTTGAAAATAGAGTCAAGAGTATGTGCTGATAGATGGGCTATGAGGTGAGAGGGAAAGAAATTAAGAATAATAGGTTTGGGGGCTGAGGATCAGGAAGAAAAAAAAGAGTTGTCATTTACTGAATGAGCAGGGGAAAGATAGCCAAAGCAATTGAAAAGAAGAAAGGATATAGATGTTTAATATCAGCCATTTACCCTACCAGAAATTTTTAATCTCAAGTACATTAAAGGAGCAGATCTTATAATTAAATGTGTACACCTGCACCATGAAACCACCAATGAGTGATCACACAGAGCTTTCAAAACTCAGAGCTAAGAGGTTGCCTGTCTCTGTGCTGTGGTGACAGCCATGTGACCACAGAGGGAAGCCTGGTTGTGGAGCAGGTATGTGAAGTACGCTTGCTGCTGCTTGGGAGAAATCCAGTTTCATTGAGGAAATGAGCAAGTTTGACTTGAATCGCTAATACTGGCTATATTCCAAAAGGAAAAAAAAAAGGGAGGCTCTCTTTAGTTTAATCTAAACCTGTGCTGTCTATAGCACGTGTGGCAGCAGGCATACCTCAGAGATACTGAGGGTTGGTTCCAGACCACCACAATAAAGCGAATATTGCAACAGAGGAAGTCACATGAATTTTTTGGTTTCCCAGTGTCTAAAGAAACAATGTACATATCTTAGTTAAAAAATACTTTATAGCTAAAAAATTGCTAACCATCATCTGAGCCTTCAGTGAGTCATAATCTTTTTGCTGGTGGAGGATCTTCCCTCATGTTGATGGCTACTGAGTGACCAGGGTGGTGGTTGCTGAAGGCTGGAGTGGCAATTTCTTAAAATACGACAAAAATGAAGTTTGCCACCATTGATTAACTCTTCCTTTCACGAATGATTTCTCTGTAGCATGCAGTGTGTTTGATAGCATTTTATCCACAGCAGAACTGCTTTCAAGATTGGAGTCAATTCTCTTAAACCCTACTGCTACGTTATCAACTAAGTTTATGTAGTATTCTAAATCCTTTATTGTGATTTCAACAACCTCCACAGCATCTTCACTGAGAGTAAATTCCATCTCAAGAAATCACTTTCTTTGCTCATCCCTGAGAAGCAGCTCCTCACCTGTTAAAATTTTATCATGAGATTGCAGCAATTCAGTCATATCTTCAGGCTCCACTTCTAATTCTAGTTCTCTTGCTAAGTAATCTGCAGTTACTTCCTGCACTGACGTCTTGAACCCCTCAGAGGCATCCATGAGGGTTGGAATCAACTTCTTCCAAACTCTTGTTAGTATTGATATTTTGTCCCCTTCCCATGAATTATGTATGTTCTTAATGGCATCTGGAATGGTGAATCCTTTCCAAAGAGTTTTCAATTTACTTTGCCCAAATCCATCAGAGGAATCACTAATTATGGCAGCTGTAGCCTTAGGAAATGTATTTCTTCAATAATAAAACTTCATAGTCGAAATTACTCCTTGATCCATGGACTGCAGAATGGATATTGTGTTAGGCATGAAAACAACATTAATCTCATTGTATATCTCTATCAGAGCTCTTGGATGACTAGGTGCATTGTCAATGAGGAGTAATATTTTGAAAGGAGTCTTTATTTCTGAGCAGTGGATCTCGACGTCGAACTTTATATATTCAGTAAACTGTGTTGTACACAGATGTGCTGTCATCCAGGCTTTGTTGTTCCATTTATAGAGCACAGGCAGAGTAGATTTGGTAGAATTCTTAAGGGCACTAGGGTTTTGGGCATGGTAAATGTACACTGGCTTCAACTTAAAGTCACCAGCTACATTAACTCCTAACATTGAAACTTGGAAGCCGTGCTTTGACTTCTCTTCTCTAGCTATGAAGGTCCTAGGTAGCATCTTCTTCCAATATAACGCTGTTTCATCCATATTGAAACACTGTTGTTTAGTGTAGCCACCTTCATTAATTATCTTCTGGATAATTTGTTGCAGCTTCTACATCAGCACTTGCTGCTTCACCTTGCATTTTGATGTTATGGAGTTGGCTTCTTTCTTGGAACCTCGTGAATCAACCTCTGCTAGCTTCAGACTGTTCTTTGGACGTTTCCTCACCTCTCTCAGCTTTCACATAATTGAAGAGAGTTAGGGCCTTGCTTTGAATTAGACTTTGGCTAAATTAGGGAATGTCATGGCTGGTTTGATCTTCTATTCAGCCCACTCAGACTTTCTCCATATCAGCAAAAAGGGTGCTCTGCTTTCTTATTATTCCTGTGTTCACTGGATTAGCACTTTTAATTTCCTTTGAGAACATTTCCTTTGCATTCACAACTTGTCTACCTGTTTTGCACAAGAAGCCTAGCTTTTGGCCTATCTCAGTTTTCAACATGCCTTCCTCACTAAGTGTAATCATTTCTAGCTTTTGATTTAAAGTGAGAGACATGTGACTCTTCATTTGAACAGTTAAAGGCCTGATTTCAATATTGTTGTGTCCCAGGGGACAGGGAGGCCTGAGGAGAGGGAGAGAGACTGGGGAACGGCTGGTTGGTGGAGCAGTCAGAACACATAACAGCATGTATTGATTAAGTTCGCTGTCTTATTATGGGCGTGATTCATGGCAACCCTAAATAATTAAAATAGTCACATCTAAGATCACTGATCACCATAACAAGTAGAATAATGATGAAAAAGTTTGAAATATTTTGAGAATTATCCTAATGTGATACAGAGACAGAAAGTGAGCAAATGCTGTTGGAAAATGGCACCGATGGACTTGATCTAGGAGGGGTTGCCACAAACCTTCAATTTGTAAAAATTGCAGTCAGTATCTCTGAAGTGCAATAAAGTGAAGTGCAATAAAATATGTGCCTGTATTTACATTTAAAGTAAACAAAAAATTCAGTTCCGCAGTCACGCTAGCCACGTTTCAAGTGCTCAGTAGCCACACGTGACTAGTAGACATATTAGACCTTGTAGATACAAAATGTTGGCCTATGCAGATAAGTGATATTTTGCTGCTTTACTTTCAAGTATCCTGCTTCAAAATGATGAACACTTAGGGTTTTATAATGTCCAAAAATATTAGTGTTTCTAAACACAAATGTGATGCATATAATAGTACCTCTGTCCAAATCCTGGTAGTCTTTCTGACCAGGTTAGTGTGCTGTTGGAATTATGGGGAAGAGTCACTACTATAAGAGTGTGAATTTTAAGAAACCCACTATTACTATATTCATTTTCCCATTTTGAATCTTTCTGAAAATTCTAATACTACACTGGACATTTCAAGAGAGTAACATTAAGAGACCCTATATTAGCTAGTGTGTTTATTTATCTTCAGATTCAGTGTTTATGCAGACTGACCTGGAGGGCGGTCAGCTGAAGCTCCAGAAGTTAATTCCATAAAACACATCCCTGGAGGAACCTGAGATGAGACACCTGATAAGTGTCTCAGGTCTCCTCTTGGTACAGTAGGTAAAATCCTCTTGATGAAACACAAGAAAATAAATGAAAGAAATAAGTGATTAGAAAAATCCATAGCAGAATTGTGAGAAATTATTTTTAGCTTTTCAAAAATGAAAGATTTTACAAATGGTAATCCCAAATGTGATGAAACAGGAACATTGATGGTAGAAGTTTATTAAAGCAGTTGTGGAAAGAAGTTTAGTAGTATGTTAGATCCTGAGAAATGGGAGATTTTTTTGCCAATATATCTACTTCTATTAATTTATTCCAAGGAAGCAGTCTTAAGTACAGGAATTATTTTCTGTATGAAAATTTTACCCTTTATTATATATAATTTTAAAAATGGAGGCATTTTCAGTGCCCAAATATAGAGGAAAAATAAAGTAATTAGACTATGATTACAATTACGAGTAATTTTTTAAAATGTATAGAAGGAAAGCTGAAAGAAGTCTATCATCAGTGTTGACAGTAGTTATTAGAGAATGCTGGTTTTTGCTTTGATGCTTTTCTAAATTTTTAGTTTTTCATTAACAAAAAAGTAATATTACTTGGGGAAATTCTGTTTGGGAACATTATACCATCTGACTTTCTGGCTCTTTGTTCTGTGTTGAATTATTAGTCAAGTTTTAGGTTTTTGTCTAGATTTTTTATTTCCTCCATTGTTGCTTTTTTTTCCTATAATAACATGGCACAATGCATAACTGGTTTTTAGAACTCCAAGCAGTGCCTGTGCCTGTGTAACTTAGCTAATTGCATTTGGTGCTTTCTAAAACTTTTAAGAAGAGTAATCACATAAATAGTAAATTATGGTATAATGCTTATACATATATTTTGTAAAATTCTGACTTTCCTGCTTTTAGGATTTTGTAATGTCCAAAAGTATTTGAGCTTTTAGACACAAATGGGAAGCTTATAATAACCTCTGTACAAATCCTGGTAATGTTTTTGAACAGTTCAGTTTATATATTCCAAGCCTCAGAGTAACCAGTAAAAAAAAAAAAAAAAAAGATAATGCAAAGAAGTATAACTAAACTGTCAATGGAGACATTAAAATGGAATGTTAAAAAATGTTCTGATAGTACAAAGAAAAAAAATGGTAGTAAAGGGAAGAAGAGGGACAATAGAGGAGACAGATGGAAAACAAATAATAAAATGGTAAATCTAAACTCAACTATATCAATAATTATATTAAACATTAATGGACTGAACAATCCAATTAAAATTTAGAAATTATCAGAAAGGTAAGTAGACAAAACTCAATTACATGCTGACTACAAAGATAATACTTTAAATATAAAGGTACAGGTAGGTTGAAAGTAGATGAATGGATGGGATATATCATGGAAATATGTCATGCAAATGGCAAGCATGTGAAGGCCCAAGTGGCTACATTAATATCATATAAAATAGATTGCAAGACATAGACTATTACCAGAACTAAGGAGAGACATTTCACAGGGACATATGGGGCACTTCATTAGGAGGAATAATAGTCATAAAATGTGCATACATCCAGGAAGAGAACTTCAAAATACGTGACGCAAAAAATTTGAAGGGAACTTCAAAATATGTGTTAAAGGGAGAAATGGACAGTTTCACAGTCTTGAATGTTGGAGATTTTAACATCTCTCAGCAATTGATAGAACATCTAGATATAAAAAATCAATAACTATAGAAAAATCTAAAAACCATTATCAAACACATTGACCTAATATTTTTGAAAATTGCATCCAGTACCTTCAGAATGTACATTCTTTTGTGTGCATGCTGTGGACACTAGGATAAACCATATGCTGGCAATAAAATACGTGTCAGTAAATTTTAAAAGGCTGAAATCTTAAGGGTATATTCCCTAACTGCAATGGAATTCTGTTAGAAATCAACAACAATAACATGTCTAGGACAAACTCAGACATTTAGAAATTAAACAAATTTTGAACTGAATGATAGTGAAAATACAATATATCAGAATTTGTGGGATGTACTAGAGCAGTGCTTAGGAATTTATAGCTATAAATGTTTGAATAGCAGAGAAGAACCATCTTAAATCAATTACTGAAGTTTTTACCTTAAGAAACTTGAAAAAGAAGAAATTGAGCCCAAAGTGGCAGTTGCCATTTACCCTCTCTGCTCCCCAACAGTCTCTGTGTCACATTATCATGGGAGCTGGAATCCTCCTCGATGATGGAAGGGACTGACCTGATTTTGGAGCCCATGGAAATTCCCCATGCCTGGAGCATTGTTGAAAATAACTGTGGCAAACAAACTGGGAAGGCCAACAGTAGTTGGCCTTTCTTAGGCTGTAACTGAGGCTGTAACACCAGTTGGGGCAAGCAACAGAGCAGCCTCACATTTAACAGGAGACCTGGCAAATGAGACAGCCATGTGGGCTTTGATAAGCTACTACATATTTCTGGGAATTTGGAAGGCTGATACATACTTAAGAAAGGCCAGAGAGGGCCCCAGTTATCTACTCACCCCTGGCTGAACATGAGACCAGAAAATGGAAGCTGTAAATTGTAAATTGTCTGTTTATTGAATGTGTGTCTCAACCTATACACAGATCTCTTGGGCAAAGGGTGGAAGCCTTACTGGCTCAAATTGTTTAAGCACAACCTCTGACCAGTTACTGGTCAAACGTAAGTTATTCCTAGGAGCGGCCCCTAGAAGCCAGACTTTAATAATAACAACTGAGCAGAGACGTCAGTGGCTGTATACTATAAGGGAGACAGACTATGTAGAATTAGTCTAGGCAATTCACTAAAACAAATAGCAGCAACAGCCCACCTGGAAGAGGTGAGGTTCAAAATCCAGGGGTGCTATGATATAGTCTAAAATCTTCAATTTTCAGTAAAATTATGAGACATGCTAAGAAACAGGAATGTATTGCTCATACACAAGAAATGAAACTAGCTAATAGAAAGTGTTTATGAAGGGGCCCAGATGTTACACTTAGTTAACAAAACTTCAGAATAGCTATTATAAATGTATTCAAAGAACTAAGGACACCATGTTCAAAGAATTAAATGAAAACATGTGACAGTGACAAATCAAATAGGAATGATCAATAAAGAGATAGAATACATATAATTTTATATATGAAAATGGGAATGTATGTATATACATATATATAAATAGAAATTCTAGAGTTGAAAGTACAGTAACTAAAATGAATTCATTAGAGTGGTTAACAGCAGATTGGAGCTGGCAAAAGAAGGAATCAGTGACCTTGAAAATTTATCAATAGGCATTATCTAGTCTGAGGAACATATAGAAAAAAGAATTTTTAAAAATATCAACAACAATAAGATATGTAAGACATCTTATGGCCAAAATAACTTATGTTTGACCGGTAACTGGTCAGAGGTTTTGCTTAAGCAATTTGAGCCGGTAAGGCTTCTACCCTTTGCCAAGGAGATCTGTGTATAGGATGAGACACATTTAATAATCAGACAATTTACAAGTATGCCCCAGCTTCCATTTTCTGGCCTCATGTTCAGCCAGGGATGAGTAGATAACTGGCGTCCTCTCTGGTCTTTCTTAAGCATGCATCTGCCTTCCCAATTCCCAGAAATATGTAGCAGCTTATCAAAGCCCACATGGCTGTCTCATTTGCCAGGTCTCCTGTTAAATGTGAGGCTGCTGTGTTGCTTGCTGCAAGCAGTATCACAGCCTCAACTCAGGGCCCCATAGACCTGTGGAACATTATCAAGCATACCAATATATGCATGAGGCATAATGGGAGCCAGAAAAGAGAGGGGAAAGCGAGAAAGGGAAAGAAAAAAATATTTGAAGAAGAAATGACTGAAAACTTCCTATATTTGATGAAAAATGCTAAACTATACATCTGAGACACTCAGTGTCTCCAAGTAGGATATTCATCTAAGAGATGTAATTGTCAAACTGGGGAATGTTAAAAACAAAGAGAAAATCTTGAAAGCACCTAGAGAAGTGATGCATTATGTACGAGGGACCCTCAATGATAAGATTAACAGCTGATTTCTCATAAGAAGCAACAGTGACCAGAAGACAATGGGATGACATCTTGTAATTACTGAAAACAAATAACAGTCAACCAGCAATTTTAAATCCAGCCAAATTGTCCTTCAGAAATGAAGGTGATAGGGCTTCCCTGGTGCCACAGTGGTTAAGAATCCGCCTGCCAACGAAGGGGATATGGGTTCGAGCCCTGGTCCAGGAAAATCCCACAGGCCACGGAACAACTAAGCCCGTGAACCACAACTACCGAACCTGCGCTCTAGAGTCTGTGAGCCACAACTTCTGAGCCCTCACACCTAGAGCCCGTGCTCTGCAACAAGAGAAGCCACCACAATGAGAAGCCCGCACACCACAACAAAGAGTAGCCCCCACTTGCTGCAACCAGAGAAAGCCCACGTGCAGCAACAAAGACCCAACTCAGCCAAAAATAAATTAATTAATTTAAAAAAAGTAAAAGCCAATAAGAATATTTTAAAAAAAATTTTAAGTGAAGGTGATATAAAGATGTTCCCAGATAAATAAAGGGAATTTGTTGCTCTCAGACCTGCCTTACGAGAAGTACTGAAAGAAGTCCTTCCAGCTGAAAGAAAAGGACCACGTGTAATCCAAATTCACAGAGCAAATAAAGATCACTGGTAAAGGTAATTATGCATGTAAAAAACAGTATATTTGTTTTCTATTGCTGTGTAACAAATTACACAAATATATGACAATACAAGATATACTTATTACCTCACAGTTTTAAGGTGTTGGCCAGACTGTTCTCATCTGTAGGCTTAAATGGAGAAGAATTTGCTTCCAAGCTCATTCAGGTTGTTAGCAGATGAATTCCCTTGGATGTACAGGACTGAGGGCCTCAGCTTCTTGCTGGCTACTGGCTGAAGGTTGCCAGTAGTTCCTAGAGATAACCTGCAGAGTCTTGGCCTGTGGGCTTTCCCATCAAGGCTCCTTAGTTCATCAAGGCAGCAGTGAAAGTTGCTACAGTGAGTCTGCTAGCAAGATGGAGTCTTGTGTATCATAACATAACCACAGTAGTGACATTCCGTCACCTTTGCCAGATTCTGTTGGTTAGAAGGAAGTCACAGTTCCTGCTCATACTCGAGGGGAGAGGATTACACAAAGGCATGAGCATCAAGAGGCAGGGATTATGGGAGGGGCCCCCTTAAAATTGTGCTGCCAGAGACAATGGAAATATATTCCCCCCTTTTCATCTCTTAAAAGACAACAACATAAAACAATAATTATAAAACTATTGTTGGGCTTATATAAAGATGTAATATATATGACAATAATAGGACAAAGGAAGGGAGAGGAAAGGGGGCTATCTTGGAACAGTTTCTATATACTGCTACAATTAAATTCAAAGTAAGAATAGGAATGAAATAACAAAGCGAAGAAAAGAAATCCGTGGAATTGAAAATGGACAAATGATGGAGAAAATTTATGAAACAAAGAAAAAGCTGGTTCCTTGAAAAGATCAGTAAAATTGATAAAATCTCTAGCTAGACTGATGAAGAAAACAAAAGACACGTACCAATATCAAGTATGGAAAAAACTGTTTTCACTACAGATCTTATAGATACTAAAAGGATAATAAGGAATATAATGAACACCCTTCTGCCATTTAGAAGAAATGAACAGATTCCTCGAAAGACACATATGGCCACAACTGACCCAAGGGAAAAATAGAACAATCTAATAGTCCTACATCAAAGAAATTTAGTTCATAATTAAAACTTTACACTAAAAGTCTTTAGGTGGGCCCAGCTGCCTTTTCTGTTGAAATATTTCAAATATTAAAGGAATAAACAATAACAGCACTACCCAAACTCTTTGAGGAAACACTTCCAAACTTATTGTATAAGGCATATAGTACCCTGAAACCAAATAAAGACATTGCAAGAAATGAAAACCACAGACCAGTTTCACTCATGACAAAAGTTAGAAATAACCTTAACAAAATACTATCAAATCTCATCCATCATTATATAAAAAAGAATATTACATCACGACCAAGTAGTGTTTATCCCAGGAATGCAAGCTTTAACATCTGAAAATATGATGAGTAATTTACCCTCTTAATAGAATAAAAGTAAATACCAAATGATCCTTTCAATAGATGCAGAAAATGCATGTGACAGTATAGTATACCCATTCATCATAAAGACTCTCAGCAAGCCAAAAGCAGAAGACAACTTCCAAACCCTAAGGAAAGACACCTGTGAAAAACTACAACTTACATCATAGTAAATGGTGAACTGCTGAATTCTTTCCCTCTGAGATTAGGAACATGGCAAGGGTATATGCTTTTACTACATTTTGTCAACATTTTATTGTTCAAATAAGGGTCCTGGGATTGGAAAGGAAGAAGTAAAGCTGTCTTTATTTGCAGAGAACATAATTGTATGTTTAGAAAATCGTAAGAAATCTCAAAAACATTCTAGAACTAAAAAGTGAATTTAGCTAGATTACAGAATACACAAGTTGGTATACAAAAATCAGTTTTATTTCTCTATACCAGTAATTAACATTTAGAAAATGAAATGTAAAAACAATTCATTATGATAGTAACAAAGTTTAGTAATAAATGTAATGAAAGATGTGCAGTACTTGTATGCTGAAAAGTACAAAACATTGCTGAGGGAAATTAAAGAAGACCTAAATAAATAGAGAGGTATTCTGTGCTCATGGTTTGGAAGAATAAATATTATTTAGATAATTTGGGGCAGATTTACATTTTTAGAGTTGGTAGAGTTCCAGTCAACATTGTAACAGGCTTGTTTGAAGAAATTGGTAGGTTGATTCTAAAATTTATTGCCCAAAACAGTTTAAAGAAGGTTTGAGAATGTTACCTGCTATCAAAACTTACTATAAAGCTGCAGTAATCAAGACAATCTGGTACTGGTATATGGATACACTTTTAGATCAGTGGAACAGAATAGAGTTCAGAAATAGATCCACACTTGTATGGTAAATTGTTTTGTGGCAAAGGCACCAGGATAAATCATCGAGGAAAGGTAGTTTTTTAAACAAATTGTGCTGGATTAAATAGATATTTATATGGAGAATAATGAACGTTGATCTGATCTTACGCTGTACACAGAAATCAGCTAGGAATGGACCATTGCCCTAAATATAAGAGTTAAAAGTATAAAACTTCTAGAAGAAAACAAAACCTATGTGGCATTGTGTTGGGCAAAGATTTCTTAAACAGGACACAAAAAGCACAAACCATAGAAGAAAACAAATGACAGTAGATTTCATCAAAATTCAGAACTTTTGCTCTTCAAAAGACACAGTATAGGAAATGAAAAGGCAAGCCATAGACTAGGAGAAAATACAAAACATATCTGACAAAGGGGCTTGTATCCAGAATATATACACAATTGAGTTTTAAACTAATAATGAGAACAACTACACAATAAAAATGGGTAAATGATTTCAACAGACACTTCACAAAAGAAAGTATATGCATAAGCCCAGTATCAGAACAAGCCCAGTATCAGTAGTCATCAGGGTAATGTATATTAAAATCCCAATAAGTTACCACTTTATACTCAATAGAATTGATAAAATTAAAATTACTAATAATGCCAAGTATTAGTGAACATGTAGAACATTAGGAACTCTCATACATTGCTGGTGGGAGTGTAATATTGTATAGTCGCTTAGAAAAACAGTTTGGCCCTTTTTTAGGAGGTTAAATGTACATTTAACATATGACCAGCAATTCTCTCCTAGGTATTTACCCAAGTGAACTGAAAACATATATCCACAAACAGACTTGTATATGAATGTTCACAGTAGCCTTATTCATTATAGCCTAGGAATAACCCATTTATCCATTTGCTACTGACTATATAAATAATAACTATATATCCATATTATGGAATACTGTTCAGCAATACAAAGGGATTAAATTTTTTTTTACATCTTTATTGGAGTATAATTGCTTCACAATGGTGTGTTAGTTTCTGCTTTATAACAAAGTGAATCAGTTATATATATACATATGTTCCCATATCTCTTACCTCTTGCGTCTCCCTCCCTCCCATCCTCCCTATCCCACCCCTCCAGGCAGTCACAAACCACCGAGCTGCAAAGGGACGAACTTTTGATGAACCACAACAACATGTATGAATTTCAGAAACATTATGATAAGTGAAATAAGTCAAATACAAAAGCCTAATACTCTATGATTCCACTTATATCAAATTATAGAAAGGCAAAACATTAGTGGTTGCCTGAGGTCTAGAGTCTGGGCAGGAAATTGTCTATAAAGAGGCAGGAAGGAACTTTTTGAGATGATGGGAATATTTTGATTGTAGTGGTAGTCACATGACTGTATACAATTCGTCAGAGTTCATCAACCTGTATACTTAAAATGGTTCAGTTTTATTGCACCTCAGTAAAGCTGTTGGAAAGAAAGAACCATATTGGTAGGGAATGTTTGTCTGCTTTTATTTATATATGCTTTCAAACTTTTCAAATGGGTTTCTTGAGACTGATACAATTTGTATTAAATAGGTTGCACCTGGGGGGAGAAAGCTTGCTAAAGCAGACAAAGTTATGAGGTGATGGGGCTACCATGTTAGTGTTCAGCGAAGGATTTTCTGTTGAAGGAACATTTGAACAGACACAGATGAAGTGAATTCAGTTAAGTCAAAAAAGGTCTCTTCACATGTGCCCTGCACATTTCTTACAGAATTTATATCTAGGTGTTTTGTAGTTTCTGCTACTATTACAAATAAGATCTTTTTCTTATCTTATTGCGTTGGCTAATAATCCTTAAATTAATTTTTGTTTTCATCTTTGTCTTATATTTCCTATTTGTTAATTTCTTGAGGAAAGTAACTATACAGATTGTATATGTTGTTAACCTACAGTCTTCCTTCTGTGCTGTGTTTCCAGTGTGTGCTCAATTAATGGATTTTAGTGGTTTTTACTTAGACTAAGCAGATCATTGCTGTATTTGTTAATCTTTGTTTTTCCTAGCTCAGTATAGCACCAAGTTGTAAGTAGAATCTAAAAAAGACCTGAGGTGGAAAACTAAAGATGCCAGTGCAATTTTATGTAACATAATTTTAATTTTACTGTCAAACAAAGCGAGTATAGGATGCACATGAGACTGTTTGCTGGCAACTTTAAAGGCACCCATGGTGGATGAAAGGTGGGAGAAGTGAAAAAAGGTATTCTTGAATTTCACTAACAGATTAAAAGAGAATGTCTGGAAGCAGTTGATTGGTCAGGTATAGATTAGGGATGGCCATCTTGGCAAGATTTACGGTTTTATTTGAATAGAAGGGGTTCTTTTATATTTCATGCCTGTCTTAGTCTACTTTAGGTAAGTGAGGTATCTGAAAACAGATTTGAGGGCTCAGCATCATCTGTCAAAATGGCAACAGTAGCTCATGTTCATGCCTTACCAGTAGATGGCAGCAATGTGCATTGTTTAAATATTCTTGCTCCTTTTTTTTAAATTAAGTAGTGAATAGGTACTGTATATTTTTCTTTTAGTGAAGACCAAGGCAGATATGATACCCTCATTTTCTTTAAACACATAAAAGTCATATTAGTGTTGTGTAATATCAGTTTATATGAAATAATCTTAGAAATTCAACTGATATAGCTTACCTAAAAAGTGTTAACTTTTTATAGCTTTTGTTGTAACTATTTCTTAATTGAAATTTGTATTCTCCACAGTATTATTACTATTTTAGATACAGTTTTCTGCCTCATAGGTTTTTCTAAGAGACCAAGCTGTCATAAAATGTTTTAGAACTAAGCAACATTTTCCTAAACAAAATGCAAGTGTTTTGTTTAATCACATGATTGTGGAGGCTTTTTGTTTGTTTGTTTGAAGAACACTTATGAATTTTTCTCTTTCATGAACAAGCTAAAAATTAATGGTGACTTTTATAAGAAGAAAGTATTTTAATCCTTGGTAGTTAGGTCCAACCAGTTATCTTCACACAGAATTGCTGGCCTCCAGGAAGTGACCTACCTATAGCATATGAGGGTTCTTGCCCCTTTTCTGCCCTTGTCCAGGAAGGCTAGTGGGATGAGAGCTGTGTAGAACTGACCCTCAGCTTTAGGAAAGACTGGGGGCAGGTGACAAAAGTCTGTGACTTGAGGAGTCATACAGCAGATAAATCATTTTAGTTTCTTTTCTTCTCTTTTATTTCTTTTTTTTCTTCCAGAAATCTGTCGATTTAGGAGAGAGGTTTGGAACTGTTTTAGAAAATAATATTTATTCAGTGCTGAGGTTTCTCCCAATTTTTCACACAATGTGTGCTGTTTAATTCTTAAAAACTGCAAAATTCTTGTAAAACGAAGAATTCAGAATAGAGTTTTATCTTATAAAAACATGATTTATCAAGATCACTTAACATATATCTTACATGTTTTGGAATTCTTACAGATCACAGAAAACCTTTTTTTTTTTAATCTTTACCTAATACACCCTAAAACAACACAGTCTGCCAGACCACAGTACATCCGTAATTTAGAGCAGCAGATGTTGCTACACATGCTTCTTTTTAAGACCAAGAAGCAGCAGAAGAGAAAATAAAACAAAAAGTTCAAAACAGAAGAGCAACATGAAACAGTACAGAGATGAGGGAGTTGGGAAGCCAAGGGCAATTGGTGAAATTAGCAAAGAGAGGGGATGTGGTGATCTGGACTCTGTGTTTTTTGTATATAGCTTTTAAATGCTTTGTAAGTCATATACTCATCCTATTAATCGAGGTTTGATAACTTTCTACTAAATTTTTTTTTCCATTAAAACGGTATTTCAATTAAGCTGAGGCAAGAAGGAATTAATATTCATTATAGTGTTTAATCATTTCACATTTCATATGAGAATTGGCTAAGATGTGCTGTGCCATGGCAGAGTTCGTTGCTTTGTCTCAGAGTCTGCTAATGTTTTCATTTTGGTTTTAACTCTAGCTGATCCCACAGTTAAGGACTTAATCGGAGGCTTCACTGCACTTCATTACGCAGCCATGCATGGCCGGGCTCGGATTGCACGCCTGATGTTAGAATCTGAATACAGGAGCGACATTATTAATGCAAAAAGCAATGATGGCTGGACTCCCCTTCATGTGGCTGCTCACTATGGTAGGGACTCATTTGTCCGACTCCTACTGGAGTTCAAGGCTGAGGTTGACCCGCTCAGTGATAAAGGTACAACGCCGCTTCAGCTCGCCATTATCCGAGAGAGGTCAAGCTGTGTGAAAATCCTCCTGGACCACAATGCCAACATCGACATTCAGAACGGTTTCCTGTTGCGATACGCTGTGATCAAAAGCAATCACTCTTATTGCCGAATGTTCCTTCAGAGAGGAGCAGACACAAACTTGGGTCGCTTAGAAGATGGACAAACTCCTTTACATTTGTCTGCCCTTAGGGATGACGTGCTTTGTGCACGGATGTTATATAATTATGGAGCGGACACGAACACAAGGAACTATGAAGGACAGACCCCACTGGCTGTTTCAATAAGCATTTCTGGAAGTAGTCGACCGTGTTTGGATTTCTTACAAGAAGTCACAAGTATGTAATTTAATTATTACTACTATTACATTTTTTTTAAATTTTGCATCTTCTGAGGAGCTTAAGGTATTTTTACAACTTAAAATGACCAGACATTAATGATTCTTATTAGCCTTGCTCATTCCATTCATCTCAACTGAAAAGAAAGCTCTATATCACAGGATTTCATTAAAAATTCAGTTATGTTACTAAAAGTAAATGGGGGTAGATAGGGTGTTAGAACACCCTCGATGTTAGATGTTAAGATCGATGCTAGAACAAGGCAGTTCCTACTGGTCATAAACATAGTCTTTCCAGGCTTTCCTGGAATTGAGACTGAGGAATTAGGAGAATTTTGGATCTTAGCATCCATAGCTATGGAAGTGTCCTAGAATTTGTGCTTTATTGCTAAGCTGTTGCTCATGTTTTATTGTTGCTTTTCTTCTTCTTTACAATGTGAACACACATGAAATGGAACAGCAGTGTTATTTATCAGACATCCTAGTAATTCAGGTTAAGGATGATAGAAATCAGAAAGTGTTGTAAAGAAAAATTTGCTCCCAGTGGAAAATTTGGTGCCACTGTCTCTGGCCCACACAGGACTGTATAACTGACCTGTTTTTGTGTGGGCACTTTTTTTTAAAGCCAGGAAAAGTGTCTGACCCATTGTGTGTAGTGGTGCATGTATTCGTGTTGTTTTTCGGATAGAGGTATTAGTTTGTGTGGAGTAGCCACCCTCTCCTGTCCGACTTCCTTGTGACCAGTCGAGTATGTGTCTCAGAGCTTAACATCACACATGAAGCCACAGTCTATAAACAGAACATTTGTCTGCCACACTTTTTAATGAATTCCCCTTCCTTACCTAAGTTTTATGTTTCATTCATTGTTATGGAAGAAGAAACACATTCTGGGTACCAGGTACTGGAGGGTGAGGAGTTTACTTGACCTGCTTGTAAATAATCCACTGCCCCCCTGAGAGCTGAATTTGGGAGTAGAAAACTTATGAAGAAATGAAATGTAATTTGTATTTTGTTTATTCATAAGAAAGGAAGGATGAAATTATTACCACTAAGTATATTCAGACTCAAGCATAAAAAGAAATCACACTCAGGATCTAACTCATGCTGTCCAATAGAACTTTCTGTAATGATGGAAATGGTCTCTGTGCTGTTGACTGTGGTAGCCACTAGCCCCATGTGGCTGTTGAACACTTATTATGTGGCAAGTGCCACCCAGGAACTGAATTTTTAATTTTATTTAATTAATTTAAATTTAAACATCCACAAGTGCCTAGTGGCTGTCGACTTGTACAGCACAGATATGCCTGCCTTGGGAGAGATGTTTTGGGCTATCTGGTAGGTGGTCCCTTGCAGAAAGCTTTTGAGGCACACTGATGTACCCAGAGACAGGAGATGTTATGTGTGCTGATTCCTCCCCAGCTGACCCTTCAGATCCAGGCCACATTTTAGGAAAAGACTACAGCAAAAATTCAAATGCTGATTCTCTCAGCAAATGTTCTAGCAGTTTTCATTTATATAGACCAGTAGGGGTGTTGGTGTAGTGAAAGATAAGATTACTCTTGAACTTGAGGTTAGAATTCTGTCGTGGTATGTAGCCTATAACGTATATCTTATTCTTAATAAATTCTGAATATATATTTGTTGTTGCTGCTATTGTTGTTGTTTTAACTTAACACTAGAGGCTCATGGTTAAATTACCTTGTCTGTCTTCAGGAAGGCATGTTACACACATAAATGCCGCAGCCTTGTTTGTTAAATACTTTGCTCCGTGGTTAATGGTGGTAGACTAGGGCTATACTATGTTAGACCAGCCATGACTCTACCACATATTAGCTATAACTTTGGGTGGGTTAGCTAACCACTTTGTGCCTCTGTGTCCTCATCTTAAAATTGGGGTAATTATATCTGTCTTACAGGCTTGTTGTGAGGATTGAATGAGTTAATATTTATAAAGCACTTGAAATGGTACCTGGCACATTTTAAGTGCTATATATGTTTTTTTTTAATAAAATAATTAATTAAGTGAGGGTAGATGAACAGCAAGAGCTGGCTTGCTACCTACAGAGTGAATCCCTTAGATTCTTATTCTACCCTAGCCTCTATTTTCAAATCTATAAACTGTTGTGTGGTCTGCATCTGGAGACAGGCAGCCAGGGGGATGGGGGGAGCTGCCCCTTCATCCCCCGGCCCTTGGAGCTGCTCAGTTCCACCATGGAGTGCTGCTGGTGAGCAAGAATGTTGAGTTAAAAAAGAGATTCACACATACCTTTAAAATTAGGACAGATAGAAAAATCGACGGGACTGCCTCTTTGTGTTTGAGTTCTCCACTGCACCTAGAGCAGAGCCATACACCTCAGTAGGTGTGGGTTGGCTGATTGGCTGCATCTGTAAGGATGGTAGCTGAGCAAACTTGGGATGCTTTTCAGAAGTGAAGGACCATCTGTCCTTGGAAGGCTGCAGTTATCCTCTGTCTTCAGGTGATGCAACATAATTCATTACTTCTTGACTTTGCTGTCAGTGGTGTTTCCTGCCAAAAGCAAATTAAGTGTTTCTGCTTCACCTGTGCATTATTTATTAGATTTTCTTTTCCTAGTGAATAATTATGTGCTAGAAGGACCAACTGTAGCTGATGCCCTCTGGAGGTCTGTACTGGCTCTCTTGGAAACCAGAGTGAGGACTTCCCTGGTGGCGTAGTGGTTAAGGATCCACCTGCCAATGTAGGGGACATGGGTTCGAGCCCTGGTCCGGGAAGATCCCACATGCCGCGGAGCAGCTAAGCCTGTGTGCTGCAACTACTGAGCCTGCGCTCTAGAGCCCGCAAGCCACAACTACTGAGCCCATTGCCACAACTACTGAAGCCCACACGCCTAGAGCCTGTGCTCCGTAACAAGAGAAGCCACCGCAATGAGAAGCCCATGCACTGCAACAAAGAGTAACCCCCCACTCGCCACAACTAGAGAAAGCCCGCGTGCAGCAATGAAGACCAAATGCAGCCAAAAATAAATAAATTAATCAAATAATTTTAAAAAAAGAAAAGAAAACCAGAGTGAAAGATGGTTGGGTGGTTCAGGGAGCCATCAAGTCAAATCCCTGAGCTCCTTTCAGTCTTTACTGCTGCTGAGAGCTACCGCTCTCTAGGCCCCGAGTCCTTGGCCTCACATCTGAGAACTCAGACTCCTGAGGTGTAAGGACAGCAGAAATACCACTTGGTGGTCTTTATTCAGGGCCATTTTACTAGAGAGCAAGTTATTTAAATTGGAAGAACTCAAGACAATCATAATCCTAGAATCTAAAAGCTACTGTGGCTTTTTAGAAAAATTGCCATAAAAACTCTGATACACACACTCCATAAAAACAGAGCAGGTCAAGTGGCTTAGTTATAAGGTAGTATCTGTGGGTGCCTTGTTGGTCACAGTAGAGGGAGAAGCCACAAAGAGGTGGTGTTAATTCTACAGACAGACTTCCAGAAACCTCTGCCTTCTAGAATGGCTGGAACTCAATGTGGTCACCTCCAGAAAGCCAGTCAACTGAAGGAGCAGCTTTTTTGTGCCCTGGAACGGTAAATACAGCTAAGAAGAGCCAAGGATCCTACCTGGAGAATGAGGATCACCTTGCTGAGGGAAAGGTGTTTCCTGCTTAGAGAAGCCAGTTTTTGGTCTTTTAGTTCTTTTACTAGATAAAAAAAGAGTGGCGCAAATAAACTAAAGGGACAACAACAGAGAGAGCAATGAAGATGTGACTGATGACAGGTAGAAATGGTGGTGATGACAGACAGCAGCAGACGTTCTGATGGAGGTCCATTGATGGAGGATGATGGAGGTCCGTTGATGGAGGTCTATTGGAGACAGTCATTCTGAGGGTCATGCAAATGCATGCAGTTAATTAAAGTAGAATAATTTGTACGTAGCATTTGCACAGACACCATTTGGAGCTAAGAGGATTATGGAAACTCTGGCATATAGGAATGGGCAAAAATTCTCTAGCTGAAGATAAAGAGCAGAGATTGTAGGAATGTTTGCCCAATTCAAAAGAAAAAATTAACATTTATGCACAAGAAAGGGCACAAGAAAGAGCACAAGAAAATGTTGTTAAAAGAGGTGCAACGTTAAAACTTCAAGAAAGACTATTTCATAAGTAAAGCTTACCCTGAGAAATGGTTAAATAATAATAGAACTCTCCTTGAGCAATGGGATTTTAATCTAGTGCTCTTTTCCCCTTATCATCTCCCTGCCCTACAATGTAAACTTTCCGAGTCAAGGAGTTACTCAGAATATGAAAGTTTTTTAAGAAAGAGAGATTTCATGAGAAAGCAGTTTTGCCCTCTCCCCTGTTTCATGCCCTGCCCCCCACCCCCAAATACCCACACCTTGGTGAGCTAGGAGGACTGCAGTGACTGGAGTCAGAGAAACATTTATTCTCCAGGTGGGGTAAGACTCTGGTGAAGTCTCTTCCCTTGGAGAACAGACTTTGTTATGAAGTTTCTGAGTGTATGTCAGATAGTTATTCTCACCCTCCCCCTGGCAGAGCCATGAGGGGGTCTTTATTGGCTCTTCATGTGAGAACCTGATGGGGTTCCTGAAAGGAAAGCTCAGAACATCGGGTGTTTCCTAAGACTGTGGCTCTCCCTCTCAGGCTGGTCCATGCACAGCTCCTGGCAGTTTGTCACAATGACCATTTAAGTGTTCCTACCAGTTTGTGGCTCCAATAGCTACTGCTGCAGGTGCACAGATTTCAGCTGTGACTCTAGATCTGATTCTCTCTCCAGATTTTATGGTGGTTTGCCCTGTGACATCAGTTTACTGATGGGTCCTAGATAAGTCATTAATTTCAGTTTGTTTGGCTTTTTCTTCTTATAAGGACTGGAGCGAGGACTTCAAGTTCATTATATGTTGGAGCTGAAACCAGAAGTCTATTCATTATTTTTATCATTTTTACTTACAATGCGAAAATCATCCTATCCATGGTCCCTTGGGCTGAGTAGAATTTTGCCCACTTGTATTCAGAGGCATGTGTCTCCTTTATAGCGTCCTGAAGGTTTCTCAGCTGTGCCTGTGTCATGGGTGCTGTTGAATCAGCTGAGTCTGGTGGTGGAGAGAGCAGTTAATGGGCTCTTGACCCAGTGTCTGACTTACCTAATAAACTTGGGCAAGCTGATTAGCCTCCACCTGCCTCATGGGTCTGTTTCCTTCTCTGAAAGATGGGGGTATTAGACCATAGTCCGTGGAGTCCCTCCTTTTAAAAATTCTTGCCAATAAACACTCTTAAAGGGGATGATATCCTGCTGCTTGTGGTTTTATTTTGTTTCTGGATTCATGTAGAACAGTGTGGACTCTTGGGGGTCCTCAAGACAGTTTTAGGTGCCCATGAGGCCAAAACTAATTTCATAACAATACTAAGATATTATTTGCCTTTTCTTTTTTTTTTTATTGGAGTAAAATTGCTTTACAGTGTTGTGTTAGTTTCTGCTGTACAATGAAGTGAATCAGCTATATGTATACCTATATCCCCTCCCTCTTGGACCTCCCTCCCCCCTTCCCCCCCCCATCAAGGTCATCACAGAGCAGGGAGCTGAGCTCCCTGTGCCGCACAGCAGGTTCCCATGAGCTATCTGTTTTACACATAGTAGTGTATTTATGTCAAACCTAGTCTCCCAATTCATCCCACCCTCCCCTTCCCCCCCGTGCCCACATGTCCGTTCTCTGCATCTGTGTCTCTGCACTGACTTTTGCACTGATGGTGTAAGAGCTGTGGTGGGTAAAATGGCAGGTACCTCAGCATTAATCAAGGCAGTAGTCCCAGAGGGTACTAGTAGTTGTGTTCTTCACCACAAGGCAATCTCAGTAAAGACTGTTCCAGTTCCATTTAGGAATCTCTTTGATTTAATTTTATTAAATCTTATCCCTTTCAGTATGTACCTTTTAAATATTCTGTGGGATGGAAATTGAAAGTATTCTTACTGTGTAATGAAGTGCTGTGATTGAATGGAGGAAAAGTACATCTGTGATTTGTTTGAGCTGAACCAGCAGCATTTTTGGTGGAATACCATTTTTACCTGAAGGATGGATGGACAGCCAAACTATAGCTGTTTAGGCTTTGGTATTTGGTAGACATTTTGTTGAAAATGAATAAAGTGCGTTTGTCACCTTAAGGAAAACAACTTACAGTATTTATGGGGAGTCATAAAATTTGAGCTTTCAAGTGAAAGTTAGAATTTTGAAAAGCCTGTATTTTTGTATTTGCCACTGGGATATTGCCAGTTTCCCAACATGTAAAGACTTTTTTGAGATTAGTAGAGATAATAACAAAAGTAATTTTTTGATATCATGTAATAAATTGGGTCAACATTTGGAAGATCTGCATAATAACCCAGGTAACCAGTATTTTCCAAATGACTAATGCATGATGTTACAAAATCATGCATGGGTAAAAGATCCATTCAGAGGGCAAAACAGACCAATGGATTTTAATGTGAAAGAGTATAAAGAAGTTCATTGTTGTGGTTTCAGATTCCATATTGCATCTAACCTTTAAAAAAACAACTCTTGTTGAGTTTTGGTGAAGTATCAAAGAAGATCCATGATTATCTAAAAAGGCCATTAAAATATTACTTCCTTTTCCAACTACCTATGTGAGTCTGGATTTTCTTCATCTGCTTCAATCACGACAGCATATTACAACAGATGGTACGCAGAAGCAGATCTGTAAATCCAGCAGTCTTCTCTGAAGCCAGACCTAAGAGATATTTGCAGAGATGTAAAACAGTGCCAGTCTTCTCATGAAATCTTTCTTGTTTTGAAAAGCAGCTTTTTCTTCCCATAAAAACTTATTTCAACTGATAATAAATTTATTACTATTATTTTAAGTGAATCAATAAGTATTTTTAAAATTTCTGTAGTTTATTTTCTAGATATGATGAATATAGATGGATATAACACACATAAACAAAAATTCTTTGAGGTTCTATAATTTTAAGAGTGCAAGTCAGTTTAGAAGACTAGTACCCTGGATTCTAGATCCCAGTTTCAGAGATTCACCGTGCACAGCAGCATATCAGAGGTGCCAAGGAGTCCTTGAGTAAGTTAACCACTTAACTGTTCACTAAACACATTTTTTTTTTTTTTTTACATAGCATAGCAGGCTCTCGTATAAATTACTCTTAAGGCAGAGAATATGCCAATTGGGTTTGTGTTTAATATCCAGAGGAGTCTAAGGTAATGCACTGATCTGTGTTTCTAGTAGATGCTGTCCAAATACTTGAAGCAGCTGCTCAGTATGCTTCAGTGGTAGGTAAAAGGTAGTGCTGGGTTGTATCAATATTTTGATTTGTATGTTTTAAGGAATTAAAGGAGTTAATAAAAGGAATTAATTATTTAAATTAAATTTTAAATAATTTTAATGTATTTAATAATTTTAAAATATTTTATTTAAATAAAAACTTTTTAAATAAGTAAATTGACCAAAAGGAATTTGAAAAATAAAGGGCTCATACTTCTAAGAGAAAAAGATTAGGTAAATGGGAATGAGTTGGATAAACTGTTTTGCAGAAAATTAATCCATCAAGTACTTAAGATTGTTACTTTCTAGAACATCAGTTACGGGCATTTAAAAATACTATTTTATAAACACTACAGTAACTGAAATCACAGGCATTTAAAAATACTGTTTTATAAACACTATATGTTTTTATTTAAATATGTCTTTAAATTTTAGTCATAGTCAAGTAGTATGTTTTAGCTGCAAAGTTTTAAACTTTAAAAAAAGTAAGAATATAAATCATGACTTTAATTTTAAGAAAGTGAAGTTTAGGCTGTGGCTTTCTCAGCTAAGTCCAGCACAGCAGCAGGTAGGTATGTAAGCAGATGACCCCATACAACCCCTCGGCATCAGGTGACCTTACTCCTGTGTTCCTTTCAAATGCTTCTTTAATCAATTTCTTCGCACTTTTTTTTCTTTTTTTTTTTTTTAGTATGACTTACCAAAATAGTGTTACCTTAGTATAACTCTTTGGGGAAATAATTTGTGTAACACATTTTAACTAAGGTTATTTTTGATTATTGATTTTTCTTCTCATTGGGGATTTTGCTACACATCTACATTGTAGTCTTATTAGGTTATTTAGTCCCAATGATTAAAATCACTTTTAGAAATAAATAAATAGTACACAGTTTTAAGTCAAATTACACCACATTTTAAGGTTCTTTGATATGGAAAGTATTACCTTATTCTGTACTACTTCTGTCATATTTGTATTACTTTCTATTTTTTATGTAGGTTTCTAGGGATTTCTGTTATTTGTTAGGAAGCAATATATGCTTTTGTTTGGCTTAGTGCAAATGAGAAAAATAGGTCAAAGCTCGTGTGCCTGTGAAGAAAAATGTAACAAGTGGACAAATGTCATCAAGGCTGACATTGTGTACTTTTGGATTCTATCTAAGAGTTAAATCAGAGTAGCCTTTTATTTTACAATACCATGATTTTTATTTTGAGGTGAGCTCGCAACTACCTTTGTCCTGTAAAATAAGATTTAACACATTTCATACTAAGTCTCTGTGAAGGGAATTCAGAGGCAAGAGCAAAGGAATAAAACGTGTTTATGGTAGGGTCTTAAAATGGGAAACTGAAATAAAACAAAGAGGTATTGGGAGACCATTCCAGATGTTGACCAAAGATGGAGAGTGCTAAATAAATAAGTTTAGCCTATTATAAATGCAGTGGTGGTCATGTCAAAAGGAGGTGCTTTAGGATATTTAATTTTCAAAATTATGCTGCTGCCCTGGTTTTGTAATTATACTAGACCAGACCCTTCAAAAGCTGATTTCCTATTTTATACCAGCCCAATTATTACTAATGATGGGCTTCTTTACCAAATGGAAAGACTAATAACCCTTTGAAGTATTATGTAATCCCATTGTAGTTCATTAGTATGAATAATAGTTTGTAGTGTTTCTGCATCCCCCATAGTGTTTATAATTCCTTAAATTATACTCTTTTTGTGAGATGTCCCCCAAGGTCTCCCCTGTCATCCCATGGACAAGGCAGTTGCTATTTAAGAGGACAGGAGTAATTTTCTAAGACGCCTGGTAAACAGCATGCACGTGTTGGTTTTTTGCTTTTGTTCCCTTTATTCTCTTTCTCTGCCTTCTTTTCCTCTGCCACCACCTCCTTCTTTTTCTTGCCCCTTTAATCTCTGGGACAGTGCATTTTTAAGTACATAGTAGGTGCTCAGTAAATACTTTTGAGTGATATATTGACAAGAAAATAAATAAGAGGCACATCTCAGAGATACTGCAGGTTCTGTTCCAGACCACTGCAATAAAGTGACTGTTGCAATAAAGCAAGTCATACAAATTGTTTGGTTTCCCAGTGCATAGAAAAGTTATGTTTAGACTATATTGTAGTATATCAAGTGTGCAATAGCATTATGTCTAAAAAAACAATGTGCGTATCTTAATTTTAAAAATACTTTATTGCTAGAAAATGCTAATCATCATCTGAGCCTTTAGCCTAGTAGTAACTTCAAGAAAAGGATCACTGATCACAGATCACCATAATAATATAATAATGGCAATGTTTGAAATATTGCAAGAACTACCAAAATGTGACACAGAGACATGAAGTGAGCAAATGCTGCTGGAAAAATGGCACTGATAGACTTCCTCAATTCAGGGTTGCCACAGACCTTCAATTTGTAAAAAATGCAGTATCTGCAAAACACAATAAAACGAGGTATGGCTGTACTTCTTTTTCAGTCATAATCTTCTATTCCTAAAATGATATTCTTGAAAAAATGGGTCCTTAAATAGTCTTAGAAATAACAGTCATTACAATTAGTCTTTATTACTCTTTATTATGTAGCCCGCTTTTCACTCAGTGCTACTACCTGGCAAGGTGAGGGAATATCTGTATATTTGTGGAGCAGTAGTATAACGACACAACCTCACTTCATCACTGCACAGCTTTTTTATACTAAGTTCTCACATCTCTGCCGAATCCAGGTCATGTAGTGATTTCCAGAATATGATTTCCATCAGTTTGCTCAGCACTGTTTCCCAGGACTAGATTACGAGTTGTTCTTTTACTGTTAAGTTGTCAGCTAGTTTTCTTACCGTCTTAACACCAGGAAGCTTCATCTTCCAAAAAGGAGCCCTCTACTTTTCTGAGAAGGGGAAGCAAAACATATCCTTACAAGTATTTAAAATTACTATTTTAACATTTATTTACCAAATACTCTATAGCTCTTACTATATGCCTGGGAACTATTGTAAGCACTTTACCAAAACTAATTCTTTTTGTGCTTGTAAGGCCTATTATGTAGATGGTGTTATCCTTAGTTCATAGATGCAGAAACCAAGGCAGGAGGCTAAGTAGCTCACCCAGGAGCTACTGGGACCAGCACTTGATGCTGGCTGCAGAGTTGATGCTTTTAACCACTCTGGCCTTTACCGTTCAAGGTCTTTCTGCAGACAGGAATTATACATGGTCAGGAAATCTTCAAAAGATCACATTCTCCCCAAACATTAAAAGACTGCCACAACACACTGCTTAAGAAGAAGAAAATTCGGTAGCAAACTGAGTAAAACTTTCTGATATTTAGGCATAGAAAGTGCATTTTTCCCTGGGAAAGGCTAATGCACCAGTAGCTTCTGAGGGTGGTAGTATTTCTGTAGCTGCCTCCCTTGAACTTATTAAACAATTAAAAGTCTCCCCTTTCCTCCAGCTTCTAGTAACATTTTTAAAACTTTCCTTTAAGCCCTGACCAACAGCCTCGTCAAAGCTTTTCCCCCCTGCCTGGTCCCAATGACAAAGCCATCTATTTTAGATTTTTTTTTTTAATGACAACCCCCTACTTCCACGTCCCAGAATCTCACTTGGTTATCTAATGCTGCAAATTTTAGTGGCTTAAAATAATAATTGATTATTTTACTTCTCTACTCCAAGCAGTGTCATCTGGAGCCACTTGACTGGGGCCTCTCCACTGTCAAAAGGGCTCACCCTGATGGCTGGCTAGTTGTGCGGGCACTTGGCTGGGAGCTCAGCCTGGATGTTGGGCAATGACCTCAGTTCCTTTTTGTAGACTGCTGAGACTTCTTCATGGCGTGGTGATAGCTGTGTGCCAAGAGTGAATGTCCCAAGAGCCAAGTGAAAGCTATGATCTGAGTTCCACCATAGTCATGAGCCCACCCAGTTTCAAGGAGAGGGAACCTAGATACTGTCTCTTAATGATGGGGTATCCAGTCACATTGTAAAAAAAAGAGCATGAGGCATAGGAGGTACTGTGGTCGTTTTTGGAGAGTATAATCTGCCACAAAACGAGACCATCAGAAGATCCCCTATTTGGAACCTATTGTCTCCATCTTTTCTATCTTAGCTAAGCAAATTCCAATAATACAGGTTTTCCACATTGTTAGATGATATGTTTTCATTTAAGTACACATGTATATTTATATATGTCAATTCTATGTCATCTGTTTTTTGCCTGAATATATCGTGGTTGTTCTTTTCATTAATATTATACTTGAAAAGAACCTGCCATCTATTAGGAAAATCAAATTCTTTAAAAAAAGAAGATTCAAATCTGATACATATTCTGGTTTGCATTTGCAGATCAAATACTATAAGCATTTATTGAAAAATGACAGTGATAATTTATTCTCTTCCTAAAGGTAGCCCATGAATGGTGATGAAAAATAATTCAAAACAGGTTAGAAAATGATTTGCTGTTGACATGGGTGTGTTTTGCAATGAGCTGTTTTATACATTAAGGACAAGCCTATTAAGTGTTCATTTGTTCAACTAGTATTTGTTGAGTATTGTGTTAGGCATTGGACTTTTGCATTGGCAGGCAGAAATCATCTTACCCTCATGGAACATGTGAGGAAGATGGACATTAATGGGTAATCACCAAGTAAATGTAAAATCATAGCCTTGTTAAGTACTGTAGAGAAAAGGAGCTCGGAGAGAATCTGATGGGGAACCTGACCTCATCTTCCTTTCAGCAGTGCCCTTTTAGTAGAGATCTGGACGATGAGGGGGACGTACCTCACCAAGAGACTCATGAGTGAGTGCTACAGCCTCACAGGGATCCTTATGCAGACATCCACGGATACACGTGCCCCTAGCTTACAGCCATTTTTAGGAAAGCAGTAGCTTCAGCTGTGATTCTGTTAAGAGACCATGTATTAAGTACCTCTTGGAAAGCACAGGGCTTACAGAGCAGAGGTCTAAGTTTTAAGGACTCTTTTTCGTTTATAAAGAATTACTTAATTTTGAATAATGGTGATCCCTGTAAATGAGTACTATTCAAGTAAGTACTAAATATAGCAGTAGTACTCCATGTATGGCCTGGGGACCCCTGGAGTTAGCCAGACCCTTTCAGGATATCGAGGTCAAAGCAATTTTCATAATAATACTAAGACATTATTTGTCTTTTCCACATTCCTTCTTTTATGAGAGTAAGTGGACTTCCCCAGTCTGGATGATGTGGTTTCATCACAACAGATTGGGTGTAGGAGCATATATGAGAATTCAGCTATCATCTGTTAAGCCAGACCTTTAAAAGGTTTTCAGAAATGTGGAAGAATGCCATTCTTCTCATTTATTTTTGAGAATATTGTTACCTTCATAACAATGGTATTTATGCTAACTAACATATAATGGGTTTATCTTTGTTATTTTTAAATGAATTAAGTATTTCTGAAATTTCTGTTTTAACTTCTAATATGGTGAAGTGTAAAGAGGTTTTTTTTTTAATTATTTATTTATTATTTATTTATGGCTGCGTTGGGTCCTCACTGCTAAGCACGGGCCCCCTCCAGTTGTGGCGAGCGGGGACCACTCTCTGCTGCGGTGCGCGGGCCTCTCATTGCGGTGCCCCCCCTGTTGCGGATCCTGGCTCCAGGCGCACGGGCCCAGCAGTCGCGGCCCACAGGCTCTAGATCGCAGGCTCAGTAGTTGTGGCTGGTAGCTCTAGAGCGCAGGCTCAGCAGTTGTAGCTCACAGGCTCTAGAGCCCTGGCTCAGCAGCCGTGGTGCACAGACTTAGCCACTCCGCGGCACGTGGGATCCTCCCGGACCAGGGATCAAATCCGTGTCCTTTGCATTGGCAGGCGGATTCCCATCCACTGTGCCACCAAGGAAGTCCCTGTAAAGAGGTTTTGAGGCCAAGAAGTTTGAGAATCGCTGAAGTATAGCATCCTGCTTGACTTTGAGCATGTTACTTAGAGATGCAAGCAGTCTGTAAAATGGGGATGATGATCAAAGTACTTCCCTCGTAAAAGGATTAAACGAGTTAGTATATGTCGGGAGCTTATAAGACTACATGGCACAGAGTACACATCCAACATATGTTAGTTTGTATTATTATTACCATTTAACATGAAAGTAGAATTTATGTGAATCCAAACACTTCTGAGGCTCTGTGGCAAAGAATTTTTGCTTGTGTTTGTGGTCATCTGTATTGATTCGGTAAAACGAAGTATTCAAAAGTGAAAGAAATTGCATTTTGTAATTTTTCTTTTGAGTTGGGTTATAGCAGAGGTTTTTATTGGCAGATGGTCAGGGTGGCATGTCTGAAGAGGTGGGGATTCAGAATAGCTTGGGGTGCTTTTTCCGCCCCCCCCCCCGCCCTCCCAGTCCACGCTCTCCCCACAGCCAAGTTCTACTGTGTCCAGAATCATGGTGAACAGCGGGGCAGATGTCATTTGGGAGAGCTCCCCGGGATTGTGTTCTGTGCCGTGGACAGTGAGCTGACAGGAGGAGCCATGTTAGAAAGCATCTCTTTTAGTTCTCTCACTTTTCAGGTTGAGAAACTGAGGCCCAGAAGAGTGATTTGTCTCACACTGGTTCACTCAGCATATTAGAGGTCTACCTGGGACAAGAACTGACATTTCAGTTTGTACTGGTAGGCATACCAGGCTTAGAGTCAGAAGATATGGTTTTAGCCTCTGTCTAAAAAGCTTTAATTGGTCGTCTGACATTGAGCAATTGACTAAAATCCCTGATCTTTAGTGTCCCTATTTGTAAAATGGAGGTGAAAATATCGACCATCCCAGGGATGTGAAAAGGATCAAATGAGATGCCGTATGAAGGTACCCAGGACATGTCCTCTTAGCTAGAGTCTCTCTGATCCTTTGCATGTAAAGTCCACAGAGAGACACTTCCCAGTGAAATAAACTATTCTTTCCAGAACCTTAAAGCCCGCCTTAAATGTTGTGCTTTTCAGCTTTGTAACATTTTCTTTTTTGTGTCTTTATAGGACAGCCCAGAAACTTGCAGGACCTGTGCCGAATTAAAATTCGACAATGTATAGGCCTTCAAAACCTAAAGCTACTTGATGAACTACCAATTGCCAAGGTCATGAAAGACTACTTAAAACACAAATTTGATGATATCTGATATACACAGAACTGTGAGCAAGATTAGGAGTTATATTCCAGATACTTAAAAGGCTTTTTGCCTTGCACAAAGTATATCCTATGCAATTTCTGATTTGCTGTGAAATCAGAAAGCAGGTATACACTTTTAGGTTTTGTTTGTTTGTTTGTTTGGTTTTCATTGTAGGGGAGGGATGTTTTTATATATATAAACACACACACACACACACACACACACACACACACCCCACATGCTTGAAGGTCTTAATTTGGTTTCTTGGTCCAAGTTTACGAGGTTCAAGCTTTCTATACAATATTGCATTTAAAACAATTGTTTTTCCAAAGTGACACAAGCAGGTTAGGAGTGGAGAATTTACCCTTTCCAAATTTATGGTTTCGTTGACGTGCACAATATTATAAACCAGCAGAGCACTTGTTACAGTTTGGAGGCACAGTTTTACCCGGGGCATCCTGGGTTCTACTGGAAAATGCTCTAAGAAAATTTTAAAGTAACGCTGTCACCTCAGTCATTTTTAATGAGTACAAATTGGCTGTTTCAAACTGTTCTTTTCCTAATTAATGTAGCTTTGGATGACATAAATCCATTACCTCTGCTTTCCTGTTGGTGTGCTCTTGTTTTAAACTTATTTTTTTAACAACTGTAGTACACTACCCAGAGACGTTGCGTCTCAACTTCTGTCTCTAGTTGAATTGTGCTTTTAAAAAAACTAATGGGAAAGAAAATAACTTTGTAAAGCCCGTGTATTCTGTTTTTAAAACAGTGCCTCCAGTGCAGTACTCTTTCTGGTGTATTTTATCCATTATTTCACTTGATGTTCCTCATTCCACAGCTGGCTTTGACATGCCTGTGAGAACAGGAACCACCACTAATTTTAATTGCAGAACCATAGTATGTCAGTTGCAATTTCCATTTTAAGCTTTGTCTTTTACTTCACTTTAAGCCGAAAATTTCATGTCCTGGTGGTAGAGTATTCCCTAAAAATAGCCCCAAATATTGTTAAACCATTTGGCTTTAATGGTTAAATAATTTGGGGTGGTTTCATGGTGTTTTTTTCCTCCCAGTTGAAATAAAATTTCTAAAGGGTAAAATTTCTAATGGGTGCACATTTGTAAATCTGGTTAATTCCTAATATGCTAATTAAGCATTTCCTATCTATTTTAAAGTTATGCACAGTGACGCTCTTCAGAACAGTTATTTTCTGGGTTGATTGGCATATGTTTGCAGTGTAAACATAAATATGATAAAGTGTCAATAACAGTGGTTCTAGAGGCATTAGAGATCTATGGTGATGCCCTTGGAAATGAGTTCTGTGCTTGATTTGTCATCATATTAGTTTCAGAAGAAACTTTAAAAATATCCCAGTATTGTTCTTAGTGCTTTAGGAAATTTCAGAATAGTTACATACCAGTAATAAATTCGTTATCAGAAGTTTACAAGATGAAGGGCTTCTCTTGTCTGAATTTCACCTGAAAAGTATAACTAAGCAGAATTAGGAGTCTACTCTGGCTTTACCCTTTTCAGAGCCAGCAGTGTTATTTCCTCAAGCACAGAGTTTATTCTCTTGGATGCAGAGTAGCTGTGACATCAGATGTCTGATCTGCTGGGCCTAGGCTGGGTACAGGTTTCTGAAGAACGGGCAGTTTCGGGAAGAGGTTGTTGTGGGGGATCACGGATGGGCTACATAGCCTCTTCTACAGGGAGCCACTAAGAGTGTGGCCAGTTTTGTAACCATCCCAAAACTGTAACTGGAACATGATGGATAGAAATGGGTGGTCTGTCTTTTTTTTTTTCGTAGAAATATCTCCAAAAAGTTATCTTCTGAGAGAGAGTCCTTTATGAAGCTAGGAGCTGAGCTGTGTTCTCATTCTGGAAACCAATAGCCAGGTCAGAGCTAGGACACATTTGCGGCATCAGGGACCTGGCATGGCCAGAAATGAATTGTGTTACTTCTCCCTGAAACCCTGGGCCCAGGGAGACGAGGAGATGGGAGGGCTTGTGGGGTCCTGCACTCTGAGCAGTGGTGTTAATGTTACATTTGCACAGGACTTATTTCCTCATGTGTCTATTAATTTATTCAGTTAGTTCAAAATGATTTTCTTTCCCCAGCCAGTCAAAGGTTTCCAAATTAAGTTAGCCACTGAGTTTGAGTCAGGGAATTCCAAGTAAAAAGGTCGGATGAAGGTAAATTCTTTGTTCTGTATTGCTGCTGCGACTTCAGAAAAAAATTATGAATGCTCTTCCTGGAATCAAAATTTCTATTTAATGAAGAAGTGTATAATTCCATTATTTATTGTTTGAGGTTTCATTTTTCTGGAAGTTTAAAAAGAATGTTTTTGTTGTTGTTGTTAATAGAATCCCAATCACATATCATATTTAACAGTAACTAAAATGTCTCCAAGTTGGTAACTGGTGGAATATAGGGATGAACGTGCCGGTCTGCACTTGAATTTGATTGGCAGAGAAGCTTTTTTCTGTAGTAACATAATGAGAACAAATATTTTCAGAAAATCAACTGATTGGTTTTTCCAGAATCTTGACTGAAATGTTCAGAATAGTATCAAATTTGTCACTGATCCTTCTATGTTTCTTTTGAAATTTATTATTTAAGCCTATTACTAAACCTTTATAGACATATATTTGGCAAGTACACCAAAGAAACCAGCTCATAAAAGATTATGATCATTAATGAACTGCAAACCTCATCTTTTAAAAACAGATTTTTTTGTGTGTAAATATTTGTGTTTATAAATGTACAGCAGAGTAAGTTTTTTAGATTATTTAATTCCCATATTTCTAAACTATTTACCACAGAATAATCCATGCTTGTTAGTTTGGAGGACTTGACTATTTTGTTTTTTTAATTCATTATCAGTCATGCTTGGAACAGCATTTCCGCTAGAGAATTCAGTGTTCTGGCAGTAGCAAGAGTACACATCTGGAGCGTGAGGGAGTCTAGCTTGATTTGTCAGATACACACCCTATGAGACGAAAATGTGTAGTTTAATTACCAGAGTGGACCATACAAAAACTGAGATTCTAACTTTCTTGCAGAATTGCTCATCAGCCCAGAATGTGATTGGGATGAGGCCCTTTGCCCACAAATTTAGCTTTCATGTAACTCCTAGTGTGTTATATCATAATGTATTTTGTTCTTCCTTTGTAATGTAAGTTTTGCTTTGGGTCAATTTGAATTAAAAAAAAAACTTAAATCTGGTTTAAAACATATTGGAATTGTGTTTTATTTCTAGTCTACCTTAACTTTTTAATACTTCCAGCTATTTGGTCAAAAGAAACAGAACGCTGTCTTTCATTCCTCAGCATTTTAGATAATTGGGAATTGTGTAAGAATGTGATACAGAAAACAGCACCATTTTGGATCAGATAAGGAAGCCCCTCTCCCTTTTTTAAGGTATTCTGCAAATACCTACCAACAAAAGACTATCTATCCCATTCTTGAGTGTGTTGATCCAGCACTGAGCCTTTTGGGGCCGTATTCACCTCTGCCTCACCTTGACTGAGGACAGAGTTTGGACCACAGCATCTCTAAGCACAGAACAGTATATTCAGTTAAACAATGAATTTGAGGTAGTTTATTAGCTTACAAGAGGTAGAAGGAAGATAACTTTGCTTTCATATTTCCTCTGTATATAAGCACAGCTTGATTTAGGAGAGACCTCAGACTAATGTGAATGATGCTGTGCTAAGAAGAAGGGAGGACAGACGACTTAGCACCCCGTGCAGAAACACAGTGTTTTGCTACCATAACCTTGTTACAGACTTGTCCAGGGTTTGGCACAAATGAAAGCCAAGAATGGGACATCTGAAACTGTTCCTAATGATCAGCAGGGGAGTTCAGATGTGAAAAAGAGCTGTGTTGCTTGGAAATCTTGAGGTCATTCCTTTTCTAATATGATGTAAGTAGTGTATTGTTTTTTCAGCTGAAAGACAACTTAACAAAAATGGCTTTCTAGCTATTGATAAAACAGATTATCTACTTGATAAAAAAATATTTCCACATCCCATGTAGTTGGGTTTCAAAGGTAAAAGAAAGTGGATTTTTGTATCATCTTTGTATTTATGTAACAATGTAGCTTTGTGTTCTCTTAACACGTCTGACAAACTTTGATGTTAGCATTTATATTAGCTTAAATACCAGTAAAGATTTTAAATATCCACTGCCAGATACTGTTATTTAGGTTGATGTAGACTCCTAAGATACCAAGGCAAATTTGTCTTTATTTTATCATTGGTTACTCGGTCATTACCTATAAGGTCTCTTAAGTCTTAGATGAAAAGCAAAGGGTCAGCCAGCATATGGCTCTACTGGAGCCCATGACTCTTCTCGTATGCTGCTGATAAATAGTGTTCAAAATCTTGTACTATATTTCTCTAAGATCATTGTACATTTTATAGATACTTCTTTATCTTCCAGAAAAACTCTTGATTCCTGAGTGACAGTTAACATGCTCAATCCCATATGAAAAAAGACTGAGGTGCTTTGCATAAGGTCCTATGAGAGATCATCATTGTGTGAATAAAACCTAGTAATAGCTCTGTTGCTGCAGAGCGTGGTCTCTTGTCCTGCAGGGGGGGAGTGTCTTCCACCAAGTGTTGCTCTTTCCATTTCTCACTCACCTGTGCCCAGAGTGCCTTGTGCTGGGTTTCAGTTGTGCTAAAATGCTTTATCAATTCTGAAGACCCATAAACCATTAGAAGTAAAGGATCAGATTAAAGCAAAATATTTCTCTTCTGTTGCAGATATGACCTTTAAGAAAAAATCATGTAATTGTTTGTAGTTATTGTAAATATATTTTAAATTAAATCTTGGTTTGTTCCGGCATCTTAAAAATCACACTCAGAACCTTTTTTTTATGTTTTCTTGTAATTAGGAAATTGTTTTAAATGAATGCAAATGTAATTTATGTTACATTAGGTAGTAATTAAGTGACTCACTTTTCTGTGAAATAGTATTTTATGAATCAGAAATGAGATGGCTTAATTTGGATGAGGGGATTCAGCTGAAGCTGAGAAACTTGGTTATGTGCTGAGTAGACTGACCCTTTGTGACTGACACAGAGGTAATCCAGCTGCAGATATTTCCTATTTTATCTGGCAAACAGAGTCTTATTTTTCTTGCTGCTCAGTCTTGAGCTGATGTTGCTTTTCTTCCTCTGATAGTTTTGTGTCAGGTCACTGCTCAGTTTTCTTTTTCTTTACTGAAAAAGAAGAACACTTGTAGGGGTAGACTTACTGTACATGACCATTTTATATTTCTCTAGAGGTTTTCTAGATTTTCCCTCTCTTACTTCTGTCCACTTAACCCTTTTGTGAAGTACCGACACGTGCACAAATCATGGCCTCGCCAAGTTGCTTTTTTGACTTGAGTTCCCTGATTGCTTTCTTTCCCTGCCTTACCTGGATGGAAATACAGCTTAATATCATTAGGAAATATAGCATAATATCATTTAAGAAACCTAATAAGTCTGGGCTACATCCATTTCCCATCTTGGGTAGCACCAGAGAGGAACAAATTGCATTTCTTCCTGGTTTATTACGTGTTCTTAAGAAATCATTTTCTGTGAGTCCATTGCCCAGTGGGCTCCTTGAGGATGGACCCTGGGTCTTATTTGCCTGAATCTCAAACAGTATTTGCTGAAAGAATCAGTTTTCCAGAGCCATAGGTACATGTGGCAGTTGGTCCTCAGCCAGTAACTTTATTCCTTCAAGCTTCCAAGGAACCCAGGGCCATGTGGATGACAGCATCAGCATTTCCCAGCTCCAAATCTCAGGTAAGTATTGTCCTCCTAATTCCTGCCAGTGTTGTCTTTTGCTGTTCCTTCCTCCCTTCTGCCCCCACCTCTCTGCCCTCCCCTCCATCATGGTCACTGAGCAGTGGACCCATATGATCAATGGTGTGTGGACACTGGGATGGCAGACTTCCAAAGAGATGCCACAGGGCTCTGGTCATAGGGAATTCTGCCTACTTGGAGTCTCCCTCCCTGCGCTCCCACAGTGTGTTGAGCCTCTGAAGGATCACACTTCTCCTGAGGACCCTCCATGCGTGTCTAGCTCAGAGCTTCCCAGCAGTGACCCCAGCTCACTGATGTGTCTCTATGGGTTACGCTGTGCTCTCCTCACATCTCAGGGCAGCTAGGTGGGGACTGAAGTAGAGCCCCTGGTTCATCACCCCCGGCTGTGCTCTTCCCCACTTTCCCACGGGCAGCACGAACGACGTCACTGTTTACGTAGCAGGGGAGCACTGCATAGCTGGCTCCTGCGTCTAACTGTTGCTCCTCTCCATGGTGCCTGCCACACAGTGCCTTTCACATAGTGGGTGCTCAGTTGTTATTCTTCAAATGAATTAATCTAGTCCAAGCCCTTTCTTTTACAGGCAGGGAAGCCCTTTTTTATGGGTCGAGAATTGAGGTGACTCAGTAACTGTGGCCCTGCCTGTAGTGGCTGGCAGTGAAGGGCACAGCAGCCAGCACTCCTCAACCTCTGGTTCTTCAGCGATCCCAGCTTTGGGTGGCTTGGCCCTCACTTGCATCCGGTGTTTTCTGTGGAACAGAAACTGACCCCTTGTTAACAGAGCAATGATGGAATGAGTTACATTTTGGCAAGAGTTGGCAAGGTTCAGGACTCTATACGTATAGTTCCTGGATTAAAGCCCACACATCCATAAAACTGCCTCTAATTTCCTACAGAATGCTTCCTGAGGGTTCCATCTTGGTCTCCATTGTGCCTTTTTGAAAAATCATGACTGGGGCTTCCCTGGTGGCGCAGTGGTTGAGAGTCCGCCTGCCGATGCAGGGGACACGCGTTCGTGCCCTGGTCTGGGAGGATCCCACATGCCGTGGAGCGGCTGGGCCCATGAGCCATGGCCGCTGAGCCTGCATGTCCAGAGCCTGTGCTCCGCAACGGGAGAGGCCACAACAGTGAGAGGCCTGCGTACCGCAAAAAAAAAAAAAAAAAAAAAAAAAAAATCATGACTGAAAGGGCTTAGGTTCTGGGGGCGACCTTAGGAATGGCATCGCCAGCCTCCTGAGCGTGGGGATAGGAATTCTCATTGTGCTGTGCTTTTGTTTTGCTCTGTGTTTACAAGGCGAGTTGAATAACTGCATATATGAGGCTGCTCAACGATGCCAGTGGCGTTTATACTCAGCATTTTTTCCCTTTAAATTTTCATTACAGGCAGCTAAGAGATTGATCCACCAGTCTTTTCATCATATTTTATGATCCCTCACATTCACAGTATGTATTTCCATTGAGAGTTAAAGACACTTGTGGAGGAGTAGAGAGGAACTTGGACATTTTGACTTAGAATTAAAGTTGAACTGAAACAAATTGCACAAATCCTTGTATCACATAGCAATTGTTGTGTACACTTTAAAGTAAGCGTTTCTTACCTGGAGACCTCAACTGAAATTTTTCTGTAAGAAGCTGATTGATAAATTTTTCTGTCAGGTATTTATCTCTAACAAATAGAAAATAAGACTTGTCAATTTAGATGTGGTTGGCTGAGTGGAGCTGCCGACTTGGAGGATGTCACCTTATTAGTTTACCCTAATTCATCAGTCCTTGAGACTAAAGTTATAATGCTTTTATTCCAGAAAGTACTGTCGACTCAAATATACTATCCATAGAACATTTTGAGGTCCCATGGTTAAAATTACAGTGGACATGTCAGCAACAAGGTGGTCATTTCTGTTCCAGCTTCCTGTTAAACCCAATGAAAGTCACCACCACCTCTCCACCCCTGGCAGGTGTTTCTAGAGCATGAGGTGTAGGGAGTTAGGGCCTCCACCTGCTGATGTAATATCAGTGGTGGAGAGATGGAAGTCCCTTGCCTCATGCCTCTCCTTTTGGGGAGAGTGGACCCTGCGAGAAATGGGCCAGGTACACAGCTACAGTCTGATGACAAACAAGGTGCACCAGGAACCTAGTTCTGAGCCAGGCAGAACTGGTAGCAATAACAGCCTTGCCTTGGCTCCTTAAAGAATGAGGGACACTGCCTTGCCTGGACCTGCACAGCGTTGCCACTGCCTCCTACACCCAGTATGGCCTAGGAAGCAGCAACTTTGCTGCAGCCTGTTCAGAACACTTGTCTTTAGTCCTGATTCCTATTAAATCTGTCCTTAGGCATATCTGCTCTGTAACGTGTTACTCTCCTCGCCAGGGAGTGGGGCGGGCCTGTGGTGCCTCTGCAGAGAGGTCAGCTGTGGTTGTGTGTTGTGAGCAGGGCTTCTGTGTTGAGAGTCGCCTGTGGACTTACAGTAATGGGCTGGTCAAGTCTGGAAGGGGATGGGAAACTAAGGAGGTGAGGGAGGGGGCTGGTACTCAGGTGTGAGTACCTGGTAGCTGGTAGTCCTGTGGCTGGGGAGAGCAAGGGATGGGTCCCATCCTGCTGGGCTGGTAGTCGGGCTGCCCTTGCGACTGCTTCTCCAAGGCATTCGTGTCCCAGCCATGAGGATGCCCTTCCCTCCCAGCCTCCCACCTCTTGGCCCTGCCCCTTCCTCTGGGAAGTCCTAGTTGGAGGCTTTGCCTTGCAGTTCCTCTTTCTAGGGGGGAAAGTGGTCTGCATGTTGGTGTCCACCTGCCATGCCAAGAAGCCTCTGGAAGGCAGGGATCTGGCCTTAGGCTTTGTGGCCCAACAACAAGACCAGCACCTGCAAGTAGACAGTCAGTTGCCTCCCATATGTTTGGGGAGTGAGGAGGTGGGTGTGATAGCCCCTTCAAAGCCCTGGTAGCAGGTAAGAAAGCCGGAAGGGAACCAACATTAGATTCACTGTGTGGACTCTAAGCTGTGTGGACTTATACTTATTCTAACTTATTTATCACCCCCATACTGCCAGGTAGGTGTTTTGGTCATCTTCACAATGAAGAGACTGAGGTTGAGTCTTCCCCACTCCAATTTTCCTGTCTGGCTCTGCCCGGCCCTGGCCCAGCCTTTCATGCCTCCTCACCAGGGGTGCTTCCCTAAGCCTCCCACCTGGGCTTACTCCCCCTTCCCCAGGCTCCCCAGAGTCTTTACTCCCTGTGTTATCACAGGTACCAGCCACTCGCTGTTTTGTTCTCTGTGTACCTCTGCTCCTCAGGTTCTTAATACAGAGCTAGGAACCCCGCACAAGGCTGTGCAAATGTGTGCTCGCACACGTGGCTTTTCCTGGGAGGAGAGTCTGGGCCATCAAGTCGTCAGAGGGGTCTGTAGCCCCTAGTGTCAGAAACAGCACATTGACCGACCCCTGAAGCAGTTCCCGAGCATCTGTCTCCCTGCCAGCCCAATGCCAAGGGCAGCTCACCCACCACCTTGGGGGCCCTGTCCGTGTCCTTTGCCCAAGTTCCACGCTGAGCGTGGTGAGAGGTGTAGCACACACCTCCTGCCTCCTGGACATGTAGTCCCCATCTGGCCCTGACTGGGCTGGGGCTTGGGGTCTGCTTCCTTGGCCCTCTTCTCCCCGACCTTACCATTTCCTCGCTTAACTGTTTCCACATGGGTCCTGGACGTCTTTCTTCAGTGAGAAGGTTTTAGGGGGTAGAGAGACTTGTTAAGCTGGAGGAGACCTGCGGGATCCCACGCTGCAGATCAGGGATAGGAGAGGCTGGTGGGCTTTGCCCGCAGCCTGGCAGCAGGTGATGCTGCTAGACCAGCCTCCAGGTCATCGCACCATCAGTCTGTCCTCTGCAGGCTCCCGTGTTACCTTGAAAGGAAGACTCGCAGAGCTGGGAGGGGGACAGTAGCAACCTTGAGTGTCCTGGATGATGAGGCTTCATGTTACTCACGTGCCTGAGACAACCTGGAGGGTCACTATATCACCAGAGTAGGCCCTGCAGTGGCCCACAGTGAGCAGGGCCAGTAGCTGGAAACTAGGTTCCCAGTCTTGAGCCAGGCTGGCTCCCCAAAGTATGTAACCCCTCGTTGCATCCTCTTCTGGACACTTTTGTGCGTTAAGATAAAAGGGTGAGTATACAGGCTCCAAGTATGGAACATCTAAACCCTGTTATATGAGGATCCTGGCTATTCCTTTGAGAATTCTGTAGAAGTGCTTACTCATAAATCCTGTAATTAATTGGCTAGCTTCATGGAAATGCTTGATGTTTAAGAAGTTATTAGGTGGGCTTCCCTGGTGGCAGAGTGGTTGAGAGTCTGCCTGCCGATGCAGGGGACACGGGTTCGTGCCCCGGTCCGGGAAGATCCCACATGCCGTGGAGTGGCTAGGCGCGTGAGCCATGGCCACTGAGCCTGCGTGTCCGGAGCCTGTGCTCCGCAACGGGAGAGGCCACAGCGGTGAGAGGCCCATGTACTGCAAAATAAATAAATAAATAAATACTTCTGCCTAAAATGTACTACTTAAAAGAAGTTATTAGGAGCTTCCAAAAAAACCTGACCTGAGATTAACTGATACCATTACTACCTTCTTCATTTAAAATTTTTATAAATTAAAAAGTGCTTGAATCACCTTCTGTTTTAATGGACAGAAATAAAAATCTTGCTTAGTAGAAGCTCATCATCACATGATAGACAAGTTGAATTGTTCCTCCAGTCAGACTGGACCCCTGGTAATGATAATAAAGCTCCTGAGAGCAGTCCCTTGGTCTTCCTGATGCAGTAGAACCCCAGCTTAGTGTTTCTGGGAGGTTCCTGATACAACCTTCATAGATTCCACCCTCGTGTCGTTTACTGAGATGTTCACAAAATTGGGGAAAGTTTGGAAATGATCAGTTGAGGATTGGTTGCCCCTTAAATACATATTTTTGGAACACCTGTGCTGAGGTGCCAGCATCGTGCCAGCACTCATAGCCAGCAGCACCTGGGAAAAGAAGGAGGCAGGGCTGGTGTGGGGAGACCAGGTGTGTGGAGATCGGGTAGGGTTATGCTTGACCGAGGACTCCCACGTTCTAAATTCAAAATGTGTACAATTCCCGAGTGTGGAATTATGGTGCTCCACTGTATACATTGCCGGGTGTGGGTCTTAAACTTGAGTGGGCATCAGAATCCCCTGGAGAGCTTGTTAAAATATTGCTGAGCCTCCCAGAGTTTCTGATGCAGCAGGGCTAGGGTGGAGCCTGAGAATCTGCATTTCTAATGCAGATGATGTGGACGGTGCTGGTCTGGAGACCGTCTTAGAACCACTGCATTTGGGTATTTAGGTTCTTCCATGGCAAATGGAAGAGAGAGAAAAAGAGAAAAATCCAACAGTTACTATGAGATGTTTCAGAAACCACCTACCTACTTGTCCATGAGTTGTGCGTATAGTATTTCTAGTGATTCTCAGAAGCCACATGTGAAATGAGCCTTATTCTATGGGCAGCCTTGAATAGTTCTGTATGTGTTATGTGAACAAAGACTACAAATCTATCTTGCCATATTACAAGCTGACTCTACATCTGGGCCTTTATATCTCCAATTACCTTTTGCAACTGCTTAATTTAAGTTGGGCACAGACAAAACTGGTAGCCTGTAGTTCTGTTATCCTGCTGTTATTATTCTTCAGCCTAGTTTAGCAGCTCGTAAATAATATGTCTGCCCAACATTAATAATGACAGCCCTGGGTGGGGGAGACAATGACTCTGGCTGCTCCAGCCAGCATGTGCCTTGGTACTGCTGACAAGTCAGGCTGCCAATGGCGTGTCCTGAAGATGGGAGAAGCATCAGCAGCCTTGCCCCAAGCGCTGATGGCAGATGGGAGACACCTTGCCAGGTCAGGCTGGGTGCAGCCTGAGCTCCCAGAGGGGCCCAAGGGAACAACAGCACCCACGAATCCTAACCCAGCCCATGGATGCAGCCTGGGTTTCTTGGGAGCTAAGCTGGTGTTACCTGCTTTAAGAAAGAAAAACTAATCAGCTAGGAGATGAGTGTAGATTTGCACCCGATGCTGCTGCTACCGGTCCAGGAGCCACTCTGAGAGCCACTGACATGGAGTCGTCCCTGGATGGAATCTGCCTGCTAAAAGGAAGAACCAGTTACTTAAGGAAAAAAAAAAAAAAAAAGTTTTATTGAGGTGTAATTATTATAGAAAAAATTGCACATTTTAATGTTTACAATGTGATGGGTTTGATTGTTCTCACTGGAAAGTGGTAAAACAGACAACTTGAAGGAAGGAGAATGTCCCAAGTTCCTCCTCATGGTAGGATAGGCTACTGCACATAATCCAAGGCCTCAGACAGGTAATGAGTGGCACAAGTTTCTAGTCTCCAGGGGCAGGTGGCCTTGGGGTAGAGGAGCAGGTTGGAACTCATGTGGCAAGGACAGTACATAGTGGTGTCCCAAATGTTCTGAGGGAACTCCCCAAGGGAGGCTCAGCCTATCCCTCGTTCCAAAGCCTGGCCTGGCAGGTCTTGGGAGGTGGCTGCAGGCAGCCCGCCCTGCCCCTGTCAGCCATGTGGCCTCCTTACAAGGGTACAGCTGGCTGAGGTGGAGGTACAGAGGGCCAGAAATCCTTTGTCAGGTAAACGTGCTTAATGAAATATTTAGGGTCTTTGGATTCTTGGAAGGATTTTAACAGTCCTATTCTCCAACCCCTGTATCTCCTAACTTACCTAATCGAGTAGTTTTCTAAAGGGAAATGTAGCGGAATCCCCAGCCTGGAAGTCCAGGGTCATGAGCAATCCCTGGCCTGCTGTAATATTGGTTTTATTTGTTTGGTTTTTGGCTTGGGGAGAGACCACGTGAATATGACAAAATTTATATGTCTGGGTTGTGAGTAAATGGGTGTTTGTGCTATTATTCTCTGAGCCTTCATTTAATATTTTACCCAAAAATGAAAAGAAAAATTGTCTTCTTGCCCACTTGACTGTAAGTTCTTTGCAGACTGGGTCTGTTTTTTCCTTTTTGGATTCCAGCACAGAGGCTGGCACATTGCAAACAACCACTCATTAGGTGGAAATTTTGGTCTATTTGAGTAGAGGAAAGTGATTCCTAAAATTCATTAGTTATTAGCATAGAGAGGTTTCTTTCTTTCAACACAGCTGTACCTAGTGCCTACTAACTGCTGCAGTTGACCCTCCGGTAATCGAAGAGAGATGGGGTCAGGAACCTGTCTTCCAAATGTTTAGAGCTTTGGGGAGAAGAGGAGGTAAACAGAAGTTACTAATGCAGTGGGAAAGCAGGGAGGGCCACAGAAGAGCACCAGACAGAAAGCTGCAGAGCAACACTTCTGATTTTGCCTCCTGAGATGCTGCTCCCTGTTTTTTCTTTCTTTTTTTTTTTTATTCAAACAGAAAGTCACAAAAATTATAATCATCCTCATCAGTTCACTCAGTCCCATGTAATTAATTATTTTTTTCATCTTAATCTTTTGTTAGCACTTTTATGAATTCATCAGTTTTCCATTAGAGTTCTGAAAATGCTTATTCGTTCAGTTCAGCAGTATAGTCAGTTACCAGAAACCTGTACTTGTCAGAGTCTTTTCCATGAATTCCTTGAAGATGAAACCCTTTTACAGGAACATTTTTGCGAAAGCATCAGAGTACACCCAGAACTGTCTGTAAATGACAAAAGACTTAAAAATGACCATGGTTAAAGATTTGATGAAAGTTCATAATAATGCAGTTGACAAGGAAATTTAGCTATTTCTGAGATATACATTTTAAAGTAATAACTAGAATTATGACTTATAACATTATACCAGAACATATAAGACTTTTAGAAATTTCATGTAATGTCTGAAACATTTATATTAACATATTTCCATACAAATAACCCAAAGAAAGTTTAGTATTAGTTGGGTTTTTTTGTTTGTTTGTTTATACTGCAGGTTCTTATTAGTCATCAATTTTATACACATCAGTGTATACATGTCAATCCCAATTGCCCAATTCAGCACACCACCATCCCCAGCCCACTGCAGTTTTGCCCCCTTGGTGACTATACGTTTGTTCTCTACATCCGGGTCTCAACTTCTGCCCTGCAAACCAGTTCATCCGTACCATTTTTCTAGGTTCCACATACATGCGTTAATATACGATATTTGTTTTTCTCTTTCTGACTTACTTCACTCTGTATGACAGTCTCTAGATCCATCCACGTCTCAACAAATGACTCAATTTTGTTCCTTTTTATGGCTGAGTAATATTCCATTGTATATATGTACCACAACTTCTTTATCCATTCATCTGTCGATGGGCATTTAGGTTGCTTCCATGACCTGTCTATTGTAAATAGTGCTGCAATGAACATTGGGGTGCATGTGTCTTTTTGAATTATGGTTTTCTCTGGGTATATGCCCAGTAGTGGGATTGCTGGATCACATGGTAATTCTATTTTTAGTTTTTTAAAGAACCTGCATACTGTTCTCCATAGTGGCTGTTATCAATTTACATTCCCACCAACAGTGCAAGAGTGTTCCCTTTTCTCCACACCCTCTCCAGCATTTGTTTTTTGTATCCCTGTTCTTTCTGATTGGCTTGCTGAAGACAGAAAAGGTCTGTGACATGGATGTCACATGGCCTGGGTTTAATTGGCTTTGCTGGTAAATGGCCGTGTGCCCCTGGGCAAGTGCTTTGCCAAGGATTAGAGGATCTGAGCTAAGGGCTCCTTCACCCACCATCACTGTCTGATTCAAAAGTGACAGAGAAGACAGGAAGGGGAAGAATGGGCACCTAGGACAACAGACCAAACTGTGAGCTCCAGTGGGGGGGTGGGGGGATGTTCGTTACTCTCCTCCCCTCCCCTCCCCTCCCCACCCATCCTATTACAGCAACTTATTAGAGGTGGTTTATGAAAACACTGGAATCCATGCTCCGGGGTCTGTACTGCTCTGGCGGAGGGTTTAGCACCGTAAAACTCACTTTGTAAAAGTGCAGCAGCTGTGATAAATAAGCTTAAGTCTCAGTAATCACTTTTTCACTTTTACCAATTACGCTAGGCTGCTTTGTGACAGAAGTTAATACCAAGTAAGAATTTTAAAGAAGCCTCATTTTCCTTGTCTAATTAAATTAAATACTTGAAAGGTGATTCACATGTTGATTTTCCCACCATTAGTCAACTGAAAATTACAGGGTTTTTTAGGAGTTTGAGCCCCGTGATTCTCCTGCTCAGCCTGTAGGGTCAGGGAACCCTCACCCCTGGATGCTCTCCTGCCGGCATCCCACCCACCCGTTTTTTGTGTGCAGCTGTCCACGGTGGGGCTTTTTGGCCGCCACTGCCCAGGAGAATTTATGGAGGGCATGCTTGTTAGTTTTTTAATCCTTCCACAAAAATCTGCACAGGATGCCTTTGTTTCCAGGTGTTTGATATTCCCACCATGCGTCAGGTCTCTCTAGACTGAGAAACAAGGATAGGCTCGTCCTTCCTGGTTGGTCTTTTTTCACCTGGAGAGTTCATCCACTCAGAGTCTCTAATCTTCCTCCAAGGTGACGATCTGGGTTATTTAAATACCCGTAGGTCCTGACAATTTTATTTCAACAGTGTCACCCGGATGCTATAATTTGAAACGTGAAATACTTTTCTCTATTTTCTGTTTTTACACTTGCTTTCTGCTCCTTGTTTCTGAGATAACACATATGCATGCGTTAGAAAATGTAGCATGCTCCATACAGGTATTTCCTGGACACGTGCCAGGCCCGGAGGAGCATCAGAGAGCCTGGCTGATGGATGGCACTGAGTGTGAGTGAGCTTGCTTTGCCCAAACGTTTGAAGAGTCATCACCTGTAGAGTGACTATCTGGTATAAGTTTTCATGATTGGATCAAATTATTCACCAGTTTTCATGCTCCATTTCCAGGTCGCCCCTCTTGAAGCATATAATCATTGTGTGCATATTTCTTTTTTTCTTAACATCTTTATTGGAATATAATTGCTTTACAATGGTGTGTTAGTTTCTGCTTTATAACAAAGTGAATCAGTTATACATATACATATGTTCCCATATCTCTTCCCTCTTGCATATCCCTCCCTCCCACCCTCCCTATCCCACCCTTCTAGGTGGTCACAAACCACCGAGCTGATCTCCCTGTGCTATGTGGCTGCTTCCCACTAGCTATTTTATGTTTGGTAGTGTATATATTTCCATGCTACTCTCTCACTTTGTCACAGCTTACCCTTCCCCCTCCCCATATCCTCAAGTCCATTCTCTAGTAGGTCTGTGTCTTTATTCCTGTCTTACCCCTAGGTTCTTCATGACCTTTTTTTCTTTTCTTAGATTCCATATATATGTGTTAGCATACGGTATTTGTTTTTCTCTTTCTGACTTAATTCACTCTGTATGACAGACTCTAAGTCCATCCACCTCACTACAAATAACTCAATTTCGTTTCTCTTTATGGCTGAGTAATATTCCATTGTATATATGTGCCACATCTTCTTTATCCATTCATCCGATGATGGACACTTAGGTTGCTTCCATGTCCTGGCTATTGTAAATAGAGCTGCAATGAACATTTTGGTACATGACTCTTTTTGAATTATGGTTTTCTCAGGGTATATGCCCAGTAGTACAATTGCTGGGTCATAATGTAGTTCTATTTGTAGTTTTTTAAGGAACCTCCATACTGTTCTCCATAGTGGCTGCATCAATTTACATTCCCACCAACAGTGCAAGAGTGTTCCCTTTTCTCCACACCCTCTCCAGCATTTATTGTTTCTAGATTTTTTTATGATGGCCATTCTGACTGGTGTAAAATGATATCTCATTGTAGTTTTGATTTGCATTTCTCTAATGATTAATGATGTTGAGCATTCTTCCATGTGTTTGTTGGCAATCTGTATATCTTCTTTGGAGAAATGTCTATTTAGCTCTTCTGCCCATTTTTGAATTGGTTTGTTTGTTTGTTTGTTATTGAGCTGCATGAACTGCTTGTAAATTTTGGAGATTAATCCTTTGTCAGTTGCTTCATTTGCAAATATTTTCTCCCATTCTGAGTGCTGTCTTTTGGTCTTGTTTATGGTTTCCTTTGCTGTGCAAAAGCTTTTAAGTTTCATTAGGTCCCATTTGTTTATTTTTGTTTTTATTTCCATTTCTCTAGGTGATGGATCAAAAAGGATCTTGCTGTGATTTATGTCATAGAGTGTTCTGCCTATGTTTTCCTCTAAGAGTTTGATAGTTTCTGGCCTTACATTTAGGTCTTTAATCCATTTTGAGTTTATTTTTGTGTATGGTGTTAGGGAGTGTTCTAATTTAATACTTTTACATGTACCTGTCCAGTTTTCCCAGCACCACTTATTGAAGAGGCTGTCCTTTCTCCATTGTATATTCCTGCCTCCTTTATCAAAGATAAGGTGACCATATGTGTGTGGGTTTATCTCTGGACTTTCTGTCCTGTTCCGTTGATCTATCTTTCTGTTTTTGTGCCAGTACCATACTGTCTTGATTACTGTAGCTTTGTAGTATAGTTTATACTATAGTATAGTTTGTAGTATAGAAGTCAGGGAGCCTGATTGCTCCAGCTCCATTTTTCATTCTCAAGATTGCTTTGGCTATTCGGGGTCTTTTGTGTTTCCATACAAATTGTGAAATGTTTTGTTCTAGTTCTGTGAAAAATGCCAGTGGTAGTTTGATAGGGATTGCATTCAATCTGTAGATTGCTTTGGGTAGTAGAGTCATTTTCACAATGTTGATTCTTCCAATCCAAGAACATGGTATATCTCTCCATCTATTTGTGTCATCTTTAATTTCTTTCATCAGTGTCTTATAATTTTCTGCATACAAGTCTTTTGTTTCCTTAGGTAGGTTTATTCCTAGATATTTTATTCCTTTTGTTGCAACAGTAAATGGGAGTGTTTTCTTAATTTCACTTTCAGATTTTTCATCATTAGTGTATAGGAATGCCAGAGATTTCTGTGCATTAATTTTGTATCCTGCTACTTTACCAAATTCTTTGATTAGCTCTAGTAGTTTTCTGGTAGCATCTTTAGGATTCTCTATGTATAGTATCATATCATCTGCAAACAGTGACAGCTTTACTTCTTCTTTTCTGATTTGGATTCCTTTTATTTCTTTTTCTTCTCCGATTGCTGTGGCTAAAACTTCCAAAACTATGTTGAATAATAGTGGTGAGAGTGGGCAACCTTGTCTTGTTCCTGATCTTGGTGGAAATGGTTTCAGTTTTTCACCATTGAGGACGATGCTGGCTGTGGGTTTGTCATATATGGCCTTTATTATGTTGAGGAAAGTTCCCTCTATGCCTAATTTCTGCAGGGTTTTTATCATAAATGGGTGTTGAATTTGTCAAAAGCTTTCTCTGTATCTATTGAGATGATCATATGGTTTTTCCCCTTCAATTTGTTAATATGGTGTATCACATTGATTGACTTGTGTATATTGAAGAATCCTTGCATTCCAGGAATAAACCCCACTTGATCATGGTGTATGATCCTTTTAATGTGCTCTTGGATTCTGTTTGCTAGTACTTTGTTGAGGAGTTTTGCATCTGTGTTCATCAGTGATATTGGCCTGTAGTTTTCTTTCTTTGTGACATCTTTGTCTGGTTTTGGTATCAGGGTGATGGTGGCCTTGTATAACGAGTTTGAGAGTGTTCCACCCTCTGCTATATTTTGGAAGAGTTTGAGAAGGATAGGTGTTAGCTCTTCTCTAAATGTTTGATAGAATTCATCTGTGAAGCCATCTGGTCCTGGGCTTTTGTTTGTTGGAAGATTTTTAATCACAGTTTCAATTTCATTGCTTGTGATTGGTCTGTTCATATTTTCTATTTCTTCCTGGTTCAGTCTCGGCAGGTTGTGCATTTCTAAGAATTTGTCCATTTCTTCCAGGTTGTCCATTTTATTGGCATAGAGTTGCTTGTAGTAATCTCTCATGATCGTTTGTATTTCTGCAGTGTCAGTTGTTACTTCTCCTTTTTGATTTCTAATTCTATTGATTTGAGTCTTCTCCTTTTTTTTCTTGATGAGTCTGGCTAATGGTTTATCAATTTTGTTTATCTTCTCAAAGAACCAGCTTTTAGTTTTACTGATCTTTGCTATCGTTTCCTTCATCTCTTTTTCATTTATTTCTGATCTGATCTTTATGATTTCTTTCCTTCTGCTAACTTTGGGGTTTTTTTGTTCTTCTTTCTCTAATTGCTTTAGGTGCAAGGTTAGGTTGTTTATTTGAGATGTTTCCTGTTTCTTAAGGTAGGATTGTATTGCTATAAACTTCCCTCTTAGAACTGCTTTTGCTGCATCCCATAGGTTTTGGGTTGTCGTGTCTCCATTGTCATTTGTTTCTAGGTATTTTTCGATTTCCTCTTTGATTTCTTCAGTGATCACTTCATTATTAAGTAGTGTATTGTTTAGCCTCCATGTATGCATATTTCAAAAAGTCCTTGGTATTTCAAAATGAGTGTGTACCCTTTAAATGTAAACAATAAATATATATTAAGTAAAAAGTGGAAGTCCCTTCTCTTTTCCTCCCAGTGTTAACCATGTAGTGTATATTCTAACAGCTCTTTCTCTGTGAATTTAGTTTTACATTTAGTTTTACAAAAATGAACTCTCTGCAGCTTACCTCTACTCATAGAGACCCTTTTGTGTTACCATGTGTAGATGTGTAAATGTACCTAATTCTAGTTAATGGCTAAATAATATTCCATGTTCTTTTTCTTTCATGTATATTAAGCATTGTCCATGTGCCAGGCGCTTCTCTAGGGACTAGTGATATTGCAGGAACTAGTTATTTTGTATTGTCTGTTTCTTGCTAATTTGTTTCTAGAATCTAAAGTATCCAACCTGCTTCTCAATCGCTATATCATCAAGAGCTTTTATTTTCTCAGGCTGAAATGTGCTTAATATGTATATTTTAATTGTCTACATTAAAATATAAACTCCACAAAATCGATGATGTTGCCTATCTTATTCACTGATACATCCCCAGCACTGAAAACAGTATTTGACAAGTAAATACCAGCAGCTCAAAACCTATTGAGTCTCTGCATAGCTGGATGGACATGTGGATGGACACACAGGTGAATGGATGATTCTTGTATTTCCCATGAATAAAGGGATTAGGGGAAGAAGTAGAACTGCTCATTGATCACCTTGCTTGGGTTTCCTTCAACTTCCACCACAATCCTAGCTACTTTAGACAGAGATATGATTTAGTCTTATTTCTATTCATTATATCTTTATACAAGCATGTATTTACCCATTCTTTTGTTAAAATATTGACCACTTCTATATTTGGGCATCAGGTATTCCCTGAGCCCTCCAATGTCCCCTGCCCCCACTGCCCCTGCCCTCCTCGACATCGGAGACCTCACCCAGATCCCGCAGCTTCAGAACTGGCCACCTGCCCTAGCAGGGGCTTACCAGCACGTGGCCCTTTTGCAGGACCAGTGTCAGTTCTGATTGGTCAGGACCCTTGTCTTGAAAGTTGCTCAGTGTTTTGGATATTACCCGTGCCTTTGTGGACACAATAACGTTCTGGTTCACTTGTTCAAGAGAATCATTCAGCTTTAACCTTTAAAAACACAAATCAGGTATATCACTTCCCTGCTCAAAACCACTGATTGCTTTGAATGTACTGAATCTGAAGTGTTTATGATGGCCTCAGCACCTTCTCTGACCCTCATCACTTCTCTGGAACTGCTCTGACCTCCTGTGTTCCCTGACACAGGGTACGCTCCTGCCGCAGAACCTTCCTCTGCACTTACTGTTCCTCTGCCAGGAATACTCCTGCCCAGAGAACACACAGCAGCTCACTCAGTCATTCCAGGCCTGCCCAAAGAGCCCCTTCTCAGACAGCTTGCCCTTGGCCGCTTGGCAAAAAATTCAGGCTCTCTGCTCCCAAGCCCCTTTATACACTTTATGTTGTCTTCATAACCTTTGATTTATGCAGACCCTCTGTAAATATATATCATGCATTTATATATAACATCTATATAATACAATATGCCTAGAATATAGCAGACCCTCAAAAAATTATGTATATGTTTATATACATACTATACACCTGGAATATAGCAGACGCTTAATAAATATTTGTGGACTGAATAAAGGAGTGGATAAATAGAAACATCACGTAATGAGTATAATTGTTTGCTTCAGTATTCAGAGGACTGAAGACTCCTACATGAGGAAATTTCTCATTATTCACATAGCCAAGTACAGGAACTGGACAATGATTTTACAAGATATTTGAGCTACCATCTCCGTTTGTGCATGGCCCACTCCCATTTTATTTATTCATTTATTAATAATATGTTATAGATATCAAGCTTCCACAGAATCTAAGAACTAGAATACTGATAACAATGTTCACTGATATCTGTGCTCCTCCTTCCTCCTGAGACATCACCACTAACCTGCATTGGGATTTTATAATGCTGCTCTTTCCTTGTCTCACTAGTATGGTCGGCCCTCTATATCCATGGGTTCCAAATCTGCACATTAGACCAACCACAGATGAAAACTATTTGGAAAAAAAATTCCAGAAAGTTTCAAAAAGCAAAACTTGAATTTGCTGCCCACCAGCAACTATGTACATTAGCATTTACATTGTATTGATAACTATGTCCATAGCACTTACATTGTATTAGATATTACAAGTAATCTAGAGATGATTTAAAGTATAGGGGAGGATGTGCAGTAGGTTATATGCAAATACCATGCCATTTTATACAAAGGACTTGAGCATTCGTGGATTTTGGTTTCTTCTAGATCTTGGAACCAATACCCCACAGATACTAAGAGATGACTGTAGTAGTGCAATCTTGTGTATGTGCTTGCTGGCAATATTTTCTCCACTATGCTTCTCAGAAGGCAAAGCAATGGAATGTGTGTCTTCTAATTACAACAAATTCCCCTTCCCTTTTTTTTTTTTTTTTTGCGGTCCACGGGCCTCTCACTGCTGTGGCCTCTCCCGTTGAGGAGCACAGGCTCCGGATGCGCAGGCTCGGCGCCCATGGCTCGCGGGCCTAGCCGCTCTGCGGCATGTAGGATCTTCCCAGACCGGGGCACAAACCCGTGTCCCCTGCATCGGCAGGTGGACTCCCAACCACTGCACCACCAGGGAAGCCCTCCCCTTCCTTTTTTAAAATTTTTAATTTTTAAAATATTTTTCCTTCTATTTATTTTTATTCTCTTGGATTTCCCTTTATTTTTATTTTGCTTGTTTTTTCCCCCAGCTTTTTAACATGAATATCTTCACATGAAAAAGTAGAAAAAAATTATACACTGAATACCTCCATGTAGATCCAACAACTGTGAAGATTTTAACGTCATTGCTTTATCCCTGTGTGTACACACATAGGGATCTTTTTTGTGCCATTCAAAAGTAAGTTGTAGACATCATGACACTTCACCCCTAAACACTCTACGCTGTATCCAAAAATAAAGACATTCTTCAATATAAACATGATGCCAACATCATTCCTAAGAAAATAATGGTAATTCCATATTCTAACGTAATATCCAGTCCATATTCAGATTTCCTCAATTGCCACAAGAATGTCTGTTATAACTATTTTGATACTTTTAATCAGGATTTAATATAGGTTTATATATTACATTCAGTGTGTCTCTTCCAGTCTCTTTTAGCCTAGAACACTGCCTCCTACCTTTATCTATCTATCTATCTATCTGTCTTCTATCTATTTAATTTTTATTTTCATGAGATTGAGTAAAGAGTCTAGAAGAGTTGCCTTGGAGAATATCCCATAATCTGGATTTGTGTGACTGTTTATTCCTCATGTCATTTAGCTTGTTCATCATCTACTGTTGGTATTTCCTGTTAAGCTGGAGGTCAATCTGGCAGCTAGGCTGTATTCAGGGTAAACATTTTATAGATGATGCTGTGTATTAGAATACATATTAAGAGTTTCATCTTTAAAGGCAGTTGAAAGTAGACAGTTCCTAGGCCTTGCCAAAGGACTACTAATCTTGCATTAAAAAAGGCAAGAATCATTTCTACCTTAGGAAAGCCTTAATGAGGAAAACATCTGGCCACTTAGCAGGGGCTGGGAATGGCTTATGTCCCTTCCAGGAATAGCTAGTGTTTGGTGATGCACAGCACTGCATCCGAGTTGCATTTCCCTTTCCTACACGTTTACGCTAAGCTAAAGTGAGGTGAGGAAACAGGCCAGCCGATGGAGGGCAAGGCCTGGCCAGGCCTGTTTGTTTTGGTTTGGATGGAGGATTTTGTTCCTCATTTCTTTACACATGGTGTTTCTTTTTTCCCCCTCTCTTTCTCTAATCTTGTGTTTCATCTCTCAGGCCAAAAACCAAATAACAAAGTAAATAGATGGCCCAAGCTTGTTGGTCCCACAGAGTTGGAGCTGAAGAGACTCACTTGAAAATTCCCTTCCTTAGGTTTTAAATTCTGTGGCTCAGACCTGCTTGTGTTTAAACACACACACACACACACACACACACACACACACACAGACACACACACACAATCCTCCCAGAAATGTACTGCGCTGCATTTGGTCTGAGCCCTTGGATGATGTTCCTGGGGCGTTTCTAACTGTTCACCCAGAGCCCCGTTGATGTGGCACCATGGATTGGGTTTTGATGGAAGACACCTGGGCACGTTTCGCTGTGAATAGTTTTCTCCACTTAGACAAAGGTCACTGGGGCTTTTGGTCAACACTCTGGCGTTGCTCACATTGCCAGAGTGTTGGGGTCCTTGTCAGCCCATCTGGGGAAGGACAGGCAACAATGTCCCCTCTAAAGCAAGCAGCACCCAACCAAAAACCCATGGCTTTCTGGCTCGAGAAGCTTAATGGTGCTTAAAACCATCCTCCCATCCTCCAAGAAAACTTGGTAGTTGGTTTTACTAGAATCATCTTAATTGTGTCACTGTGGTGGATTGGGTCACTGGCAGCAGGACTGAGACGTGTTCAAGCACAGACAGGCAGTGACGTACAATAAGGAGCCCGTCGGCTGGGCTGGCCTCCTGCGCACTCAGCAGGAGAGCAGGGCAGTGAGAGCAGGAGCTGGTACCGCAAGCCGGGAGCATCACTGTGCATGCTGGCTCACTCTCGCAGAGCTTGTCTGAGAAGAGTCTGCTGGTCTGTGCGGGCACCACAGGGGCTTGCATGGATGGAGCTACACATGTGGTGTCCATGTTTTCTGAACCCTAAATCAAGATTTATGGTCCTTCAGTGGGTTTTTGCTGCTTTTAGGGAGTCTGGGAGGCAGCTTGGGAAAGAATATTTTCTAGCTGAAATTTGAATTTCTGGAATATTTTGACAGCTTATGAGGACTCAGGTTTAGAACATTTGGAATTGTAACTTTTCTGGAGAATCCAGGATGTCGGTCACTGTGTTAGTGTGTGAGGGCTGCCACAGACTGGGTGGCATAAACAACAGAAATATATTGTCTTCCAGTTCTGAAGGCCAGAAGTCTGAGATCCAGGGATCAGGAGGGTTGGTTCCTTCTGGAGGCTGTGAGGGAGCATCTGTCCAGGCCTCTTCCCCAGATTCTGGTGGTTTGCTGGCCATCTCTGGAGTTCCTTAGCTGGATGAAGCATCGTCCTGATTTCTACCTTCATCTTCATATGGCAATCTCCCTGTATGCATGTTTTTCTGCATCCAAATTTTCACATGTATAAGGACACCAGTCATATTGGATTAGGGCTCACCCTAATGACCTCATCTTGGTTCAATCTGCAAAGACACTGTTTCCTAATAAGTCACATTCTGGGGTACTGGGGGTTAGAACCTCAACATAGGAATTTGGGTGGGGGACACGACTCAGCCCATAACATTCACTGTGTTAAACCACAACTGTCTGAGGCCTCTTTGGTCTAATCAAGCTCCCACCTCACCTGTCTGAGGCCTCCTTGGTCTAATCAAGCTCCCAGTATCTTTGGACTCCAGATTTAGATGGGAAAGTTGAGAACTCACCTTTCAACATTTGCTCAGTAAAGTGATGGGAGGCTGTGAAAAAGTGGGACTGCAGTACTAGCAGTAATGGGCACGCACCTGTGTTTCAGGGCAATAAGAAGGAGAAGATGGGAAGGTTTGGACACATAAACTACTGCCTGAGGAGAGTCAGCTCTGCTCCCTAGCTACCGAACTCCCTTTTTTTAGCAGCTCAGGCTGGGCTCGGCACAAGGCCACACCTGTAAATGGAAGGCCCAAGTTCTCCATGTTGGAAAAGAAGCACCCTGAAGGCTTCCTAAGAGTGGCCAGAATTGCCCGGCCACCATCAGCATCCTGGCACTCGGTCCCCACCAGCCCTGCCCCTCAGTCTGAGGGAGGATAGGATTGGTGGTGGGGGTGGGGGGAGGCAAAGGCTAAGTTTGCACTGGCAGCACCAAGTTCTGCAGCAGGGAGGTGAATCGTGCACACCAGTTTCTCCCGGGAAGAGCATTAAGGAAACTGATTTGCATCATGGGTTAAAGCACCGAGGACGCTGTGCCCCTTGGAATCTCTGTGGCTCTGTGGAATGAGATGTATCTGCATTCAAGCCCTGACTACATGCCTCTGTGGTGTCAGGCAGCCCCCTCTGTCGCCAAGACTCAGTTTCCACATCTGAACAGTAGTCACAGGGCTAAGCATCTACTAAGATGCTCTGTGTCATTCAGCACCATCAAATGACAGCCAGCAAGCAGAGCAAATTGCAGCCAGCCAAATGCCCAGCCTTGCTTTGCTGTGGTAATTTCTCCCTCTGTAAAACAGTACTATTAGGTGTGAGTGCAAAAGGCACCCCCGCAAAATATTTGGGACTCTAATGCCTGTAACCATCCAGATATTCCTCAATTTAAGAGGAATTACCCAATAGATGTTGGAATTTGTTTATAAGTGGCTCTTGTGCACATCTGCAAAAAGGGGAGATGAGTTGGAGATAGCAATATTAAAAAAAAAAAGAGTGCCCTATTTTTTTTTTTTAAGTAAATCACACAGTCCCTACAGCATAATGTGTTGGGCCTGTGGATTACTGAATATTTTAGGGTCTAAGGCTAGGTTCTAAATGACTCTAAGATGCACCATCAGTTTAACAGCTTTTCAGGGAGAGAAACACATTCAATGTCCACATCAATTGTTAGAGATATTGTGATTTTGAAACATTAAAATGTGGGTAAAATGCAAACAGGGGAATATGGGTGAGTGCTGAGTGTCGGTGTGGGGGGCCACTGCCTCACTGTTGGGGGTGGTGGGAAGCAGAGCTGGGGAGCCTTTGGGGGTGCTGTGAGTTGGGGATCAGAAAGGTAGCTCTGCGGTGTGAGCAGCCCCCTAAGGAAGGACATGGGCTCTCTTTGTCCTCATACCCCACTTGTGGACACTTTCTGGACTTTTAAAAATTTTAAGTCAGGACTTGAGGCTTATACTTCTCATCTTCGAATATGTACAGTTTATATACTTTAACATTTCTGAAATGGCTTAAAATTGATGGTATCTGGGAGTCAATGACATCCATAGCTGACCCACCAGCAGTCGCATGACGTTCAAACTCCCATTGGCCGGTGCTTAGCTCTCTTCTCGGCCACATCCTGGCGGCCTCCCAGGGTATGGCACCCTCTCTCACTCACCCTCTCTGCTTCTGTCATTGCTGCGGTCTCGTGTGGCCTGGGCCCCCCATTCCACTTCACACTCTCTTCCCCTGCTCCTATCCTGCCCGAAGCCTTCTCTGACCCCCAGACTAGGTGGGGTCCCTTTAGTCCCTGTCTGCTCTTTAGTCCATGCTTGTGGGACTCTCTGCAGACTGTGACCCTCATGCACAGGGGCCCGTGTGTCTTGCTCATCCAACTTAACACCAAGTTCTTAAGACAGTGGGTGGTCAGTGACCATTGTGTTATAACACTTGGTGAAGAGACAGTGATTAAAATGTTGCAACGGCAACTCCTGCTAGTACAATCCATTCTCTAGAAGCCCTCACACACCATCCTCTGATCAGGGGGACAGAGATGAAAAGATTTTCCAGGAGGCAGAGATAAAGATGGTGTCCTGGGATCAAAGGATTGCACGGCACTTTCCTCCCAACTGCCACGCCTCATACAGCGTGTGTGCCCAGAGGACAACCCTCCTCCCAGCCTCTTTCACAAACCACATGGCATGTCCTTTCAGAATGCCCTCTCTGTGTCATTTGCAAATTGAGAAACTGGAGGCACAAGACCAAACCTTGCACACAAGAACACAGAGAACCATCTGGGATGTGAATTCCTACTCCTAACTGAGGGCATCTTAGACATGTCCTGCCTTCAAGGGCTGATGTGTGCCTCCTGGGGGGAGGAGCAGGCCAGGGGCAATGGTGGAGCTGCTCGCTCAAGTTCAGTTCCCCCAAAGCCAAACTTTTCTCTTTCACTGGTGTTTGGGGATGAAGCAGTTGATGTCATTGAACTACTTAGGTACCACCTGAGAATTTTGCCTTTGTCAAAATACTCTGAAGTCTGATGGTTTTGCAGCATCAACAAATCAAAAGTGCTTTATATACTTGCTAACATTTTATCATCAGGAAGGAAAGGATATTTTAATGAAAGATTGGGTCTGTCATTTTAGAAGCAACTGGCAATTCTACCCTAAATATTGCACTAGCCTCAAAAGCCAAATGTCACTTCTTTGTAGAACGTTTTATTGTGGATTCTACTAGAGTCTTCTTTAAATATCTAGGGCCCTTGGGGGCCATCTGGGCAGGCAGGGGTCAGATTCCTGTGGACCCTGCTGCAACTGAGATTTTACCAAAACCTAGTACGTGGCCATGGGAGAGCGGGTCCTCGTTCTATTCCTGAATCCCTTTCTGTCCCCACCCTGCCACACAGAGCTACAGTCTACACATGTTTTCCTCTCCCTTTTCCCTGCTTAAGACATGAGCAGCCCCTTTAATTTTGGAGGCATTGGGGCACTGGTGACAGTCTCTCCATTTGTAGAGAAGAGAGGACAGGAAGGGTTTCCTCTATTCCATCCTCAGCAAATGCTCATGTTTTGCCATGCAGATCTGGAAGAGAATCCAGGTTCTTTGTTCCACGAAGGAGACAGTCAGGCCTTGCCATCAGAGGTCGGCTTCTCCCTTTTTATTTTGGAACCTGGCTTCAGGAGGCTCTCAGGTCCTGGCCGCAGAGTGATCCCAGGCCAGTCTTTTGGGGAAGAACTGCCTTGGTGAAGCACCTCTTTAGGGCAAGAATGGAGGTGATATCCTTATTCCCCCCTTACTCCTGGACCCTGACCCTCCTGAGAAGAAGGGAGGCCACCTTGAGCCCCCCAGCTGCCTCTTTACAGAAAGAAATGGTGATTCTGCTGATGAGCTCCACAGCTTCAGAACCTAACCAGCTTTCCTGTAAATGGAGCTTCCCTTGGCTGACATTTGGAAGCTCAGGGTTTGTTGGAGGGTAGAGGTCCAACATAACTGTACAGTATCTGATTCCATTTTAAAGGAAATTCTGTGGCTGTGTTTCACTGAGAGCTGACCTTCTGGTGTAGTGAGAGGACTTCCAGGAAACAGCATTCAGGTGGAAGGACTTCAACAAAGACCAGAGCCTTGAAACAACAACAGATGACAAGCAGGCACCTGAGCCTGGGTTCCAGTGGGTACTCTTGCTGAGTTCAGGGCATATGGTGCACATACTAGGACACCCCAGTGGGCTGCCCAGGTGCAGGGAAGGATGGAGGGCGAAGCCGGGAAGGGGAGGGCCAGGCCCGGAGGATGGAGAGCTGGAGCCCGTCCAGGAAGAGCCAGCACGTCCCCTCCTTGGCAGACAGCTGTGGGGAAGTAGTGGTGGGGCTTCCAGAGCCAAGCCTTGGACAGCATTCATGTAAGTAAAGGGTCAGCACTGATTCTGCATCCCAGACTGGAGGAGGCCACACCCCTGCAGGGCTGTGTTAAAGAGCTCTGGGACAGCTTCTTCCTGTTACCAGGTGGGCCTAGGTGTGGCGAGAGGGGTCCCAAGCTCTCACACACCACCAGTGGCCCCTTCTGAGGCTCCTGGGGGTGTTGGGAGGTTGATGAATGGTCAGGACGGGCCTGGAGTGTCCTTTGTGACAAGGCCCAGGTCTCTGACCTCCTTGGAACATGAGAGGCCTGCTGAGCTCCCTGACCATGGAATGATGTGCCCTGTCTGGGTTGGCCAGCTTTGGTTTTTAGAAAGATTTCCCCGCTTTGCTTCTCCAGGTGATTTTCAGGCAGACAGCTAAGGTTTTGTGTGTGAATTTCTTCCTCAGGGAGGGAGGCGGGTGTTGGGGAGGGAGCTAACACTTCCTGAGCCCTCACTCTGCTCCAGGTACTTTGTGGGGGGGCTTATGCTTTGAAAGCCTCACAGTTTCCCTGTGGGTTAGAGGCCATTACCTTGTTTAACAGGTGCAAGAACTAACACAGAGACAGGCTGGGCCACTGTGCAGTCACCTGGGGAGCTGACCCCAAGATAGCCTCCCCTCTACTGTGAGCAAACCCTACCTCCACACCGTGCCCTGGGAGCACCCCGCATGTCTCTGTGGGGAGAGAGAACTGGCTGGGGATAACTCTCAAGGGACAGGAGAGGTCACCTGGACAGGAGAGGTCACCTGGACAGGAAATTTGGAGGTTCCAGACTGCCACTGCCACTGGCCTTTAGGGTGCTGGTCTCAACGGTTGTGGGGAAGTTAGCCCCTTGGGAGAGTGGGCAGCAGCCCCAGAGAGGAATGGGCCAAAGATGGCCATTGGAGGATGGATGGGAACACTGGCTGCTGTAACAAATGACCCCCACTTGGCGGTGATTTTGCACAACAGACCTCATGTCTCACCCACGTAAGAGTCCAAGGCAGGCATTCTTGGTCAAGGGGCAAATTTTCTCCCATGTGTTTTGCCAGGGGCCAGTACTCTTCCATCTTGTATCTTTGGCAACCCCCAGGCTCTTGATCTACTCTTTGTCCACCCAGCAAATGGAGAAGAGAGGACAGGCAAGTCACATCTGCTCCTTAAGAACTCCAGCCTAGAGATGACTCTGGCATATCTGCTTACAGTCCACTGACACAAGAACCAGTAACACGGCCTCACCTGGGTGCAAGGGAAGTGGAAAAGGTAGTCCTGGTGGGGATCCCTCCCAGGGACCACCGGGCAGGGCAGGGGAGCATGGGTTTTTTTGCACATAGCCCTCTCTGCCACAGCAGAGACACGGCCTGGAGGGAAGCAGGTGACAGGAGGAGAGGGCTGCTCTCTGAGGGCCACTTACTCAGGAGTGAGAGGAGAAAGAGAAGAGAGAGCCATCAGGATCCCAGTCATGGGGAGACAGGTCAACCACATAGGCAAGAGCATGGACCCTCGGCATTGTAGACTGTCTCCCGGCTGCAGGCTTCTGGGCTGGTGCCTATATCCTGGGGAGCAAACTTAGAGCAGGGGACCCTGGTGGGGACTGGTGGTGAGCAAAAGAGAGAGGGAGTGTGTTAGGGAATGGTGGCTACCGCAGAGCCAAACGTGGGAGTCCTTTCAGAACAGGGCAACCCAGTGGTAAGAGAGCCCTGGGAGGTAGCAGCACAGATCCTCCTCTGGATCTGGGTGGGAAAGTGGGCAGGCCTGAGGTTGTCAAGGAGGGTCATCCACAGCTCCTCTACTGTCTTCCCTGGCCAGTGGCTTGGAAACAGTCCACATAAATGCAAATGCACCAAGGACGGCATATATAACAGGTGAAGTTGATTTGAATTTTGGGAATAACTGGCAGTATGAAAACTCTGGAAATCTGGACGAGTTGGATTTTAATCCTTCACTGTGTTTCATGAGTGAGTAAAGCAGATGACTAATATTTTATTTTCCAGAGCTGAGATTCAATCTTTCTGCTGTCTGTCTGGGATATTCAAAAGACATCATTTTAGACCAGTGGTGAAACAAAAACTATGACCCCAGTAGGAAGTGATGGAGCGTGAGTAAGACTTGAGGAGAGCAGAAACAGTGGAAGGGACTTTTTGATGGAAACAAAAGAAAATTGATTTAAAGAAAAGAATATTTGCTTAGTGCCATGGACAGTTCTTAGATAGCTGTCCTTGGGAGAAAATGAATGTTTAAGTACACAGCATGAGAGTCAAGAGCAGCAAATTACATCTTTTTATCCTTTCATACACCACCCCCCAGCCACGCACACTCAGCCAAAAATGATATAATACGTAAAGCCAAAAATTTGAGTGGGAGAGAAACTTAATAATGATAATTAAATGGATAAACATATGTTCTGCCAAAAGTTCAGCAATGTTGTAATCAGCTGAGTGAGTTTCTCAGAGATTCTCAACATGAAGCTTCTTGGTTTGTCAGGAAACGTAGCGAGCTTTCGGCTGGAGCATTTTAAGCCAGAGTTCGCTGCCCTGGTTTTCTTCAGAAGGTCTCAGGATGGACCAAAAGGGTGATGGAAAAGGAGAAATGGAAGGAACAAAATGGAAACGTTCTGGTGGACCTCAGGCTGCCACATGGCCTGCCAAAGAAATCCTTGCAGCAGTGGACAGAGAGGCATTCATTACATCACTCAGCCCAGGGTTGCAAGAGCGGGAAGAGCAAATTACAGGAAAAGTGGGCTGTGCAGCCTCTTAATGCTGATGCAAGTGAAGAAGGTGGCCCTGTTACCGACAGAAGCTTCCAGCTTCTCCCCGCAAGCCAGCCAGTCTGGCAGGAATGATCCACCCTGCCAGCCAGATTCCCAGGGCTGATGTCACAGCAGCAGTGAGGGTGGGAGCGTAGGTGAGAGAGAGGATTCAGGGAAATAAGGGGGATCCCTGGGACAGTGAGGTGCTCAGGCCCTCTGACTGTAAATGAACCCTCAGAATCAATCAAGCAAAGCCCAAACAAGGTGTAGGAGAGAGGCAGCTGGCCCCATGAGCCTGAGCCAGAGGCTCAACTCCAAACCCTTCTTAGGTAGTGTTGCAGGCTCCCTCCCAGGCCCTAGCTCAGCCGCTGCCACAAGCCTCAGGTGCTGCTGTGTGATGTGTTCCTGCCGAGACGCTGCCCCGGGGAACAGTCCCGGCTCTACTCTCTGGCCCAGAACAGGAAGCCTGTGCCATGCAGGCCTGCACTCCAGCTGTGGGCAAGGTGTCAGCATGGAAGCTCAGGGTCTTATGTCTAAAGTCGACAAACCTCAAAACTAAAGCCAGCCTCCCTTCCCCAGCCCTCACTGACTCCCTGCCCTTCTGACTCTTCCCAGGAAGCCACAGGAAATGGGTCCTGCACTATTTGCCTCCCTGGCCAGAGCAGATTTGGGACAGTAGGAAGATGTGTTCTGGGCACCCCAGTGACACCAGTGCCACAGAACCTGAATGTTTGTTTTGGCCTGAATGTTTGTGTCCTCCGCAAATTCATATGATGAGGCCAGAACCCACAATGTGATGGCATTAGGGGGTGGGCCTTTGGGAGCTGATTAGGTTAAGATGAGGTCAGGAGGGTGAGGCCCTCAAGATGGTATTAGAGCTCTTATAAGAATAGGAAGAGCCCCCAGAGAACTTGCTCTCTCTCCACCACGTGGGGACACATCGGGAAGGCAGCTGGTGCAAGCCAGGAGTGGGCTCCCAACAAGAACCAAGTGCCAGCACCTTGACCTTGGGCTTCCGGCCTCCAGAACTTCGAGAAATAACTGTCTTGCGTTTGAGCCCCCAGTCTGTGGTATTTTGTCATGGCAGCCCAGGCTGACTGAGACCTTGTACCATGAGCCTCAAGCCCACCATGTGGCTCCTGGGGCACGTGGTCGCCCTAGCGTGTTACCAGGTCAGATTCCGGTGAAAATCCACCTATTTTATGGCCAGTATTCCAAGACATGGGTGACATCAGGCAAGGGGAGATGTTGACGTGCCTGCTCCCAGAGGAGGATGGGGGAGGGGTCTCCCATCATGCAGAGAGTTCCCAGCATGCAGACAGCTGCACCTTATGCAGAGCAGGGACCTGCTGTGTTTATATTGTCCCTTTCCAGATCCCTGCCTTGTGCTGACTGTGATTTGGAGCATAGCCACTGAGTACCACAGAGACAGGCTGGAATCCCGGCATAGCCCTCTACATAGGTGACCTTGAACATATCAATCTACCTAGTGTGTGGAGGAGACTCCCAAGCTTGTCTGGATCCAGCGCTCCACTCTCTCAGACCACACAGAGGCTCCATTTTTCTTCCTCCTTAGGCAGGGCCATAGGCCTCCTCTGAGCCCAAGGGCTGTGAGAGAGGTGACATGGGTCACTTCTGAGCCGAATCACTGAGTTGCTGGTTCTATTGGTCTCTTTCACAATTCATTTGGGGAAATGCTCCAAAGTGAGGAATTGGTCCAGGTGTAGACCTGAGCCTAGATAAACCCAGCTGGCCACTGAGACTGCCTGAGGTTGCTGTATGTGCACACACACCCACACATGCACACCAGTTACAGGATAAAACCTAATGGGGGCAGTCTAGATTTGACTACTGCTAGGTTGTCTTGACTTAAACCCACCTGGCTAGTCATGCCAGTTAGTATTTTTTAAATACCTGAAAACCCCTGGGAGGAATGGCCTTGGGTGGGTTAAGATGGATGCCTACACAATAACCAGGGACATTGTGGGCCCACAGGGCAAACTGGAGAGCTGCAAGGTCCTTCTCTTGTGATCAGAATTGTCCATCAGCTCTCGGAGAAGATTGGTTCCTGGCAGTGAAGCTGTTTGGAAATGGACCTGTACCCACCCTTAGTTCACAGGTCACAAATGGAGCCCACTTTAGCACAGAGGTTCCAGGCCAGGGTCTATGGATTGACTTTGGGGTCCTTTCAAATTCATTGTAAATTGTGTGCAAGAGGGAATTTTTGGTCATTGTATTCGCAAAGGAATCTATGACCTCCTCAGTTTTTTTTTTTTTTTTTTTTTTTTTTTTTTTTTTTGCCGTACACAGGCCTCTCACTGTTGTGGCCTCTCCCATTGCGGAGCACAGGCTCCGGACGAGCAGGCTCAGTGGCCATTGCTCACGGGCCCAGCCGCTCCACGGCATGTGGGATCTTCCCGGACCGGGGCACGAACCGGTGTCCCCTGCATCGGCAGGCGGACTCTCAACCACTTCGCCACCAGGGAAGCCCCCTCCTCAGTTTTAAGAACAAGTAGAACAAGAGGTTAATGCATTCTAGGGAAGAAGGATTTTTTTGTCAACTATGCAAATAAACAGAAAGACATCCTTTGCCAATTGCTGCATAGACAGCCTGTGCGAAGCCAATTCTAGTCACTTGATTAACATTATTGTTACTTTCCTTGTAATTCCTGGACCAAAAACCTCCCTTGGTACCACTTTTCCTGGCCAAATGGTGCTTTCTTCCAAATGCCTTGAGGTGCCTCTCAAATTTTGGAGGGTAGCCAATGCCACAACTCTGAGAACACTCTTAACCTTTCCAGGACTCCAAAGGGCTACAAAAGAGTAGCTTATCACAATGTCCCCTTTTCTTTCCACATTGTTTTGTGGATTTTTATACTTTATTCTCTATCTCATTTCCAAAAAGATTTGAGGTATCTGATTTTGTCAAGATGCAGGGTGTGAATACTCTGCATATCTCACCAATGTCATTTCAGCACAATATTCAAGGGGCCCGAGACACTCAGGAATCGGTTAACAAAATTGTTTAATTCACTGAGGATTAATGAGAGAAAAGTTTCCGTTTGCTTCATTCTCAACAGTCTGAAATGCATGTATTTGGTCTCTGCTGTAGAAACCAGCAAGGGTCTCTGGAATTAATTCTCTCTTCAGATGGTTAGGGTGGTTCATTTGGGCTTTGATGGGTTTAGGGCCACCATTCTAAGTTTGCCTCCCAGCTGGTGACAAGAGCTAGGACCATTTTGGTTTGTGATTGTTGGTGTTGCTGTGCTCTAATTATATCCTTGATGTGAGTTTGTGTTATTGTGATTTCTTTTTCTGTTACAAGACAGTCTTTCCAAAATAACCTGATGAATTTAGAGTTTTGATTATGCTCCAGTTTATTAAGGTTTTTTTTTTTTCTGTAGTAAAACCTCTAAGTTGAAGAGGCCAGAAGCATGAAGGCCTACAGGTTGTGTCCAGCTGGCCCCTGACATGAACACACTTGGATGTGTGGCTGGAGATGGCTTTGAGAAGGATTGTTTTTTCTCCACGTTGAAGGCAGGGCTTCCCCAGCTCCTAGGGAGGGAGGCTGTGTTAGTCCTTGGCCAGGGAATTCTGCTCAGCCTTTCTCTTTTGGATGTCATTCCCGGGAGTACAAATGATCGTGGTTCTTCCGGGACCTTGTATTGAGAGAGGCATCTACAAACGTGTGCCGTACAACAAATGTCTCCATCCCCAGTGCCACCAGGGGCAGCCACAGAGCCTTCTCTCCAAGAACAGGAGCACAAACTGGTGCTTGTCACTTCTCACTTGTCTGTTCTGGCTGGACACCAGCCACTACCCAGTGGAGTGTGGGCAGTGGAAGTCATTAAAGTTCTTGATTCTGGCCTTTGGGTCACAGGTACCATCTGACCCATCCCCCCAGAGCCCTGATGAAACTGGTCCTGCCCCGGTGCTGGGAGAAGAATCAGTGGAGACACAAAGAAGGGGTGGTCCAAAGGGTTAATTGACAGATGACTGGAGTCAGAGGCAGAACCTGACCAGGAACATATAACCTGGTCAGATGGAGGCCCCTCTCTCTGGGTGACCAGAGAGAGCTGGGTGTCCTCATGGTGGCTTTGTGGATGGTGGGTGAGAAGTCTTCTGTGGGAAGGGCCAGCAGCCAAATAAACAACCAACAGATCATTGCAACTACTTATCAATCCTTTGGGTAAAATTCTATTGGTTGTTTAATTGGATCATCATCATCATTAGAAACAGCCTTTAGAGACCAATGGTCTCATGGAACAGATAAGACAGACACCCAGAGAAGCTGTGTGAGGTGCCCAGAGCCAGGCCACAGGCCCAGGCCTCACTCCTCCCCCCACAAAGGATGGTGCTGTCTGCTCCATCAGTCCATTGACCCACATCTGGTTGGGACCACTTCCTTGTCTTCAGAGCATAGGAAATCCAGTGCCTTGTGGCTGAGCTACTTCTATAGGAGTTTTGGAATACTCCTGATGGGTCTTCTTAAACTTTTGGGGTGTTGCTAACTTTGGAAGTAGAAAATCATAAGGAGGGATTGGATAGAGCTCCCTGAGTTGCAATAACACTCTTGGTCCTCCCTTACCAGGAATTTCACCAGTAACATCCTGAGCTGTCATCCTGAGCCAGTGACATCCTGAGCTGTCATCAGCTAGCCCTTGAGTGCTTGCTAAGAGCTCATGCACAGTCTGTGGGGACTTGGGCTTCTGACTCAGGCCAAGGAGCCTGGGCTGGCCTGGCCAAGGCCCTTGCACACTCCCTGGATATCTGTGCCACCCTACATTGTTGGATAAATGCAGTGAAACTGTTCTCTGACTCCATATCTGCCATTTCTTGACTAGGAGACAATAACGTTTCTTGGGACATAGAGCAAAGCCAAGCTGGGAGGACTCAAAGGTAACTGGGGGTGTCTGTAGTGCAGAACCAGAGCAAGGAAAGAGCAGCCAAGAGAAGCTGGGGAGGCAGCATGGCAGTGGCATTCTGTGTCAGAGGGGCAGCGACTCACTCCCGTTCAGTGAAAAGTCAGGATTCAGCAGGTACTGAATCCTGACTCTTCCTTTGCCCTTTCTCAATGGCTCACATGCTAAGACACTTTATGTGGCTGAATAAGAGTCTGCCTACACAGTCTCTGTCTAGAATGACAGGACCTAGCACTTCAACCTCACAGTCTTAGGGGTGAATGGTGACTCCACAGGTGTTTATTGAATACATATATTGTGTTGAAAGGAATTAAAAATATGTAGCATGAATGGAGTTCCTACCACATGCCAGATGGTGTTGGGCACTTTACTACTGTGTGGCATCTAATCCTCACAAAACCTTCTAAGGAGGTGCTGTTATCACCTCTACCTCAGACATGCGGAAACTAGACTTGGCCTGGGGTGACTCTCCCCAGGCCATGTGGGTAGAGCAGCAGAATGAGACTCAAACTCAGGTCTGTGCTACTCCAGGGTCCTATCTTTCATGTGGCCTGACAGCCTCTCAGTCATAGATGATGGTGGCTTTGAGGCATCAGAGGGCACGATGGCTTCAGGAGGACATTTAAGAAGGGCAGTTCTTGAAAATGGGTAGAACTCAGATAAGCAGAGAAGAAAGGAGGTAAATTCCAGGTAGGATGTAACAGCAGGGACAAACACATATAACTGGTTTGATAGATGGAGAATAAACAAGTTTGGTCAGAATCAAGCAGTGTTTCTCAACAGGGGCACTGCTGGCGTCAGGATGGGACAACTGCGTGGGACCGTCCTGGGCATCAGAGGGCAATTTGCATGCTTGGACCCTGCCCACCAAATGCCAGTTGCCACCCCCGTCCTTGGGACAGCCAAAAGGCTTCCATGCATTTCCAAACACCCTCTAGGGCACCTCTGGTTGAGAACCACTAGAGCAGATGAGAGTTGGAAATCAGAGTGAGATTTGGTATCAGACTAAAGAAGGCCTTGGAAGCCAGAGGAACAAGCTTGGTCTTGATCCTTAAGAAGAAGGGAAATCACTGAAGGCTTATGGGCAAGGAAGAGTGTTGGGGGAAGTACAGGGGAGGAACTGGTGTGGAGGAGAAATTGGGGAAGGGGAGACCTCATACTCAAACGAGAGAAGACTGTCAAGATAGCTGAGAATACCTGTGAGTCACCTGCTGCCTTTCCTACTGTGGTCAGTCTTGTATGCACATGGGAACGGGTCTAACACCACAACCAGAAGGGGTGATAACAAGACAGATGTGAAGGATGATCTCTAATCCACCTCCAGAGGAATCAGGAGCTCTGTGCTTAGGGTACTAGGGATCAAGACTATATAATAAAGAGATACACTACTCTGATATTATTAATGAAGGGAAAATAAGAAAGGGTGTGAGGGAAACTAGAAGAAAGTTGGCTGGCGAAGGGGTGGCTGGCAAAGATTATTTCTTCTGTGTTTTATTCAGATCTATTTAAACTATCTCTGAGCCTGCATCCCTTTATCCAAGAGGTCATCAAACTTTATCTTGTAAACTTCACCCCAGAATTAATTTACAAATAAGAAACATGATGTACCAGGACATGTGCACTTGATACAGTGATCACAGGGATATCATGTCCACACTAATGGGTCCTCAGAAAACTTAGCCCTTTATCGCCAGGCAGAGAAAATCGCAGGCTTTGTGGGGTAGAGGAAGAAGCCCTCTGATATCCATGCATGAGATGCCTGGGACAGATTGGAGAGGTCTGAGGAGATACCTGTCTTGATACGTGTCCTGAAAGGGGGAAGTTCCACTGGGGAGTGAAAAGTGAAACCCAAACCCCTTGTTGTCACTTGGGACCACCGGGCATCACACTTTGGCCTGAAAAAGATGCTGCAATTGCTTGCATTCCAGTTATCAGACAGCTTCAAGAATGATATGTAGTTTTGTTTATAACGAAAAATACCAAGCCTCTGAGAAATTTCCCAGAATAATGATTGTAACTCATGACAAGACAGAGCATGTAACATTTTTCTGGCGCCTTGGTCTTGATTGCTGATGTAGAACCTTATGGGATTTTCTTTGTCCTCCTCTGAGGAAGTTATGCTTTTTTTCACCAATAATACTGATTTTAAAAAGTGAAACTTCATGGCTCTTTGGGGAGAATTCAAAGGAATCCTAACCTGAGATCAGTGCTCTAAAGAGCCTACTCTGCTCTATTTCAGCTAGGCTGTAAATCATTACTTCCCATGCAGGGTGGGGGCTGATTTTGCAGTGTGTTATCACACCGATACTGGATTTTAACTCAGGGGATGGGGTGAAGTGATCCTGATTTAATAAAACTTAAAAATTTCCCAAGTCCTACCAACACCCACCACAATATGATAACAGAGCAAATTTTGCTATGTATTTATTGAGGAATACCACCCAGGGATATATTCCATACTTTCATCAGTTCTGAAAATTGCTGGCCATTATCTTTTCAAATACTGACTTTGCCTTGTTCTATCTCTCCTTTACTCTGACTCTACCTAAATGCGTGTTTATCTACTAACTCTATCTTCCATATCTCTTAATCTCTCTTTCATATTTTCCATTTTTAAATGTGTCTCTGTGTTTCATTCTGGATAATATCTACTAACTTAACTTCCAGTTCTCAAATTCTTTCTTTAGCTTTTTCTAACCTTTTGTTAAAAGATCTGAGTTTAGAGGAGAACTCTGTGAAGATGGTGTAGTAGGAAATGCCAGAAATCTATCTCTTTACCAACAATTGTACAGAATCTGTCTGGCATACAGTTTTGGAACTCTGGAATCTGTTGAAGGCTTACAACTTCCAGGGGAAGACGTAGATCATAAATTGTGGTTAATTTTGGTCAATTTCAGCTCTTAGCACAGCAGCTGCTTACCCATCACCCACCCCCAGCCATGTGTCAGGCAGTGTGTCTGAGTTCCTGGAACAGCCTGCACACTTCTTGGAGGAGGCAGGGAGGGCAAAAAGGACTTTGTTCTCCTGTCCTCCAAGTATCAGGATCTGTACTCCAAATGTGATCATTGATTGTTGCTTTTGATCACAGAGATGCAGTCAAAGAGGCATGCAGCCATTGTTTTTGCACCTCTTCCCACTGTTGGGAGCTCTTTCTCCTCTGGCCAAAGTGACTTCCAGGGGATTTAAAAGGCTGCCATCTCTTTTTTCTCCAGTTTATTTTTTTCTTTTGCCCCCTTTTGGGAATCAGACATTAAAGAGTAGGACACTCAAAAAACAGCTGCACTTACAGGGAAAATTTAGAAGTGACCAGGCATTAGGGAAAGGCTCAGAAAAGACCTGAGAAGACCTTAAGTGTACAATTCAGCCTGATCTTCTACACAGCTATGGCCTACAACAATTTAAAAAATGAACAAATAAACAAAAACAGTAACAAAAAGCAGCAAACCCTGGGGAAGGGGGAGATTCTACTTTCCAGAGTTCCCACATTATTAGATCCAAATATCCATTGTTCAACAAAAAATTATAAGGTACACAAAGAAACAAAAAAGTATGACCCATTCAAAGGAAAAAATAATTCATCAGACTCTGTCCCTGAGAAAGACTTAATGGCAGATATAGTAGACAAAAACTTTAAAACAGCCATCTTAAAGATGCTCCAAGAGCTAAAGGAAGATGTGGAGAAAGTGAAGAAAATGATGTGTGAACAAAATGTATATATCAATAAAGAGTTAAGAAATGCTCAAGAGATAGAAAACCTAAAAATAGACCAAATTCTGGAGCTGAAAATTACAATAACTGAAATGAAAAATTCACTAGAGATTCAAAGCCAGATTGAGTAGTCAAAAGAAAGAATCCACAGGGCTTCCCTGGTGGCATAGTGGTTAAGAATCTGCCTGCCAATGCAGGGGTCATGGATTTGAGCCCTGGTCCGGGAAGATCCCCCATACTGCAGAGCAACTAAGCCTATCAACCACAACTACTGAGCCTGCACTCTAGAGCCCGTGAGCCACAACTACTGAAGCTCACGTGCCACAACTACCGAAGCTTGTGTGCCTAGAGGCCGTGCTCCACAACAAGAGAAGCCACCGTTCACTGCAACTAAAGAAAGCCCACGCGCAGCAATGAAGACCCAACATGGGCAAAAACAATATAAATAAACAAATAAATTTATTTAAAAAATAAAGAGAGAATCCACAACCTTGCAGATGAGACAATGGAAATTATTGAATCTGAGGAACAGAAGAATAAAGATAGAAGAAAAGTGAACAGAGACTAAGGGACCAGGGTTTGAGTCCTGGTCCGGGAAGATCCCACATGCCGCAGAGCAACTAAGCCTATCTGCCACAACTACTGAGCCTGCACTCTAGAGCCCACGAGCCACAACTACTGAAGCTCATGTGTCACAACTACTGAAGCTCATGTGTCACAACTACCAAAGCTCGTGTGCCACAACTACCGAAGCTTATGTGCCTAGAGCCCGTGCTCCACAACAAGAGAAGCCACCGCTCACCGCAACTAAAGAAAGCCCATGCGCAGCAATGAAGACCCAACACAGGCAAAAACAATATAAATAAACAAATAAATTTATTAAAAAAAATAAAAAGAGAATCCACAACCTTGAAGATGAGACAATGGAACTTGAGCAGTATGGAGAAATAAAGATCTCAATAAAGGTAAATACAGGGGCAATTATAAAAGCAAATATTATTGTAAAAATGGTTTTTAACTGAACCTTTTGTTTTCTACATGATTTAAGAGACTAGTACATTTAAAGAATAAAACTATTACTAGTATAAAAAAGCTAGTACTACTGTAACTTTTCTTTAGAACTATAAATCTTGTTTTCCACACAATTTAAAAGACCGATGCATTTAAAATAATTATTAGTTTGTGTTTTGGGGCAACATATATAAAGACGTAATTTTGTGACATCAACTGCACATTAGCCCAATTAGATGTAACAGGCATGTAGAACACTCTACTCAACAAACACAGTATATACATTCTTCTCAAGTGCACGTTGGACACATTCCAGGATAGACCATGTGTTAGGCCAGAAATTAAGCCTCAATAGATTTTAAAAGATAGATATTATACAAAGTATCTTTTGTAATCACAATTTTATGATCTTAGAAAACAATAACAAAAGGAAAAATGGAAAATTCACAAAATTCTGGAAATTAAACAACACACTTTTAAATAACCAATGAATCAAAGAATAAATCTCAAGGGAAATTAGAAAATACTTAAAGATGAATGAAAATGAAAACACAACATACTAAAACTTATGGGCAAACGTGAAAGTTCCTAATGGGAATGTTTATAGATATAAACATTTACATTAAAAAAGAAAGATCTCAAATCCACAACTTAACTTTACAACTTAAGGAAATTAAAAAAGAAGAACAAATTAAACCTAAAGCTAGCAGAATGAAGGAAATAATAAAAATTGGAACAGATATAAATTAAATAGATAACAATAGAGGAAACAATGAAACCAAAAGTTGACTCTTTGAAAAAAATCAACAAAACTGACAAATCTTTAGATAGATGGATCAAGAAAAAAGAGAAAACTCAAATTACTAAAATCAGAAATGAAAGTTGGGACATTACTACCAATTCTATAGAAATAAAAAGGATTGGAAGAGAGTACTATGAACAATTGCATGCCAACAAATTTGGCATAATCTAAATGCAATGAGCAAATTCCTAGAAACACAAAACATACAAACACTAAATCAGGAAGAAATAGAAAAATCTGATTAGGTATATAACTAGTAAGAGTACTGAATCAGTAACCAAAAATCTCCCAACAAAGAAAAGTCAGTGACTTGATGGTTTCATTAGTGAATTCTACCAAACATAGAAAAGAACTATACCAATTTTTCTCAAACTTTCCCCCAAAAAATTGAAAAGGAGAGAACACTTCCTAATTCATTCTGAGACCAGCATTACCTTGATACCAAAGCCAAACGAAGACACTACAAGAAAAGAAAACTACAGACCAATATCCCTTATGAACATTGATGCAAAAATCCTCAACAAAATACAGCAAACAGAATTCAGCAGCATATTAAAAGATTACACACCATGACCAAACAAGTGGGATTTGTTCAAAGTGGGATTCTTCCAAATGGGAATGCAAGGATGGTTAAACATAAATTAATGACAATGTAATATGTCACACCAACAGAATGAAAGAAAAAGCTCAAGTAATATCACAATTGATGTAGGAAAAGCATTTGACAAAATTCAATATGCTTTCATTATAAAAACACTCAAAAAACTAGGACTAGAAGGAAACTATCTCCACATCATAAAAGCCATATATGAAAAACCCACAGCAAACATCATACTAAATTGGTGAAAAACTGAAAGCTTTTATTCTAAGATCAGGAACAAGGCAAGAATGCTTGCTTTCATGACCTCTATTTAACATAGTACTGGAAATTTTAGCCAGAGCAATTAGGCAAGATAAAGAAATAAGAGGAATCCAAACTGGAAAAGAAGTAAAATTACCTATGTTTGTGGGTGATATGATCTTATATGTAGAAAACCCTAAAGATTTTACCAAAAAAACTGTTAGAACTAATAAATGACTTCGACAAAGTAGCAGGATACAAAGTCAACACACCAAAATCAGTAACATTTCTATACATGAACAATGAACAATCTGAAAAGGGAGTTACAAAAACAATTTTATTTACAATTAGTATCAAAAAGAACAAAATACTTAGGAATTAGCTTAACCAAGGATGTAAAACACTTGTACAATGAAAACTACAAAATACTGCTGAAAGTTAAAGAATACATAAACAAATAGAAACACATCCCCTGAATAGCCAAAACAATCTTTGAGAAGAACACAATCAGAGGACTCACACTTCTCAATTTCAAAAATTACTACCAAACTACAGTAATCAAAATAGTGTGGTATTGGAATAAAGACATTCATAAAGATCAATAGAATAGAATAGAAACCCCATAAATAAACACTTGTATATATGGTCAAGTGATTTTTTGACAAGGGTGCCAAGACTGTCATTTAACGGGGAAATGACAGTCTTTTCAAAAAACAGTGCTGGGAAAACTGGATATCCACATGCAAAAGAATAAAGTTGGATACCTACCTTAAAACCATATACAAAAATTAACTCAAAATGGATCAAGGACCTAGATGTAAGCTCTACAATAAAACTCTTAGAAGAAAACATAGGACAAAAATTCATGACATTGGATTTGGCAACAAATTTTTGGATATGATAACATATCCATGGTAACAAAAGGAAAAATAGACAAATTGGACTTTATGAAAACTAAAAATTTTGTGCATCAAAAGACACCATCAACACAGCCTAAAGGCAACCCACAGAACGGGAGAAAATATTTGCAAATCATATATCTAACTGGTAATTGATTTATATCTGGAACATATAGAGAACTCCTAAAATTCAAAACAAAAAATAAACAATCCAGTTTAAAAATAGGCAAAGGTCTTGAATAGACATTTCACCAAAGAAGATATACAAATAACCAATATACACATTAAAAGATGCTCAACATCACTAATCATTAGGGAAATGTAAATCAAAACTACAATGAGATACCACCTTACACCCATTAGGATGGCTACTTTTAAAAGAACAGAAAACAACAAATGTTGGTGAAGATATGATGACATTGGAATACTTGTACACTATTAGTGGGAATGTAAAATGGTATAGCTACTGTGGGAAACAATGGTGGTTCCTCAAAGATTTAAAGATAGAATTACCATATGATTCAGTAATTCCACTTCTGGATATTTACCCAAAAGAATTGAAAACTGGATCTTGAAGAGATATTTGTACACCCATGTTCATAGCAGCATTGTTCACAATAGCGCAAATGTAGAAGCAACCCAACTGTCCATAGACAGATGATGAGCAAAATGTGGTATATATATACAATGGAATATTATCTAGCCTTGAAAAAGAAGGAAATTCTGCAATGTGTGACAACATGTATGAATCTTGAGGACATTATGCTAAGTGAAATAAGCCAGTCACAGAAGGACAAATACTGTATGGTTCCACTTATATAAGATACTTAGAGTAGTTAAATTGATAGGGCCAGAAAGTAGAATGGTGGTTGCCAGGAGCTGGGGAAAGGGGAGAATGGGGAGTTATTGTTTAATGAGTTTCAGTTTTACAAGATGAAAAGAGTTATTGGGATGGATGTTGGTGATGGCTTCGCAAGAATGTCAATCTATTCAAACCACTGAATGGTACACTTAAAAATGGTTAAGATAGTGAACTTTATGTTATGTGTATATACCACAATAAACTTCTTTAAAAGGAAGGAAATGTTGATACTATGACATGGGTGAACCTTGAAGACATTATGCTAAGTGATTTAAGCCATACGCAAAAGGGAAAATACTGTACGGTTTCACTCATATGAGGTACCTAGAGTATTCAAATCCATAGAGACACAAAGTAGAATGTTGGTTGCCAGGGGCTGGGGAGGAGGGAACGGGGAGTTAGTATTTAAAGGTACAGAGTTTCAGTTTGGGAAGATGGAAATGTTCAGGAGATGGATGGTAGTTATGGCTACCCAGCAATAAGAATATATTTAATGCCACTGAATTGTACACTTAAAAATGACTTAAATGGTAAGTTTCATGTTTTGTTATATTTTACCAAATAAAAAACAAGTTAAAAAAAGATAAGAGTTTTAAATTTTGATGATTCTTTTAAAAATTATTCCTAGAAGTTCTATTTGGTTCTATTTCAAATTTTCTGTCACTTTTTATAGATTCTTATTCTCTGCAGATATTTTTTAAGCTTTAAATATCTTTTAACATCATAAATTACAGTTATTTTGTAATCTATGTCTTATGTTTCTAATACAGGACTTTTTTGTAGGTCTGTTTCTGCTGTCTATTGTTTCTGCTGGATCTCACCATGGTGCCTTTTTCCTTATGGGCTTGGTTATTTTTTATTGCATGCTGCTCATTTTCCTTGAAAAAGTATTTGTGGGACGAAATGCTTCCTTTCAGGATTTCCATTTGTTTCTGCAAGTTGTCTGGGGTGACTCCCACCAAGCCCACTTTAAACCAAACTCACATTTGAGCTTACTTTGGGACCCTTCTAGAAATGTGAACTTGGGTTACAAATCTCCATAAAGGTCAACTTATGATTACAAATTTTTAGGGGATTCCCTCCTCCCATTCTGCTCAGTGTCTCAGCAACTCTCATTTAGTTCCCTGATTCATCTTTTTTTCTAAGAGTATAGCTTTTCAGGTTCATAGAATATTGTGGGAGATTCTCCTATTACACTTTTGACTTTTGCCCCACCATCAAGAGGCCAATCAAAGTTCAGGTTTGCTTAGATCAACAAATGCACTTGGACAGAAATAGAGACACAGATGTAGAGAACAAACGTATGGGCACCAAGAGGGGAAAGTAGGGGGGTGGTGATGGGATGAATTGGGAGATTGGGATTGACATATATACACTAGTAAGTATAAAATAGATCATTAATAAGAAACTGCTGTATAGCACAGGGAACAACTTCACTTCGCTGTACAGTAGAAACTAACACAACATTGTAAAACAACTTTACCTCAACTAACTAACTAACTAAATAAACAAAAACAAATGCCCTTGGAGCAAAAGCAGCTCCAGTACTGCTGTTACAATTCTAGGGATCCTTCTTTCCCTTAGATTTTTGTCCTGTTACTTTACTACTAGATTCTTTACTACCAGATTGAAACATATGGAATTATTATCAGTTGGCCATTTTTGGCTGTCAAAAGGCAAATCTAATAAATCTAATATTTAGCCAGCCTTTGGATATTTCTTCTATTTTTATCTAGCATTTTAAATTGTTTTCAGCAGGAGAGTTGGCCAAGTAATCTTGTCTGCCAAATTCCCAGAAATGGAGTCTATCTTTCAGCTGTCCCTGATGATGGTTGTGGGAAGACTTCCCTTTCCAAAGCCAGCTCATTCATGTGTAATATCTGGAAACTTTCTCCTACAGATTATCTCCTTATCTCGGGTGATCACAGTTTCTCTCTTTTAGCTAATTCCTTCTCATCTGCCTTTTTTGGTTAACAATTTATGTTTCTCTCTTTACTAGAAAACATTTTAAGCAAGTGAGAATGACCTTCTCTTTCTCACAATTTACCTTCTATTTACCACAGAGAGTAAAGCAGGGAAAAGAAAGATGAGGAAAAACCAGAAATAAATGAAAAGGAAACACAGTTGAAAGGCAAATGGGTGTTGTGAATGGCTAATGTGAATGACAGTCCAGGATTACAGCCACATTGTTGGCTAACCACAGCCAGTTTCATTTGGAGCAGGAAGATAGAGAGCCACAGGAAAAAGATATCCAAAAAAGAAACAAAACTGATAGATTATTGGATGTGTTTAAGTGTTTTGAGAGGAGAATGTATCAGAAGTGATGCTAGTGAATAACTAAGCAAAACAAAATAATAATGACAACATACATATACACACATCTAAAACAAAGAAACAAACAGAAAAGTAAAGCCATTATTAACTCTGGGAAAAAGAAAAGCTGTGGGGCTTCCCTGGTGGCACAGTGGTTGAGAGTCTGGCTGCCGATGCAGGGGACACGAGTTCGTGCCCCAGTCCAGGAAGATCCCACATGCTGCAGAGTGGCTAGGCCTGTGAGCCATGGCCGTTGAGCCTGTGTGTCCGGAGCCTGTGCTCCACAACGGGAGAGGCCACAACAGTGAGAGGCCCACATACCACAAAAAAAAGAAAAAAAGAAGAAAAAGAAAAGCTGTAAGTAAAGGAAAGATGGTCATAGTCATTGGGTGCATGGCTCATCTATAGATAATATTTACAAAGCCATGACTTTATGAATATGGAAAATTGGTTTATTGTGAAAAAACTATATTAAGAGATGTGGAATATATATGTGGGTGAGGGGTGGTGTAAGAGACTTAAATTCTTGTTTTCCATTTGGGGAAGTGAATAGGTAGTATCTAAACCTAAAAAATAAAAAGATACTAGTATAAGCATGTCATTTAGAAATATGGCACTGTGAAAAAGTCAGAAAAAATAGCTAAAAGAGATAAAAGTGGCTTTGTCTGAGGATATGGAAACAAGAGTGTGGCAAGAAACTGCTGCTTTTAAATTTTAAGTCTTCTAGTATTATATGGTTTTTAAATATATGCTTTTATTACTAAGATAAAAAATAAAAATTAATTAAAAATATAAATATTAGTAATAAAGGTGAAATTAGCTTTATATGCAGTTGTAATTGATTGGACATCTTGAAAACTCAAGAGACTAAAAAAATAGTATTGGTAAGAAAATTAAGTGAGCTTGCTGGATACAAGGTAAATATATAAAAATCAGTAGCCTTTCTTCATATTAATAAAATTTAGTTAGAAATGAAAATAGAAAGATCCTATTCATGTTTGTGACAAAAATTCAACAATATTCATAGAAATAAATCTAGCAAAAAGGATATAACACCTATTGAAGAAAATTATATAACTTTATTAAATAAAGCAAAACAATGATGGAGAGACATACTGTGTTCCTAGATATAAACACCAATTTGTAAATAAAATATAGTTCTAAATGGAATTCCAATGTTATACATTGGGGTTGAACAAATATTTATATGTTGGGGTAATATGAAAGAATAAAGTCTGAGAATAACTCAGAACACTTTATAAGAGAATGGTGGCAGGGGAGTGGTTTGCCTCCCCAGATTTTTACAACTCACTTTAAAACAGCTTTAACAATTGGCATAAAAATAATCACATAAATCAGAAACAAATGAAACAAAATAAAGTCCATAAATATTAACATTTTTATTGTCTTTGCATTGTTTCACTTATTATAGACATGTATTACTTCATAATTTCAAAAATCTAATAAAGATAATTAAATAAAAATCTAATGAAGTATTTTTATTTAAATGTGTTTTTAATATCTTTTTAGAAAAACAATGGTATTTTTGTCAGATGACTTTCTCTTTTTCTGCATGTCTTACTTCTTTTTAAAATTCCAAGGATCATTGTCAAGTATTCAATACACAGAAGTATATTGAGAAAAATGTGTATGTCCCTCTTCAAGACCCAGTCCCAGTTCCTTCCCCAGAGGAATTTTAGAGTGTACCCTCTCCATTGATTATTAAGATCTCTTTGCATGCTTTCAGATAGCACAGTCAGTTTTTGGTCCACACTACCATGCAAAGTGAGGGCCACTATATGTGTATTTAAGTACTTGTCTTTTAAAAACTAGAATGGAATAATTCTGTACTTATTGTTTTAAAAAAATCCTTTTAAAATATCAAATTCAAAGGAAGTATAGATTGTAAAAAATATTTACTTGTTGCTTTATTCATTCACTTGTGTGTACATTCAACAAAAACATTTTGTTAGTCAATATAACAATTTATTGTTAAATAATTCTACTTTAAATAACTCTGGGCAATTAGTTTTTATGGATGAGTATCTTATGGAGTTTTTTTTATTGAAGTATAGTTAATGTACAATAGTATATAAGTTACAGGTGTAAAATATAGTGATTCACAAATTTTAGAGGTTATACTCCATTTATAGTTACTATAAAATATTAGCTATATTCCCCTGTTATACAATATATATTTGTAGCTTATTTTATAACTAATAGTTTACTTCTTAATTTTCTACCCCTACATTGCCCCTCCCCCCTTCCCTCTCCCTACTGGTAATCACTAGTTTGTTCTCTATATCTGTGAGTCTGAAAAGTATAGATTATTAAAACTAATGAACATTGGGGTCCATGTGTCTTTTATATACAGTAACCAAGGCATGGAAGCAACCTAAATGTCCATCAACAGATGAATGGATAAAGAAGATGTGGTACATATATATATATAATGGAATATTACTCAGTCATAAAAAGGAACGAAATTGGGTCATTTGTAAAGACGTGGGTGGAGCTAGAGTCTGTCATACAGAGTGAAGTAAGTCAGAAAAACAAATAGTGTATGTTAACACATATATGCTGAATCTAGAAAAATGGTACAGATGAACCTATTTCCAGGGCAGGATTAGAGACACAGACATAGAGAAGAGATGTGTGGACATGTGGGGGGGAAAGGGGGGTGGGATGAACTGGGAGATTAGGATTGACATATATACACTACCACGTGTAAAACAGATAACTGAACCTGTTATATAGAGCAGTGAGCTCAGCTCGGTGCTCTGTGGTGACCTCAATGGGTGGGATGGGGGGGTGAGGGAGGTCCAAGAGGAAGGCAATATATGTATACATATAGCTGATTTACTTCGTTGTACAGCAGAAACTAACACAAAATTGTAAAGCAACTATACCCAATTAAAAAAAAAAAGTAAATGTTCTTCATTTCAAATCCAATATCTCCACCTCACCTCCAATCTCATTTTTCTTGCTAGAGTAATATAAATAGTTTTGTGAGGACCATTTAAATTTTTTGTTTTATAATACATTTTTTTTGCACTTGCACAAAAGGGTCATAATAAAGGTGTTGTTTTGAGGCTCTATGTCTTGCATTTAAGAATAGATCTTTGGTCTCTTTCCACTTCTGGACATCTAGAACCACCTCCTTTTTGAGAAAGGCTGCATGATATTTCATAGTAGGAATATACCATCATTTACTTTGCAAGCCCCATCCTGACATGTTTAAATTTCTCCAATTTTAGCTATTACCAACAATGCTGTAGAGAATGTTCCTGAATGCATGGCCCTGTGCATGGCATAAAGATTTAGGTCAGTTATATTCTTTTTTTTTTTTTTTTTTTTTTGCGGTATGCGGGCCTCTCACTGCTGCGGCCTCTCCCGCTGCGGAGCACAGGCTCCGGACGCGCAGGCTCAGCGGCCATGGCTCACGGGCCCAGCCGCTCCGCGGCATGTGGGATCCTCCCGGACCGGGGCACGAACGCATGTCCCCTGCACCGGCAGGCGGACTCTCAACCACTGCGCCACCAGGGGAGCCCAGGTCAGTTATATTCTTAACTGTGAGATTGTTTGTCCAGAGAGTGGCCCATTGACAGGCACCACTGAATGCCCTCCACAACAGAGTCCATGTTCCACAATCCCACCAAAAGCGTGTGATGGATCTCTTTCTCCCACACTCTAACCCACATTATCAATCTTAAAAAAATTTTTGCCATTCTGATAGAGTTTAAAATGTCCTCTTGTTAGAATTTGCATTTCCATGTGCAATACTTCATGACTTAACTAACATTTGTAGTTCTTCTGTGGATTGTTTTTAAATATATTTTGCCTATTTATTTTTACTAAGATGTTCCTTTTTCTTTTATAAATTTTTAGAAATTTATATAATTTGTACGTTAAACACTGTTTTTTATACATATGACAAGTATTTTCCCCCTAATTTTCTCTCATCAATAAGCTTTACAAATGATGTCATTAATGTACAGAAGTTTTAAAAATTATAGATAGTAGTTAAATCTGTTAGTGTTTTCTTTTATGGCTAATGGATTTGGGATCACACCTAGAAAAACTTTTTGCATATCAAATTTGAAGATATGTCCATATATATATTTTAATACTTTTATGATTTTATTTTTTGGCATTTGATTCATTAATCCAGTTGGATTCTATTTTTGTAAATAGTGATATATTAAGGATCTATGTAATTTATTTTAATACTAATTAGTCATCCTATCTTCATTTATGGGACTAGAACATTCTAGTCTGTCTCTGTTGGTTTAAAATGACACCTCCATCATGTACTACATTCCTAAATAATCATGAGTCTGTTCCAAGACTTGCTGTTCTTTTCCATCCATCTACTTGTCTATTCTGGTACCAGTACCATAATATTTTAATTACTCTAACTTTATAGACTATTTTGATATCTAGTATATCAGACTTTTCCTTTTTCTTATTTTTTAAACACTTATGGCTATACTATCAGATATTTTTAAAACAGAATCATTTTGCAAATTTCAAGGACTCCTTTAGGATTTTGGTTGGGATTTTTTTCAGTTTGTGTATCATTTCAGGGAAACTTTATAAAATTGAGCATTTCCAATGAAAATTATGGAGTTATTCAGGCTTTTAAAAATGTTCTTTAATAAATATATTTTTTTTCACATAGAATTTATAATTTTTTTCCTATGGGGGTTTAAAAAATATTATTTCATGTTCTTTTAAATGGAATTTCCCCTCTATTATAATTATAAAGGTTATTGCTGAAGTGTAGGAAGTCAATGACGTTTTGTATGGTGGGGTTGGGAGGGAGAGTTCCTGGGGAAAGAAAGGGATGGCACTAAAATTTATTTCCTCACTTGCTTTCATGGAAGCATTTGGACCTCATCTTCCTCACCACCATTTTTTTCCAAAATATGGTGAGTCACGTATACTACTTATAATTCTTCCATTCTTCAAATTTTGTTTTATTAATCATTTCTTATTTCAGTGATTCATAACTAGAGATGGGGTAGATACACCTTCCTGAGAGGGATATCAATATACCTCAGGGGCTTTAAAAGGTATTAAGAACTTTTTTATACATACAAAAAATAAGTATAATGTCTATGTAAGGAATAAAAAATAATATAATAAACCCGCATCTACCCAACACTCAACTTAATAAATAGAACATCACCAAATCTTTGGAGGCCCTTTGAAGGTCATTCTGACCTCATTCTCTTCCTTCTCTTGAAGAAGCAAGGGATGTCTTGAATTGCTTATTATTCTCTTGCATTTTCTCATCACTTTACTACGTATGTACATACAGGGACAATTTTTCAAAGTCACACACACACACACACACACACACACACACACGCATGCACATTCTAAATGATTCCCTTTCCATCTCAGGCCCTTCCAGTGAGCATCTTTGTCATGGTGAGTACTGTTACCCTGGGAATGTGTGCAGTACTTCAGAGTTTGGGGATTTGAAAATAATTAAACTCTTGTCACTTATGTCTTTGGAGTTTATCTTCTATTACTGAAATACCTGGGTTTCCTTGGGGGCTTTTTATTATATTTCATTGATATGTTTATTTCTCCACCAGTACCATGCTTTCTCAATGATTATGGCTTGAAGATAGGCTTTTATTATCTACTCGTGCATTTGTACTTTTCCCGCCAAATTTTCTCCTCTCTTACCTTTTCATTCTCCAGGAGGAACTTTATATTAATGCTCTCAAGTCTCTCAAACAGTCATCTTGGTATTTTGATTGGAAGTACATAACACTTACAAGCTGATTTGGGAAGAGTTTTCATCTTTACAATGTTGATCTTTCTAATAAAAAACTAAATATCTTTCTCCATTTATTAAAATTTTATCTTGTTTCCCTCAGTAGAGTTCATAGCTTTCTTAACAAATCCTGCTTTTCTCCTGGTAACTTTGTTCCTATGTATATGTTAATTTTTGATAGTGTGGTAAAGAAGTCTTCTTTTCCACTTTGTTTTCTACAGAGGAAAGCCACTGATTTCTCTATGGTTGCTTTTTTTCAACTGGTCAGAAGGTGTCCATTTGAAGATGTTCAAAGGGAACTACCAAGTTCATGGAATAGGTGAGTATCAAATGAAAGTAAGCAAAAGTTCTTTTAAACTATGAGGTAGTTTGGGAATATTACTAATCTTGTTATTGTTTAAATTGGTTCCAAAGTCTTTGGTCAGTGGTATTCATCAGAGAAAGCTATGCCATGCGGTCACAATAAATTAACCCTGTAATAAACAGAAGTTTATTTCTTGCTCACATAAGGTCCAATGAAGTCTGGTAGTAGTTCTTTCCACCTAGTGACTCAGGGAACCAGGCTGCCTCCGTTTTTTCCCAGGTCACTGGAGCAGGGGAAGAGAGGGATGGAGGACACATACTGCCTCTTATTGCTTATCCTGGGAGGAAATCATATCACCTGTGCTAACAGTCCATTGGCCAGAGTTAGTCATGTGACCTGACCTAATAGTAAGGGAGGCTGGGAAATGTAGGGGAGCTCATGGATAGTAGGTAGGTGAGCATCAACTGTTTCCACAAGACCAGCAGAGTTGTGGTAAAAGGAATGATGTGTGTGGTCTGATGCCTTCACTGAGAAGTTTCAGCCACAGAGTTGAAGAATGGCCTTACAGTTGCTGACAGTGTGTGGGAAAATGTGCTGAATCCTAATAAGCTCCTGGGTCTATTTCCTGGATTTCTCATTCACACCCTTTGTTCTTTCTGACTTCAGGCTTCTATGTGTAAACACAGCCCAGCTCACTCAATCCCTTGGCTTAGTCATCACCTCTAATTCCTCACAGGGCAATGGGTGGTTTCTGAGCCAGTGTCTTGCCAGGTCTTGAGCCCAGTGGAAAGGTGGGCTTGAGAAGGCCCACCTTGAGAGTTCTGGTGAAAGCAAAGGGGACCAGTTTCAGGACTCACCTCTTTAGGCTGCAAGCAACAGAAACCCACTCAAACTCAACCTTTCTCTTCTATCACAGCCCACATCCAATCTGTCAGGAAACCTTGTTGGTCTTCCTGAAAGATAGATCCAGAACTGCCCAATGCTCAGCAGGTTTCCTGCTCCCACATTTGTCAGAGCATCATTGATTCACATCTGAAGTATGCGATAGCATCCAAACTAGTCTTCCTGTTCTACTCCCCATCAAGTCTCAAATAACAGTCAGAGTGATCATTTTAGAGTGAAACTCAGATGCTGACATTCTTCGGCTCACTTCTTCCAGTGGCTGCCCCCAGCCTCAGGCCCCCTCACCTCTCCTGTCTCCTTTCCCACAGCTCTGCCTTTCCCTCACTCTGCTCCAGGCCCCGGTCACCTTGCTGATCCTCAAACATTCCAGGAGCACTCCCACATAGGGTTTTGCACTTGCTGTGCCTTCTGCCAGGAGCACTCTTCCCTCAGATACCCTGACAGTGTCTCCTTCACCTTCTCAAAGCCTTCTCATTTCACCTGCTCAGCAAGGCCTCACCTGACCAGCCTATACCCTATTTAATGTTGCAATTTGCTCCCATACTCGCGAGGCCCCCAATTCCCTCACTCTATTCTGCTTTCTTCTTCCTGCACCTACAACTTTTTACATACTATATAATTGACCTATTTGTTATGCTTATTGTTTATTGTCTGTTTTCCCCTTCTAGAACACACACTCCATGAAAACATGGGTCTTTGTTAAAATTGTTCTCTGATATAACTCAAGCATCTAGCATTACACCTGGCACCTGGTCTATGCTTAGTAAATACTTTTTTGAATAAACAAATGAACAAAACTGGTTCATGTAAAATGTTTCCTTAAATAAGACTACAAAGGGCTCACAAGAATCCCAGAAGACTCAGCCCCAAATAGTTAGGCACTACAAGAATTAGCACAGGGAATCTGTGTCTGGGTGGCAGGGTTCCCATCTCAGATTCTCGACAAGCCTGCTCCTCCGGGTTCTTTCTGCCCTCTCTGCTTGGTCCTTCTGGCCAGCCCCAGCACCCCTGCAAGCCTGTGGACTCAGGGGTCAGTGGGTGAGGTTGCAGAGGTCATGGGCTACACTGGGAGAAGTAGGGCAGCATGTGGTGCCCAGACAGGCCTTGATTCTGATACAGGAGACATTGGCCTCTTCTATCCCAATTCACAGGTAAAGGCCAGACTCCATCTTTGTAGTCCTTCTCTCTCCAGAACTTTCTATTTACTTTCATCCCAGCATTACCATCTTGCCTTGCTCCTGCTTGCTTATCTGTCCCCCACCCAATATTGTAAATCCTTTTGTGGAGAGGATTATCTTATCACCTCTGTATCTCCAGGTCTAGCACAGTGCTAGCATGGAGCAGGCACTCAATAAATATTTGCTGCATGAATGAATGACTTACTGTGAGGGTGAGACAGAGCCCAGAGGTGGGTGCAGGGTCAAACCCAACTGGACAAGGGTGCTGAATTCCAGGCAGGCCCTGGCCCTTCGCCACCTGCACTTCCGTTGGTCAGCATGTCAGGCCCAGGGCCACTGCTGCACCCTGTGGTTCTCACATCAGGGCCCATCTCCATCATACAGCATGCTGGAAACACTTCTCACCTTTTGTCTTCTTGGGAAATGCTGGTGCCTTCATCTCTGTGCATTAATATCCACCCTCCTAAAACTTGACAAGAGACCTAGCCAAACTCAGGACAGGATTTAAACTCTATTGATTCCAAAGAAGGGAGGAGATATTTCCTCCCAGTAGAATTTCCATCTACTTCTTTGCAATAGATATCCCCTGATAGGGCTGGAGTGAGGCCTCAGCACTTCTGGGAAATCTTATGACACACAGGTTGCCATAGGTTCAGCCTTGTTCAAGGATGGTGTATTGGGTTCAAAGCCGTGCTGAGGTTTGTTTGTCCTCCAGTTCTCCTCACAGCTCTGTGAGCCAGGCCTAGTATCCTCCTTTTTCCAGAGGAAGCCCAGAGCCAGCCTCAGAGAGGCTGAGGAGCTTGGCATAGTCCCTGAGCTGGTGGAAGGGGGCAGCCACGATGTGAGCCAAGGCCCCCACTAGGGCTCTCCTGTGATGGGCACTGAGCTGGAGCTGGGGACACTCACCCATGAACAAGACCAGACCCCCCCAGCCTGTAACTCACAGGAGCAGCAGGTCTCAGTGTGGTACCCAAGGACCACCCGTAACAAGACCACCTGGTGTGTTGCTAAAATGCACATTCCTGGGCCCCACAATCAGAATCTTTGGCTTGGAGCCAGACAACCTACCTTTTTTGTGATGCTGCCTTGTGGTTTTGTGCACTTTGGGACTCTTATGGGAGAGAGTGACTAACTGACAGAGGATCACAATATGGAGGGACAAACACCACAGTGGACGTGTGTCCAACCTGTCTTGGGAGGAAGGATGAAGGAGTGGCATGATCAGGGCTGAGTCACAGGTGATGTTGGAGTTGGTTCTCACAGTGTGTGGGTTGGAGTGGCTGAGGCAGAGGGTGACGTGGGGAAGCTGGCAGGGGACGATGACCAGATAAGTGGAGGACAGACTGTGTACATCCAGATGGTACAGAGTTGGATGCAGGGTCCCAAGCTGTCCTGGGGCTCTGGAGGCAGAGGGGCAGATGGATAGGATGGAAGGAGACCACGAGAGTGGAGCCCAGGGAGAAGACAGTCATCAAGCTGGAAGCAAGACAAGTGTGGGCCTGATGGGAGGTTGTGTGGGTGGAGAAATGAGGCTGGGCTTGAGGGAAACGGAGACAGATGCTGGAGGCCTTTAATGAGAGGGCTTCTAGCTGAGGCAACTGGACAGCTGTGGTGCTGGTGCCCTGCCTGGCAGGGGACAACGAGGAGGAGTTGGGAGAGAGCTTGGCTAAAGATAGTTCAACTTAGAAGCTGGAAATGCCGGTGGAGCACATGGGAAGCATCAGGGAAACATTTATCAAGCACCTACTATGTGCTTGGGCTGTCGCTCACCAGCTTTAGGTCCCATCTTAAAACTGAGGAGCTGGGGTGTGTGAGAGGGAGAGGGGGTGAGGGGGAAATCATGATGGTGACCACACAGCCTCAGGGGGTAGCTTCAGTGGGAATCCCTCTGCCACCTTTAAAGTAGACAAAACGCTGAGTGCAAAAGGCCTGCCATGCCTTCCAGCTGCTGAGGGTCACACAGACTGTGGGGTCTGGACAGCCAAGTGTAGCTGTGGTGGGCGCACCCTGGGGACCCCTGTGGGCGGAGAAGCCCTTCCCATGAAGCCCACCTAGCAGTCTCGGGGACAGAGCCGAGGCCCAGCAATGCTTGCTCACTCCCATTCGGTCTGCAAGTTCTGGGGAGGCTCCAGCTTGCCTCAGTTCTTGGTAATGGGGTGAAAGGGGAGGGGAGGGCGGGCTCCCTCCTCTGCGAGGCAAGAAGCTGTGGGGGCCAAGGCCTCCTGCAGTCAGGGGGAACCCACCAGTGGGGCCCCTGGGCAAGGGGTCTCAGGAGAGCGCTGGAGAAGCCCTTTCTCAAGCCCTCACCAGAGACATAGTGGGGCTACCTGCCTGCCCTGGAGGTGAGAGAAATCCCCTTCATTCCGAAGGGACATTCCGAGCCCAGGCAGTCTGAGGGCACATCACGCTGGCTACGCAGCCTCGTACCTGCCACACCTTGCGGGTAGCCCAGCCTGCCTGAGAGCCACCAAGCACAGAGGACCCCACCCACACCAAGTCACCCCATCCAGGGCAGCGGGGGCTCCTCTTCAGACCCGGTGGACAGGTTCTATTATGGTTTGGACTGTATCCCTCCCAAACTGAAGCTGATGTCATAACCCCTAGTACCTTACAATGTGACTTGATTTGGAAATAGGATTGTTGCACATGTAATTAGTTAAGATGCCATTATACTGGAGTAGGAAAGGCCCCTAATAACTAGTGTCTTTATAAAAAGGGGAAATTTGGATACACTCGTACCCACAGGGAGAATGCTATATGAGGATGGAGGCAGAGATGGGGGTGATGCCTCTACAAGCTAAGGAACGCAAAGATTGCCACAAACCACCAGAATCTGTGGAAGAGGCCTGGAACAGACCTTCCCTCCTGGTCAGTCAGAAGGAACCAATGCTGCTGACACCTTGGTCTTAGACTTCCAGCCTCCTGAACCGTGAGACAGTGCATTTCTGTTGCTTAAGCCCCCAGCCTGTGGTACTTTGTTATTGTAACCCTAGGAAACTACTTAATACAGCCTCCGTTCTGTGTTCAGTGAGAAAAATGTCTCCTTCAGGAGGCAAGAATAGAGATTTTTTGTTGCTCTGGCCTTGCACCATAGCTGCTGAAATTCGCTGAACTCAGACTCCAGGCCAGATCCCCCACACAGTCATCCCTCTTTACCAATGAGGAAACTGAGTCTCAGGGTCCCAGAGCTGGCGAGAGGCTGAGCCGTGTGTGTCTGACTCCAAGACCTTTGCTTTCAACACAGAGAAGCTGCCTCTGAATAAGCAAAGCTCCTCAAGCATTAACTGCAGAAGTACTGGCTGAGTCCTGAATGTGCTAGGCTGTTTCTAGGCACTGGGGACACAGTGAGGACAATATGCACATGGTCCTTGCCCTTTTGTAGTTTGCATTCTGGCAGTGGAAACAGATCCTAATATAGTTACGGATTGAATCACAATCATAGTGAATTTAGGAAGAAGAAGCACATGGTGTCACATGAATGTGTATACGGCAGGTGTCTGGCGTGAAGGGATATTTGAACTGAGCTCCAAAGGACGTGAGGAGTTACATGTAGGAGTTTGTGTAAGTGATGCAGGAAGGGAGAAGCACCCCTTCCACTAAAGCTGGTGTAGTTGACCTGCAGGAAGCTGGAGTTGCAACTAGGAACCCCGCTGATGAGGTGAGGGAACCACACTAGGGATGCTCAGTTTTATCCTGAGAGTAATGCGGAAACAGAGGGTTTCAGCAAGGGAATGGTTTGTGTTTGGAAAGATTTCTCTGCTTGTGTAGAGTGAATGGGGGTGCAGGTGGGTGAGGTTGGGTGAGGTGAGAACTGTTTGGAGGCTCCTGCAAGAATCCTAGCAAGAGAGGATGGCATCTGGATTGGGTGGCAGCCAAGAGAAATGGGTAGACTAAGAAAGATGCTCAAGAAAGATTTGTCCTTCTGACAAATACTGTATGATTCCACTTATATGAAGTATCTAAAATTGTCAAACTCATAGAAAGAGAGTAGAAAGTTGGTTGTCAGAGGCTGGAGGCAGTGGGCTGGGCAGTGAGCTATGGAATCAATGAGCATAAAGACTCAGTTATTCAAGATGAAGACATCCTGGTGATCTGATGTACAACACTGTGCCTTTAGTTAACAATACCATATTGTGCACTTGAAAATTTAAGAAGGTAGATCCCGTGTCAAATGTTCCTTTACAACAAAATAAATTTTAAAAAATTTAAAAAATATATTTGGGAGACTAACTATTGGCAAAGCTGTGGAGCTGAGGGAAACAAGTGGTGGTTGTGTCGTCTATGGAGATGGGAAAACGCTGGAGGCAGATTAGGTTTGAGGGGGAGGAACAAGAGTTAACATGTTGGCCACAGAGAATTTGAGGCGCCAGTGAGACATCAAAGTATATTTGTCAAGTGGGCCGCTGGTGAAATCAGACTGGAAGCTCTGCGCCGAGGACCGGGGTAGACACAACATGAGGGAGTTACTAAAGGGCTCGGAGTGGCTGAGGCCATGGGGGCAGCTGCAAGGGACATGGCTGAAGGAGCGCCCAGAGCAGGAGAGGGCAGCCAGGCATGCCTGGAGGAACGCAGCACTGAGGGAAGCCTGGAGAGCCTGGGCCCAAAGGACACCAAGACAGAGTGGTCGAGGTGGGGGGGTGCCTGTGCGTGAGACTGGCCCAGAAAGACAGAGGGGAAACTGTAGATTCTGCCTAGAGGTTGAGGCAGCTGAAAACTGACACACAGCAGGGCGAGTTTAGTGATTTGCATCATTGGTGACACGAGTAAGAGCTACTTTGATGGAGGGGCAGAAACAGATTCCAGAGGCCAGTGGGCTGAGCAGTTGGGGGGGGGGGGAGGGAAGGAGATGCATGGTGCAGGCAAGTCGTGCAGACACTGCTCGGTTTCCTTCCAATTTTCTTGCCCAGACCAGTGAGCATTCGACAGCTGCTCCACAAACACTGATGGCACCACCATTTCTCAGGCGCTGTGTTAGCTGAGGGGATCCCCATTACTCCCTGCCTTTAGGGAGCTCCTGGACCAGTGGGGAAATCAGAGATGTAAACAATTATAGTGTTAGAAAGGGAGTGAGGAAGTAGGTGGGGGGTGGTTATGTCTACCTTGGAAGAAGTGGAGGAGGGACATTTCTGAGGATACTTACCAGCAGGGAGAGAATCATGAGAAGGGGAAACCAGGGCCAAATGGGTGCCTTGGTTTCCCTTCCTCCTCCCTGAGAAGCTCCAGCCAAAGTTACATGATTAGGGAAATTCAGGAAGCTCTTCACAGTGCATCTACTTTCTTCCCCTGGAACTGTCTCCATGCTCATTCGTATTAAAGACTGCCAAATCTTGCAATAACGAAACACATTTAAGTTTTTAGTCCAGCACCCCCGAAATTTGATCAAAACTCTCTTTTAAAGGGCATGTTTGAGAAAGTCTGGGAGCAGGTGGAAGGGAGTCACTGCAGGGCTTTGAGCACTCTAGAAGTTTCCTCTTACAGCTGTGTGTAAGCAAAGGGGAGGGGGAGGAGCTGAAGAACGGAGAGCTGGTTAGGGCAACATTAACACGGACTAGTACTAAGCTCAGGTGGTGTTTGGATGGGTGCAGGGAAGGGAGAGACTCCAGAGGAATTTGGAAGAAAGAATCACTAGGACTGGATGACACATTATGAGTGTGTGTCTGTGTGTGTGTGTGTGTGTGTGTGTGTGTGTGTGTGTGTGTGTGTGTGGTGGGGGAGGGGAGGTGGTGGAGTTGGTGGTGGAGGTAGAGGTGTTAGTGGAGGTGAATGTGGAGGTGGTGGTGATGATCATGGTTATGGTGGTTGCAGTGGAGGTGGAGGTGATGGTGATGAAGGTGGTAGCAATGGTCATGGTGGAGGTGGAGGTGGTGATGGTGGGGAGTAGTAGAAAGTTCTGACCGGGTGTCTGGATGGATTTATCAAGATAGGGAATGTAAAAAGAAGGTAGGTTTGGGACCAGGATGGGATATGAGAAAATAAAGTCAGCTCATCTTGGACTTAGTGAGTTTGAAGAATCTGCAGAGCATACGCAGGGTGTCCTGAAGAACTGCTGTTTTGTGAGCTGGGGCTCAGGAGAGGGCTCCGGACTGCAGGTATAGATTTGGGTCAACAGCCACAGAAGTAGATGGAACCATAGGAAAAGCAAGCAGAGATTAACATAAGGGGTCTGGATGGTGTCTGCTTGGGTCACGGTCTCCTAGATAAGCTCCAATGGGAAGGGGCAGCTATGTCCCTGGTGTGCCACATCTACCAGAAAATTCCTGAGCATAAGATCCAGTGGTCCAATGCAGGTCCTGCTTTTACAGGAAGGAGGGCCAATACAGCTCCATCTGAACCAGGATGGCCCTGCCCTATTTGTCATGGACCTAAGGGAGTAGGTTCGTGCTTTTGGCCCAGTTTCTCACAGGCAGCCTGTTGGCAGGGAAGGGTCTGTGTGCCATTTGGAAGTGACAGGCCCTAGTCTCATTCCCTTGGCTGGGCTTGGGTTGGCAGATTAAGGGAGCTGGGCTTGGCACAGGAGTGAACAATGGCTCTGCAGATGGGTGTCTTGCTTGCATGTCAACTGGGTGTGTGTTCAGAGCACACAGATTCCTTTCCTTCAAGCCCTTCAGGCTGCACTGTGTCAGTGGCCTCTGCCATCTTGGGTTGTTTGACAAATGTCTTGGCAATTCTAGTGGAGCTGAAGGCCAAAGGCCCCGGCAGCGTGCCTGGCACTTATTTGGCCTCTTTAAACTTTGATGAAGTGCCCACATATCATCACAGACTGGGTGCCAATGTCAGGAAGGAAGGCTGGGGGTGGGGGATGGGGATCCTTGCTGAGGGTTTGGGTTTGGCTTGTGAATCTGGGTTCCTGTACTCAGAGGCATTATAGGAAAGTAGCCCCCAAGTACACAGATATTGCACGATATTTCACTGAAATATTCATTCAAAGAGAGCCAGTTTTTGAGGTTTTACTTGTTGAGTTCAAAGTCCATTTTAACCTAAACCAGTTGTTCTTGGTTCTGACTTGTGTGTAAGATGTCCAGGGTTTGAGGAAGCCACAGGTCTTGAAAATCCCTGGTAGGAAGAACCCTGAGGCCTGGCTTAGGAATTATGTCATCCTATGGTATTGAGGAAAAGGCAAGGGCTTCCAGTGGTGTCTCTGGGGGTAGCCTGTGTGTCCAGGCTGCTGCCAGCTCCATGCGGATTTCTACTGTGGGAGGGACCTTCTCAGACAACCCAGATCTGCTGACACCCAGGCAGACTTGGCCCCCTTTCCTTCCTCCCTAAAATGCGTCCCCCACTAAGAGCTTTCACATGTAGCTTTAGGGAAGATTTGGAAGGGGAGGAGAGATGGGTGTCTGGTGCTGATGCAAAAAACAAAAATATGCAAACCAATCTCCCTCCCAACTTGCATTAATGGAGCTGCGATGTGCCCTTCTAACCTTGCCAGTGTAGACCGGGTTTGACCTGCTCCAGCTCTGGGCCTGTAATGCCTAGGGAGCAGGCAAACTTCCCCATACTCCAACCCCAGCAGACTCAGGAGTCCAGGACCAACCAGGAGGAGGCTCTTCTCAGGCTCTGATGATGTTTGCCCCCGAGGGTCCAGGTCCCAGGCAGCTCAGGAATGTGAGTACCCCTGCATGTTGAGCCTGAGGCTCAAGGAACTGGGTGGGGTCCCAATCAAACCACATCTTGGTTATCTGAGGCCTCTGATGCCCACCTAGGCAGGCCCAGTCTTGTTCTATCCCAGGGGCATTTGGGAGGAGCAGGCGTGGTGTGATAGCTCAGGAATTGCTAGAATGGTCTCTGGACCTCTTGTGGGGACAGGGATCTGACCCTCATTGGCAATGAAAGCAGGATGACCTTGTAACAAAGAACAGGTTTTGCTTAGTTCCTATCGGAAGACTTTCCTGGCCCTGCCCTTTATTTAATGTTTTTAAGGGAAATAAAGATGAAAAAAATGTAATAGATCTATACCTGCTTAAAAGGATTTCCAACCACTCCTCTCCATGGGTGACATTTCCCACAGCTGGCTTTGCACTCAAGTCTCAGTGGATTCTTTGGCTTGGTCATTTTGGGGTTCCTGGGCCTGCCCTTGGGAGCTCCATGGCCTGGCTGAAGGAGCAGAAGCCTCATTGCAGGCAGACCTGGGTTACAACACCGACTCAGCCATGAACATGGGCAGGGAACCTCTCTGATCTGTTGATCCATCTCTAAATTGAGGATAAGCATACTTATCTCCTGGTTTGATATCCTGATCGATTAAATGCCATCATATAGGTACAGCCCCAGCATGCTTCCAGGCACCTAGTATCATCAACAGTGCTGGTGCCTCACAAGGAAGGGGCTCTGGGGCTATCTGTAGACTCAGTTCCCTCAAAGGGATTATTCATGGTTTAGTGACAACCTATCAGGAAGGACAATGGTCCTTCATTGTTCTCCCTCCCATCACTGCCAGCCAGGCCTATTTATAATGCAGAGGATTCCTCAGGAGTGACTCACCTGCCAAACTGCTCTCCCAAGGAGACCTCATCACACGCTACCTGCCTCACCTGCCTGTGTCTGGCCTGGGCTCCCCTGGTCTCACCTCAGCCAGCCCAGCCCAGGGGTGTCTATTTGTGCCCTCAGCCCTGGCATGATAGGACATTACCAGTTAGAGAGGCCGACAGAGGCCAGGGGTCAGAGATAGAGGAGAAACCAAGTCCCAAGGTGAGGCCCTAGTCAGGAGCTGGGTCACCATTTAAATGCAAATCAACCCAAGCCATAGGGGGCAGTTTGGGGGAGGGCCAGCATGAACAAGTGACTTCTGGGGAACTTTTCAGACTTACTGACCCAACTGGACAGTCCAGTCAGCACAGCGGGGCACCAGTCTGGGTTCAGGAAGAGGGGTTTAAGGACAGGTGCATCCCAGCCCTCCTGGGAGCATGTGTGGGGATGATCTCAGGGTCTCAGGTGGCTGTGTGGAGAAAGGCCCTCAGGGGGCTTCCCCCTCCCTGAAAATGGGCAGGGACTGGACACCAGGATGACTACAGAGAGGAGGGCTCTGAGGACCCCTCATGCCAAGCCACACCCTCTTACCCCTCGGTCATGTGGTGGGCAGCAATTTCCAGTAGGAGATTGTAGCTGGGGGTCCTCCCCTTCCCTTCCCACCTCCAGCCTACAGGCTTCAGCTCAGGGGCCCTGGACAATTTTCTTCCTTCCTTCACAAAAATGTCTGGGAAAGGCAACAAGAAAAGCTTGTATTCTGGGAGGACTAAACATTTTTAAGCTCATCTCTTCCAGGCAGCACTCACCTTCCCTCCCTGCAAAAGGTGAAGGTTCTGTTCCAGGGAGAGGATTTCCTGGCATCTGCCCCCAGGGTCATGGGCAGGGGTGACCTGGGCTCCACCCTGACATTCCCCTGGACCCACAGCTGGCTGGCCACTGCCGTCAGCTTCTCCCACTTCTCTGCCTTCCTGCTTCTTTTTTAAAAATCTACCTTTTAAAAACAGTGTGTAAGTATTAAGGTGAACTTATATGGATATTTTCTCAAGAACTTCACAGCCCCTTTAGAAGACTTGGGGCTACCCTCCCAAGGGGCAGCAGGAGCAGCCCCTGGACATTCGCATCTACAGCAGGCCTCTGCTCCCTGGGTTGGTGGGGAGGGCAGATTCTGCCTTCCACCCGCTCTTTATCTTATCAAAAAAATGTATGAGGGCTTCCCTGGTGGCGCAGTGGTTGAGAGTCCGCCTGCCGATGCAGGGGACATGGGTTCGTGCCCCGATCCGGGAAGATCCCACATGCCGTGGAGCGGCTCGGCCCGTGAGCCATGGCCGCTGAGCCTGTGCGTCCGGAGCCTGTGCCCTGCAACGGGAGAGGCCACAACGGTGGGAGGCCCGCGTACAGCAAAAAAAAAAAAAAAAAAAAAAGCATAAAAAAAATGTATGAGAAAGGACAGTAATATTTGTCAGACACCTATTCAATATTTTGAGTGATTAGCCCATTTAGTTTGTTCAGTATCCCTGTGAGTTGGTGTAATAACTGTAGCTAACAATAACTAGCATACAATAAATAACATAGCTAACTATAACGAAGTGCTTATGGTTAGCTTGGCTCTGTTTAGCACTTTACATGAATTCACTCACTCAGTCCCATTGATCACTCCATGGCAGGTACTACAGTGATTCTCCACTTTATGGGGAAGGAAATTGAGGCACAGGAATGTTAAGTGACACAGTGTGACACAGCTAGTGCTGGAATTTGGCCTCAGGTAGTCTGGCTCAGAGTCTGGCTCTCAACCACTTTACATCATCCTCGCAAAGTGACCAGGCTAGGATTTGAACCCAGATCTTCCTGAGGTCAAAGACCAGCTTCCTGATCCTGCTATGCTGCCTCTCAGGATAGAGAAGGAGCATTATCCTCCTAACAGCCTCTCAGTGTCTGCTGGGAAAGTGACAGATTCCGGCCCAGAGCATCAGGTTCCTGCTATGAGAAAGAATGGCGGGTGGAAAAGGGGCCAGAGGAGGGGGAGGATTTACCAGGGGCCCCTTGGCCCAGTTCCAGTTCCTTAGGTGCAGACCCCAGGTTTTCCTTCGTTTGTTAACTGGGGGGCCCCTTGGAAAGATCTGGTGCCAAGAATAGGCTGGACCAGGTGAGGGCAAAGGCAGCTCCCTGCAGCTTCCCACGGAACAGAACCGGAGACCTGCTCCGGGCTCTCTGTCGCCCCTCTCCTTCGCTGTCCACCCATCCATGACTGTCCGCCTGAACTCTTATCTAGGCGTCTGTCCCCCGACTAGCAGGAGACATGGTTTGGTTCTATCTTGAATGCTGGCGCAGAGCCTGGCAATCAATAAACATTTGTTGGAATAATGAATGAAACTTGGAGCATTTACTGGACAGAGGCCATTAACCTCTGGTTCAAGGGCCATCGGCCTGACGTCTCTCTTCAAGTGGTCTGATCGGTCCTTCTGAGGAGACCCAACAGCCTTTGGTGCTGAACCCGAGGTTTCTCGCTGGTCTGTGACAGAGCTGACCTCCGGGAGCTGGGGGCTGAGCAGCGCTGTTTCCCCTCTGCTGTCTCAGCAGTGCCCCTGCCCAGGGTCCCGCTCTGCCTGGTGTCTCCTCCAGGCTGGCTCCCTGCCTCCCTGCTCAGCTCTCTGGTCATGTGGACTCCAGGCTCAGATGCAGCTGCCCACAAGGAACAGGGTTGAGGAGGAAAGGTTGGAGAGAAAGGCACCAGGCTCCCCTGAAAAGCAGTGGCTGGATTTGCTGCCTGAAACCTTATCTGCTGTTTGTTGCTGGAGTGTGAGGCTACGAATACAGGTGCTGAGCGGAAGCATTTCGACACGTTTAGAGCAGTGTGTCCTGGCCGCAAGCGCCAAACATGTGATCCGTGGACTCCTCTTCTTGGACCAACTGGGCAGAGATGGGTTCAAGTTTGTTCTTCACCACAGATGGCAGGACAGGCGCTGGGTGGGAAAAAGTGGCCTCAGAAATGCATTTTCCTCTCTCTTCCCCTTCCTCACTGAGAAAGTGTCCACTCCTGCCCAGGGAATCCTAAGGCAGATCCATGTTCCTACTCTGGCCCAACACCTTCCAGCTGGGTGACGCTGGGTGGGTTTATGAGCACCTCAGTTTCTCAACTGTTGATTACTGTGAGAGTTAGCAGAATTCATGTGGAACCGGGCCTGGCCAATGCTAAACCCTGTTATTAATGAGGATGTCCAATTCTGTCCCAGACACTCTGGGGTCTGAAAGGAGTATGAGACCCAGGCCTGCCTTCATGTTGCCCTTTGGGAAGCAAGACACATGTTCATTGAGACCAGGGAGGCTGAGTTCCAGTGGGGTGGGGGGGGTGAGGGGATGTGGTCCAGGAGCTGCTGGAGAGGATCTGTGATGTGTAAGCCAGAGTCACATGGGCAACTCCTCAAAGGGGCTGTGCCTGGGAGATGAGTCTGGAAGATGAATCAGATGAGGAGCATGCAAGGAAAGGGTTTGGGAGTGGAATACATGTGTGTGGGGTTTTTTAAAAATAAATTTATTTATTTATTTATTTTTGGCTGAGTTGAGTCTTTGTTGCTGCACGCAGGCTTTCTCTAGTTGCAGCGAGCAGGGGCTACTCTTCGGTGCGGTGTGTGGGCTTCTCATTGTGGTAGCTTCTCTTGCTGTGGAGCATGGGCTGTAGGTCTGCAGGCTTCAGTAGTTGAGGCTCACGAGCTCTAGAGCGCAGGCTCAGTAGTTGTGGCGCACGGGCTTAGTTGCTCTGCGACATGTGAGGTCTTCTTGGACCAGGGCTTGAACCCGCGTCCCCTGCATTGGCCGGAAGATTCTCAACCACTGCGCCACCAGGGAAGCCCTAAATGTGGTTTTTGAAGGGGACTACATTTGACCTTCTTGGTGTAGTGGGTTCATTTAAGGAGAGTCTTGAGAAATGAGATCGGATGGGACCCAATTAAGGAATTATAAATGCCAGAGCTTGACCCCATAGGCAATGGGGCAGAGAGAGGGGGATATCTGTGGTTTCAGTGACATGATTTGGACAAGTCACTAGCAGAGGGATTAGTGCCTGTTACCTAGTAGGGGGATGAGTGAGTAAATAAGTGAATGAATTGATGCATTAATTAGAGCTCTTTGGGTTGTGAGCAAAATCATCCTATTCAAACTGGTTTAAGTAAAAATAAAGGAGGGGTGTTTATTTGCTCCCATAACTGACAAGTGCAAAAATAACTTGGGGCTTAGCTGGATCCGGGGACTCAAATAATGGCATCAGGACTCTCTCAGCTGGAGGAGAGCTTTACTCTTCTAGTAAGCCCAAAGTCCTAGAATTTGGTCTTTTTGTCCTGGCTTGGGTCATGTTCCCAGGGAAATGGGATAGATTGGTTGGCCACATTTGGGTCACCTGCTCATTGTCATGGGTCTGGGGCGTAGTGTCATCTTGCACTGAGACAGGCAAACTGAGCTTGGAGGAGAGATGGGTTCCTCCCAGGGACTATGGGAATATAGGGACATAGATTTCCCTATGAGGGTGCTGACATAGATTTCCCTATGAGGGAACATGGTGCTGACAGCAAAGGGTGGAGGGTTGCTGGGCAAGGCAAGATATCAGATCCACACAGAAGTGGATGGGGAGCTGGAGGCTGAACCAGGGAGATGCTGAAGGCTTGAATGAGAGTAAAGCTAAGTATGGCACCTGAATGGACCACAGCTGCTTTTCCTCTCAACCTCTCCCATCAAAGGCCATAACGACTTGAGATCAGTCTGGCTCAGGCAGGCTGCTGGGGCCGAGCAACCAGGTGTGTCCTCTGGGCGGCAGGCACCAGTGGACATTCAGGCTGAGATAGGGATTGTAGAAGGCCAGAGAATAAATGTGTTTGTTTTGCTTTGTTTTCCCAGAGGGAAGAGGGGATCAAATGTTCCATTTTGGTTGTATTGAATATTTCATTTCAGATGCCTCCTAGACACCCAAGTGGGGACTTCAAGGAGGCAGTGGGGATTTCAAGGAGGATTTCAGATGCCTCCTAGACACCCAGATGGGGATTTCAAGGGGGCAGTTCTTACATTTCAGGATATAAGAACACTGGGATCAGGGGCAAGGGCTGGAGAGGTCCTCTTGTAGTCTTCAGCAAATAGAAATTGTTTAAAACCATGAGACCAGATGTGGTCACCAAGGAAGAGAATGTGGACAGGGAAGAGGAGAGGGCCCAGTGCCAGGCCTATGGTGCTGGAATGTTGAGTGTTGGTCAGAAAATGAGGAGCCAGAAAATGGTGTCAAGACACGGGTGGGAAATGCAGCAAGAGGAGACTAGGTGGATGGGGTGGAGGGTTTGGAAAGCCGAGCAAGGAGGGCACTTCAGTTGGGGGTATGGATAAATGTGTGCAACACTGATGGGGTGAAGGAAGCATCTTTTGGATTTGTCCACAAGAACACACTTGTGACCCTAATAAAGGAAGTCTCAGTGAAGCAAGGGGACAACAGCTAGATTGGAGAGCGTAGAAGCGCCGTGGATTGTGGAGGTGCAGAAGTGGAGACAGCGAGCTGAGACAGCAATCTGGAGACGGTGGTGAGGAGAGCAGAGTAATGAGACAGGAGAAATGAGGCAGAGGGACTCTGTGTCCTGGTTGAGTGTTGTTTCAGGTTGGAAGGTGCTAGAGTGTGTGTGTACTCTGTGGGGAATGTTCCAGTGGTGAGGTGGAAGGTGGCAGTGAGGGAGAGGGACAGTCAGCGGATGAGGAAGCAGGACCCCCGTGAGGTTGAGGGGCAGAGCAGGACACATCCCCGCTGCACCAGGGGGAGGATGGGGAGTTGGGGACCATGTAGGTATGCGCTCCCATGGAGTGGTGGGAAGTTGAGGGATATCCCCTATGATGGCTTCAGTTTCTCACACGTAAGATATGAGGTGAGGGCACCCCTGGAAGTGGGGCGTGGGATGGGAAAGAGCAAGAAACTGCTTCAAGAGAAGGAAAATCAACCCCAGGGGAATGAGTCTGGGTATTGAGCAACCCTGAGACTTGTGCTAATGGACTGAAGTGAAACCAGTCAGCTTGGTTGGGAGATTTTCTCTGGAAATGACAAATATGTGGAGAAGACAAACTGTTGCATCCACTCAAGGTTGGGGTTCTGCCAGAAGTAGCCACAGTGCCAGGGGTGGGCAGGGAGGTAAGGGTTATAATGATGGAGGGGCACGAAGAGAAGGGAGTTAGCAAGTGCTGAGTGGGGAGAATGACCTGCAGCAGAGGGGACACCGAGGAAGTGAGCTGTGGGTACAGAGTGTGGCGGCCATGGAGGAGGATGCCCAGAGGACACCCCTGGATGCTCGGCCCCAGCAGCCTGCCTGAGCCAGACTGATCTCAAGTCGTTATGGCCTTTGATGGGAGAGGTTGAGATGCAAAACAGCTGTGGCCCATTCAGGTGCCATGCTCAGCTTTACTCTTCTCCAAGCCTTCAGCATCTCCCTGGTCTGGCCTCCAGCTCCCCATCTACTGCCGTGTGGATCTGATATCCTGCCCTGCCCTGCAACCCTCCACACTTCTCGTCAGCAGCACCTTCATTTCCCTATGTCAGTTATTAGCAGTTACAGGGTGGGACCATGGGAATGATGGGTGAGGTGGAGGGGAGGGAGACGTCAGCGGTGGTGAGGAGGTCAGGACCTGATTGTCCATTGGGTAGCCGGTCATCCGCATGGGTGACAGGAGACAAAGCCAGTGAGCTGGCTCAAGTCCTGCATGAATGAGGATTGGTGGATGACAGCTGCGAGGAGAGGGAGACAGTGCAGGAGGAGGAAAGATGGTGGTGCAGAAGCAGCAGCGGGGAGTGCCCGTCTTCTGGCACGCCGCCTTCCTCTTAAACCAGCGCCCCTTCTCCTCCCCGAGAGGCCGCAGGGCAAGTGGAGTCCTCTAGGGAGGGGCAGCCAGCTTCAGGTTAAGGTGAAGAGTTGAGGGAAGATTAAGAGAAGAGGTTGAAGCGGTGGAGAGTTCCAGAGAACTTGGCCAAGGGTTTGGGGCGGGGAGGGAATGGGGAGTCAAGGCAGATTAAGGAATGAATGAAGGAATGTCAAACAAATGAATTCGTGAGTGCTGTGTGCTGGTTAGCCGGAAAGAGGGCACGTCTATGGTACCACAATGGGCACATTCTTCTGCATTATTCATTGCTGATGTTGCTGGTGGTGTTGATATTGGGGGTGAGTGGATGGAATGACACTTAGATGGTGTGTGCCATGACGTGCTCCAGTGTTGTGTGTTTTAGTTCCCAGTGATCTGGTTTACAGTCTCACAAAATCTATTTCCCCAAGCTGTTTGTATCCTTATTTATATAAATGACTAATCCCTTCGTGGGTAGAGCCAAGCCTTCTGTCTCAGTTACATAGAGATACCGAGACAAATTACTCATGAAAGTTCCAGAAGAGATGAGTATCTACAAATTATTGAGACAGTTTCAGTATGTAAATAGTTTTGTGGAAAGCCTCACAACTATCCAGGTTAGATTAGATACAAGAAGTGGGTAACTCCAGGCCAGTGATCCCCTTCACATATGTCATGGTGCCCCGCTGCTTTCCAGCCCATCTGCCTGTCTGTCCCCTGTCCATGTGGCAAGGATGCTTCCAGAGGCAGCGGGGGAAAAGGAGGGCTGCAGGCTGTGTCCTGAAGACTGAGAATTTAATGTCACTGCTCTTGGTATGTTACAGCTTGTTGGTAGAACACTGTCCACTTGAAGGGAGGTGTCTCCTGAACGTACTTTGCGGGTATTTTTGCAATACCCCTCTGAGGAGCTAATTGGCCCTAATAAATCTTGTAGAAGAAAGGCCCTGCCACGCTGTGGAGAACCATTTGCAGTCAAGAGTCAATCCAGCTGAAGCAAGGAGCCAGGCAGAGAAGGAGCTGACACTGCTGATGTCAGGGCATCCCGCTCCTCAGGTTGACAGAAACAAAACCGTGAACATGGCCTGAATGAGCTGACGTTCAGGTCTCAGTTGCCTGATGACTCTGAATTCTGAAAAAGAAATAAAACGAGTTTATGTGGACAGAGAGGTCCATGCTCTGTTTCAAAATCAGTGAATGTGCTGTTTAAATGAATCATCGCTTCCAACTACTGGTTTGTGGTGTTTAAATCTTGATTGCAGTGAAGCACAGAGTCCTTATTATAAAATTCAAAAGTACTTTTGAAAGCCAAGAAGATTTTTAATTTATCCTGACTAGCTAAATCCAGGTAGGTCATCCTAATAATACTTGTCCACACAAGTGGCTACACCTGGCAAAAGAAATGCAAACAGAAGCCTAGTGAGTTTCCAACTTCCCTGCCTCCCTCGCCCCCACAAGAGACGCCTACCAGGGGTTCCCCAAGGGGTGTGGCAAGGCAGCCAGCAGGACCCGGACTCCCAGTGGCAGCTACCCCATTCAGAGTCACCACCCTGTTGTCTGCAGTGGAGCGTGAGGACCTGCTCCGTGTCCAGTTCTGCCCCATCCCACACGGCACAGCCGCTGTTGGATTTGTCTCCCAAAAGGGCCCCAGGTTGGCAGGGACGGCCCATCCTCAGTCTTTGTTGAGCAAGTGTCCCTTGGGGTTCTGCAGCGACTGCATGGGGAACCCTGCTGGAAGACCAGAAAGTCATCATCTGATCCCTTAACCTTCTTTAAGAGAAAAAACGAAAACACATAACCTGAGAGCACATCACAATGATGTCACTTAAACCATCCCAGAAAGAACATCTTACTACATATTTAAAAGAATAAAAATACTTTTATTGCACTTGTCATGTGTATTCATTATGTAAAAATTAGAAAAATCACATAAACAAAATTAAATTTAAACCAGCCAAATCTTTCCACAACCCATCTTCCAATCCTATATCTATATACGTATGTGATTGATGAATAGACACATACTTATTACGTATGTTATATTTTACATAAGGTTGTACAACCTTCACTCATTACATCACTAACATCTTTCCATGTAAATTGTTATGTATCATCAATATCTACATTATTGCCTTCCATGGTTTATAGAGTTGCACTGTATGGGCGTACTGTACTTTAATTATTTCCCTATTCTGGAGAATTTGGATTGTTGCCAAATGACCCAGTAATAAAGATTGGTGAAAATAAAACAAAAACAAAGTCACCACCATATCCCTAGATATGGTGACCCTACCAGGATTTTTGCCTCTAAAGGAGTGCTGATTTTGAAAGTTGGCCTCCTTGAGAAGTTAGGCATGATGCCAGGGACAACACCAAGGCACTCTCAAAACCCATCTTTGGAACTGGCTTCCAGGATTTTACATGCAGAATTAGCCATACAGGAAACCCTTAATGCTAGCAAATTTGGGTCCATTGAAGGTGTATTTGGCTTGTGAAAATAAAACCATGGGAAATAAAGCCAAAAGCAAGAGGTGATTTTAACTCATGGATTCTGAATTTTTTAGGTAGCCTATAGAACTGACCCTATAAAAGACACTTCCAAACAGCTAACTCCATTTCAATCATTCATTCATCTGTTACTGGCAGAGTAAAATAAAACCAAAAAGACCACAAACCAACAACAAAAACTACCACAACCAGAAATACCTGGTTTCAAATGCTCTGGCACTGATTAGCTGTGTGACTTTGGACAAGTTCTTAACCTGTCTGAGTCATAGCCGAAAAGTTTCCCTAAGGGAAACCACCTCATAAGTTTGTTGCACTTCCTTTCTGCTGCTTTTCCTTCTCTGAGTGGAGGCTTTTTCTCTGCTGGGACATTGCCTTCATTCTAAACAGACTCTTCCATTCCTCTACTCCTTTTACCCATTGGTGTGTTGGTAAATTAGATCTCTGGGAAAAAAAATCACAAAGCCTCGATCTGTGGCTTCTGCCCATTTCTGGAGTGTGGCTAATTTCACCATGGCTGAGTTTAGGTTACCAGTGGTTTAACAACAGGCTTGCAAATTTCCTAAAGAGTATCTAACAATCAGTCATCATGGATAGTAGGAGACGGCCAAAGTACATCTCTGCCCCTTTCCCTCTCCTCCTTCTTCTCTGCACATTCCTCAGAGCACTGTGGATGTTGATGGATAGAATTTCCATTTCTGCTTCATACTGTTACATTTATCCAGCTTCCAAAAATAGTTTCCTTCCTTCCTTCAGCTCCTGACCAGTTTGTGTGCTGGAGTTCAGGTGCTCTAGCTGCTACCTCCCATCTTCTTGAATCCTCCAAGGCCATCACACCAGCAGGAAATTTCAAAGCAGACGGCTCTTGGTCTTTTGCAGGGATGTGCCAATTTGCAGTTGGGTGTCCTCATTCTTCCAGTGTTGAGGACTGATTATCACCTGTATAACTCTCCATTGCAGATGTGCTCAGGTTCTCCTATCCTCACTTCTAACAGTTCTGGATCAACTCCAATATGTATGTGTGGAGGGGGGTTCCCATACCACCAAGCAATTCTCAGACACCAGCTGGGTGTCCAGAATTAAGTGTACAATTCAACTTAATTCTGATTCCATCTACAGCATCAGACCCCGCATGTTAAAGGTTCAGTCCTACAAGACTGCCCTCCCCTGCCCCAACGCACACGTCAGATGCCAGTTGTCACCTGTGCTTCTGACTGACTGGCTTGGCAATAGATCAGAGGTGCTCATGACCCCCTCATTGGGTTCGATTAATTTGCTCACAGAACTCAGGAAACCCATTTACTCACAAGATTACTGGTTTATTATTAAAAGGATATAAGTCAGGAACAGCCAGATGGAAGAGAGCATAGGACAAGGTATATGGAGAAAAGGCATGGAGCTTCCATGCTCCCTCCAGGCTCACCACTCTCCCAGAATCCACATGTTCACCAACATGGAAGCTCTCTGAACCTTGTCCTTTTGGGTTTTTATGGAGGCTTCATTACATAGGCTTGAATGATTAACTAATTGGCCATTGGTGATTGATTCAACTTCCAGCCCCTTTTCCATCACAGACTAAATGTTCCAACCCTCTAATCACATGGTTGGTTCTCCTGATGACCAGCCCCCATCCTTAGTTGGGGTCTAAAAGTCACCTTATCAGCATTATGAGACACCTTTACCACTCTTTATCACCGGAAAATTCTAAGGTTTTAGGACAATGTGCCAGAAACAGATTGAAGACCAAATACGTATTTCTTATTATAAGTAACAATACCACACCATCTAATTGCATTCTACTTCCAGTGGAGTCTGGAGGCACTATGGAAACCCAGGGAACGGAGAAAAGTACAGGCAGTTCTGGGACTATGTCTCATGTCAGAAGGAGACAGCACCATCCACAGACACTCTAAAAGCAACGTGGTGACTTAGTAAGGAGAAATTTCTCCAGGGCGAGCCTTCAGCATTGAAAACATCTATGTGTTAGAACAGCCAGGAGAAGGGTGCCTAGGTGCCCAAAGGTAGATACTTTATCAAGCACAGGTATGTTCACAGATTATTTTACTTCGGCACCACCACGACCCAGGAGGGTGGAAATCTCACCCTTGTCGACTAAAAAAACCCACACAACATATTTCAGTTTTATTCGGGGACCTTACTGAGGACTATACAGCCCAGGAGACAGCATCTCAGATAGCTCTGAGGAACTGCTCCAAAGAGGTGAGGGGGGAGCCACTATAAACAGGAGTTTTTTGCTGGGGAAAAAACAAACAAAAATACCCCCATGTAGTCAAACATCAAAAGATTACTGCTAATCATAAAGAACAGACATCTCAAGTTAATGATTTTAGTGCTTTTCTGTGTATGGGAAGATGCAAGAATCTGGGGTCTTTGAAATTCTTCCTTAGATATGCATCTAGGCACCTATATCCAAAGCACAGAGTGCCTCATCCTGTTTTTTCCATCCTCAAGGTGCGCCATTGGTGGGTAACTGCAGTGGGTTGTGACTTAACACTTTGTATAAGGGGATGATGAGTGACACTCTTTGTTGTTTTTGTTTAAACCCTCATTTTACAAGGGAGAGTGTATTACACACCAGGGATTGGCAGGGAGCGGGAAATGGTCGGTGGGAATGTAAATTAGCATAATCCTCCAAAAAGCAATTTTGCCTTATATTGAAGTCTTAAAACTATTCATCGTATCCCTTCAGAAAAGACCCTGAATGTGTTCATCAGGGTAGACTAACTTCCATAATAAGCAACCCCCAAATCCCAATGAGAGAAGGCAGGGGTTGGCAAACTATCTACACAGGCCAGGGAGTAAATATTTCAGGCTCTGTGGAAATGTCTTATCTCTGGAGCTGGGGTAGGAAAGCAGCTGTAGACGCTAAGTGGGTGCATGGGTGTGGCTGTCTCCAATCAAACTTTATTGAAGGACACTGATATTTGGATTTCATGTAATTTTCGTGTGTCACAGAGTACTATTCTTCAAGTCATTTTCACAAATGTAAAAACAATCTGGAGCTCACAGGCTGGGTTTGGCCTGTGGTCCACACTTGGCTTAAAGCTCTGGAGGTTTCCTCTCACTGATGCAGGGATCCAACACAGGGCTCCCCAGTTGGAAGACCCTCCTGGGTGGCCCTTGGCCAGTGGCACCTCAGGAACCTGGGATCCTTCCATCCTGTGCTCTCCCTCTCCGGCCCTCACGGTCTGCTCTATTCACAGGCAGATGGAAGCAGAGGGCCTAAAGGATTGTGCAGGCAGTTTTCCTGGGCAGCCTGGAGGTGCCCACATCGTCTCCTCCCAGATTCCACTGGTTACAGGTCAGGCACACTCCAAACAGCAGGAGAGATGGAGAAATAGAGTCTGGCTATGTGCCCAGGGGGACCTGGACGAGGGCTTTGTGACCACACAACCATGTGTTCAAGAATCAAACAACACATGATGTTCACTCATTTCCACATGGTAGCACTACTTTAAAGGTGCAAGACTGACCAGGAGGACTTTGCAACAATAGTTGATCCTGAGAGTAAATCCGATGCCCTGGGGACCCTGTGTGGTACAGCCCTGCAGCCTGCCCTTGGGCCTGTGCCCTGAAGGTTATCGCTGCAGTGACCTGTGCACCATACTTTACCCTCTTCCATCACACAGAGCCACAGCCACAGAGGCCCATGAGTGGGCTGGGAGACTCTCCACTGGTGCAAGACTGACCCCTTTGTTCCAAGTAGATCCAGTGCTCTTAAAGTTTTGGGCCGATGGGAGTGGGATTGGGGAGCTGCCAGTGGAAGCAGGCAGAAACCCCGTTGAAGCAGCCATACCCTCTGGGGGCTCCCCCACCAGAACCAACAAGTGGTTTTCTCCCCAGCTCTTTCCAAGTGATTCTTGGAGAAGAGGGAGGAGCAGGTGTGGCCAGAGAGGTGGTGCTTCCTGTGGGCTGGGGACCTCAAAGAGGGGATGAAACTCAACCCCCTAAGCCAGGCCAGACCAGGATGCAACAAAAGTCACAGATTTGTTAAAACAGTGAGGAGGAAATAGCTCACACCTGGTAACGTCTGGGGATGGCGGCTCCTCATGGATGCTTTGCAGTGGGCAGGGCTCTCCTCTCATTTCCTGGAGACTTGGAGCCCAGGAGGTTGGCAGGGGTCAGCGGGGTCTCGGTGCTCCCTCCTCACTGTGCGGTCCACAGGCCAGCCCCATCACATTGCATTGCCAGGACCCAAATCTGTACCTCTGAGGCTTTGTGTGGCTGCTGCAGCCTGGACTGTGCTGGGGAGAGCCTCACCACATCCAGGCCTCCTAAGCACGTCCAGGACTGGGAGTGGGGGGTGTGATGCCCTCTCCCTAGGTGTTGCCGGGACTCCTGTACCATGGGATGCAGGAGTCTTAGGACACCAGGGCTCCAGTCTCCCACCCATCACTGATTTACCATGTGACCCAGGCGTGTGGCTGAAACTCCCTTCACTTCCGTTAGGTTGTCTGTGAAATGGGGGCAGAAATGCCCCCCTGGAGAACCTGTCCCATCACGTGCCCATGTCCTGCCCTAAATGTGCCCACCATGAGTCTAACAAACACTAGGTCTGCCCAAGTGTGAGGGGACCTGAGGAAATGACTTTCTCAATGTCATGTCATAGAAACAAAAATAACAATAATATTCTCCCATTTAATTAGTACCGACTGTGTGTTAGGGGCTAGGCTGAGATCATCTCTCATTTCACAGCAGCCCTGCGAGAGAGGCAATGTTATACTGATTTTCCAAGAAGGGACACTGAGTCCCCACAGGGGCTCTTGCCAAGGTCACACAGCTGGTAGGTGGAGTGAGCGGGGTAGCTCTGTCCCACTCTCTGAAGCCAGATGCTTCCTGGCACGACGGTACCCTAAATATTCCCAACCCAATTCTCTGTCCTCCAGGGGTGCCTGGGGCTTAGGGCCAGGCTGTCTCTCCCCAGCCATTTGCCGCAGAGTTCAAAGCCCTCCCCCAGCTATGGTGGAACTGCCCCAACAGGTCTCCCTTCTAAGGAGGGTGAGGAAACGGACCTGATGAGCCCCCTCTTTCACTGTGTAGATACTAAGCGTTTGACTTGTGGGGGCCGCCCATGCTCCAGGCAGCTGGAGGGAGGGGTCTCGGCTCCCCTGCCTGTGGCTCTGCTCAGGTGCTGGGCAGACCAGGGGTACTTCCAGAGTTTCCCAATGTCCTAGGGGTGGATGTGGGGGGTGAGGGCAGGGAGGGTGAAAAGTAGGGGAAGGGGCTGGTGGTTTTATTTACAAACTGCATTTAAATTCAGGTGCATGGCAGGCTGGCCTGATGGGACCTGAAGGGTTCTGGATGGGTTCTGTCACTCCCTGGGCCTCAGTTTCCCTTTTCATTCATAGAGGAAGAATAAGATCTGAAACATAAGACTAACAGGGTGTGCGTCTGGCAGGGAGACCAGGGACAATGGGGGAAGTGCTTCCATGTCGAAAAGCATCACGTGGCCTTGAGGTGTTCAGGACTCCCCGTTCTGGTCCCTTCTCTGCAGACCTTTTCTAGACATACCTCCGAGGCTGGGCTCACCCATTAAATGGCTCTACCAGCTCAGACACCAAAAGATGGAGATGACTTTTTTTTGGGTTCACACGGTGGCTGCCACGCCCTCGCACAAGGAGTCCTCTCTCAGCTGAAGTCACCATCACTGCACCTCCCTTGCACCTGCTCAGCCCCAGGCAGGTTTGGAATCCCTGACACATGCCCCTGTGGGCTGGAAAGTCTCCCCAGTGCGGGTTGGCACTTAGAAAGGAAGTGCACTAAGACTGCAGGTGAGCTCTGCGGAGCCTGCCCGTCCTTGGGGCAGCTGGGCTGTGCATGACCCATGTCTGGAAAGGTCCTGTCCTCATTCATCAAGTCACAGGGGCTCCAGCAAACACCTGCAACAGGTGTAAGCCAACAAGCACAGGCTTGCAGCTCAGAGACACTCTGATTCTGCCTGTGTGGCTGGAGTAGTGTCAGGGCAGCTGGATGGGGCCAGGTGCCCTCCGGTCCCATGGTGCAGCCCTGAGATCTGGGGATAGTGCCCAAAGGAGTTGGATTGTTCTTCCCAGTACTTTGTAGAGTGTGGCATTATTACATGTGCTGACAGGCTCGCTGGCTTTTTCTGGCCGCCCCACTAGGAAGTAAAGACTCCTAGGCCAGGGACTTGATGCTTCCTCTTCACCACCAGCAATAGGCTGAATGAATCATCTTTGCCCCGCAAAGATATCTGCTCCTAATGCCAGGAAACTGGAAAAAGGATCATTACAGATATGACTGAAGATCTTGAGAAGAGGAGATTATCCTGGGTCATCTGAATGAGTCCTGAACCAAATCCCAAGTGTCCTTCTGAGAGGCAGGAGGAGATTGGATGCATACAGGAGAAGAGGGGCCCTGTGACCATGGAAGCAGGAATGGGAGTGATGTGGCCACAAGTCAAGGAATGCCAGCAGCCACCAGAAACTAATGGAGGTGAGAAATGGAGTCCCCGGAGGGAGCCACATCTTGATTTCAGCCCCGTGATACTGGTTTCTGACTTCTGTCCTCCAGAACTGTGAGAGAACACACTTCTGCTGTTTTAAGCCACCCAGTCAGTGGTGATTTGTTACAGCAGCCACAGGAAGCTAATACACTACCATATCCCAGTGCCTGGTACAGATCATGTAGTCAGATGTTTGCTGAAAGAATAAAGGAAGGCTCCTAGCCAAGCATGCCCCCATGCCAGCTGGGGCCTCCAAGCCTAGGCTTCTCCCTCCCTACAACCCCAGCCTGTGTCCTGGCAGTTCTGCCACATGCTGGACTTCAGCCCTGGCCTTGAAGCTGTCCACCAGAGGGCATGTGTCTGACCAAGCCCGTGCTCACCCCTCATGGAGCCATTGCCTCTTAGACAAAGCCAATGGCAGGGGCCACAAACAGCCACAGGCCACATTCAGTCAGCAGACATAGTGGTTTGGCCGTCATAGAATATTGTTTGTAAATTAAATTAGTTGCCAACAGGTTATTAAATTTTGGGAGATTTCACATGAAATCAGGATTTCCAATTTCTGTGGAAAACTCAGATGTTCTTTTCAGCCCAGGATGCAGTCCTTTGTGGCTCCTTGGGTTGGACCTGAGTGGAAGCTCAGCCCCCAACCACCAGGGCCTATGGTGCTGATGCCTTTGACTCTCCATCTGCACACCTGGCCCCCACGTTTGAGATGGAGGACTCGGGTTTTCTCAACCTGGCATGAGGTGAAAAACAGTCTCAACCTCACAGATCCTCCTCTGTCCAGCTTGACTGTGCCCAGTCCCTCCTTTATAAAGATTCTAGTGTGATTGCCCACCTCCCCCAGCCTGGGGGCTCTCTGCAAGGGGTTCTCCTTTCTGCTTCTCCTCAGCTGTCAGGAGCACTGCTTTCAGGCCCCGGGGCCTCTGCAGTCCCTGGAAACCACCCAATTGTTTCTGGGGGTCTTCACTGTCTCAGTCAGAGGACAGACCGCTTCCCAGAAGCACCCAAGATGACCTCCCGCATTCCTGGAAGATGGCGGGGCAGCAGCAACCACATCTGCTTTCCCAAGCACTCCCTGGCCAAGTCAGACCATGGCTCCAGTGGAAACTGAAAGCACTAATGAAGAAAAGGAATGTCAGTGAAGCACTTGGGAAGCTCCCACAAGGAGGACTTTTGGCTCACTTGGAGGACAAGGGCTCCTCAACGTCTCCAAAATGGTGCCCAAGACTGAAGCCCAGGTGCGCACAAAACTCTCTGCACAGATCCCAAGACTGACATCGCAGGCTCCAATTCAATGCATCTCAGAGCAAGAGCTCCTGCTAGATCTGGCCCAGGAGGTCTGAGACCACACTTGGCCTGGGGAGCAGAGCTGGGGGGCTCTCAGAGGCAGGCCCGCATCCTCCTCTCCAGGCTATAGCCCCAGCAGCACAGAGGATCAATCTAAAGAGGAGAGTCACTGAGTAAGCCCCCTAGGAAGGGCTCTGTCCACAGCTGCTGTCTACTCGGCTGCTTCAGCGAATCTTCCCCAGGGCTCGAGAAACTGAAATTTAAAACACATGTCAGGGCCTTAATGAGGCTAGTCAACTCCTCAGAGTCGTGCTCTGGCTAATGTTTGTTAATTCTGTGAGCCCTTCTGACCAGGGGTCTCCAGCACTGGGGGATGGATTGAACGAGGCAAGGAATAAACACTGAATCAGCAGGAGCTGCGTGACTGCAGGCAAGTTGCTTACCTCTCTGAGCCTCAATGTTTTTACTTATAAACTGGGAACAATAACAGCCTTAAAGGGATATTGTAAGGATTAACTGAGATGAGGAACATGCACAGTCTGACTGTCATTAGGCAGTCATGTGAGTTTCCATGTCTGAGCCCCATATTTTAATCCTAAGGTTGGGAAATTATGTCTTAAATTGCAGTTTCCACATAATTCTCTCCTGCACCACTGGGGGTGGCAGTGGGGGCAAGTTGGTTTTCAGTGGTCACTAGCAGAAACCCACTCAAACAGGCAAAAGATAGAAAGGTGTGCAAATGAGGTGCATTTATTACAAAGACACAGGGAACCCAAAGGAATGTCTAGGCTCAGGAAGACCTGGACTCAGAAATGGGAAAGCATGGTGAACTCAGGAAGGACCCTTCTTTCTGGGCTCCTTTCTCTCATTGTTTCCCTCTCCATGTGGCCTTTTGAGTAGACTTGTGGCCAGACCCACAGAAGAAGAAGCTGGACTTGAACTTCCTTGCTGACATGTCTTCAATTCAGGTGAGCAACAGAGATTGTCAGGCATCGCCAATTCCCACCCCCACATCCTCAGGTGCAGCTTGGGGGTCTTTGCCCCCAGACCAACCAGCTGCACGGAGGGGTCCCAGCTCAGCCCTAGCAAGCCGTGTCAGCCACCCCTCCCAATGGAATTGTCCTCAGAACAGCAGGACTAGGGGCTGCAGGACACTCCAAAAGTGGTCCACCCAGATGCCCCTCCCTGACGCCTAACAGTTAGGGGCTTGCATCCTCCAAGCCTTCTGGGAAGTGTCTGGGGATTGGGGTGCAAGCCTAGCATCCACACAGCTTTTCCAAGCCACGGTGAACCCTGCTTGAGGCCTCATGCAAAAAGACAGGCAAGTCTGGAATAGCGGGAGGCTGCTCAGGAGAAAGGGTCACAGTGGCTTGGGCATGAATTCTGGGACAGCACACTGTGGGAGGGTGCTTGGCCCTCGAGGGTTCTGACATGCTGTTCCCCAGGCCTGGGCTAAGTTAGGCTCTCCAGGTGGATCGACATTCATATCTGAGGCCAGTACTTTCTTTCCATAAGAACTTGTCGTATGATTTAGAAAGACAAACAGGCCAGCTACCATTTCATTTTCACCTATTTGAAAGCCTCCCTCCAAGCCCAATTCTACTGACTCTCATGAGGATTTTGTGCTGGGTTCAGATCCAGTTCAATACCCCATTCCCAGCTCCTGCTGGAAGGAAGCTTGCAGCTCGCCATTAATTTACACTCTGGGCTCTTGACTCCTTCTCCTTGGGTATCTTTTCCCCCAGGGATGGCTGGTGCTGGCACACACTTTAAAAGAGAGGAAAGTGGGCCTAAGTTTCCATCATGCTGCAAAGCAGAACCATCTGTTGGTGGTTTCTTCGTTGGAATGAAGTCCTGGAGAGAGCGTTTACCAACGAAGAGTTGGCACCTCAAAGACACAAGTTCTTGGTCCCAGTTCCAGCTTGTCCCTGGGCCAGAGCATTCCACAGGAGGCTGGTGGTTTACTTCCACCAGCCAAGTCTTGGCTAATCCTGGTGATGCATGGAAGTTTCTCCATCAAGGGGGCATCCTGTGGAAAGGCAGGTATGGAGTCCTTATAGCCACGGGTATCTGAGTAGAACTTACTTGCTCTGCTCACAAAGACTTTCTGCAGACACCTGCTCAAACCCTTATAAAACTGCAGGAGGAGGTTAGGTGGTCATGGAGCAAGCTGACCAGGGCCACCACATCACACAACCTGGGGCAACATTCACACTGTGCTCTGAGTGCATGGCACCTCCTGGAGTTGCACAGTGCACAACCTGGAAAGCTGTAGGTTGTGGGCCTATCTAACAGCAGGTGAGACTCAGATTTAGGCCATTGGCCTCTAATTCCATTTTCTTTCCTTTGCTGTCTTTTCTTTGCTGAGGTACCTTCTGGAGTATCTCTTTGGGTTTGACAAGATGCCTGATGCCTAAACTCTCTAATATTGAGTTCCTTTACCTGAAAACTTAGGCTAAAATATCTACTTCCATTGTTGGGATGAGTAAATGACATAATGCAGGAAATGTACCTGGTCCAAGGGCCTAGGTCTTAGTGAGAACTTGGGAAATAAAAGCAGCTATTGATACTGCAGCTGCTGCTACTGTGAGAATAATATTCATTATAAGTATTCGTGCCCGTTATTATTTTGATCATCTTTCCAAAGCAGATGCACCTTCCCCTCAGGGTGGTGAGGATCTCAGGCTCCTAGCACCACACCTGCACAGATTAGGGATTCCCTCTCTCTTCCTTTTCTTTCCTAAGTGCCTGAGGTCCAGATCATACTTTGTGGAGTTGGTGAGATCAGAAGGACCCAGGTCAGCTAAGGCAGGATAAGCCACCTGGTGGGTTCAGGAGTGAAATGGTCGAGAGCTTCTGGGTAAGAGGCCCTGTAGCCCTCCCTTCTCCCTACCGTGTCACATGGGTCTTGATGGACAGAACTTGCCTCCACTAAACTGAGCAGTTGCTGAACTCCTGTCCCGACTTGTGCCTGGAGCAGGCCTGGTACCTATGTGTCACACACCATAAACCAATGGATGAAGGAGCAAGTGAGTGATGAGAGGAGGACCCCTCCCCCGACTTCGGTTCAGCATGATTTCACTTCTTTTTTGACAGCAAACAATAGGGTGTGTCTGCTCTGTGCCATGCACAGTGCCAGGCTGGGGCACTAAGACAAATCCCACATGCCCGTGGCCTTGGCAGCTCACATCTAAGCAGGGAGCGTTCCAGGCCTGCTCTGCTTCCTCCTCCAAGCCCCTGGGCAGACACATTGCCCAGATTCCCTGAGACAGCCATGAGTTATGGTGGCTGCTGGGGAGTGGGGTGAGGGGACAGGACAGCCATTGACCTCTCTCCTGCTCTTTGCCCACCATTCCCTCTGTGCTCCATCCCCTCTTTGTGGTGACCGTGAGTATGTGCCCCGGCTCCCCCAGGCTTGGAGGAGCTAAGCGCCCAATTCCACCTGGGGCGGTAAGGAGGGAGGTGTCTTCTGAGTTAGAGACAGGGTAAACACAGAGAAAAAAGCACAAACCAGGACAGATGTCAGAAACATATAAACACACATATAAACACTCACAGCTGTGCCGAGCATGTCCACCAGGGTGACAAGAAGCCAGGAATGATTAAAGTGACCAGATCCCAGTGACCCAGGGTCCTCTCCCCGCGACCTCCCCTCACACACCTCTCTTCAGCTCCTCTCGGGTCTTCACACTCAGTGAAGTGAGTCTTTGGTGCTGCTACGAGACTCTTGGCTTTATAGCCTGGCCTGCTCCCCACCCCCATGCATGCAGAGAACGGGACACCTTGCCTGGCAGCCGACTCTTACAGCTGAGGCACCCTGACAGTCCACCAGGGATGCCCAAAATACTCAACACGAAAGCAGTGTGAAGCCAGATGTCACAAGCACAGAGGCAGACAGAATCAGCACTCAATGTAAATGAGTGAGGCAGGCTGGGAATAGGCACGAGGGCGTGGTGGGGCCTGCGGGAAATGGAGAGCCCAGGCTCTACCTCAGTTGTCCTCCAACTCTAACTGGCATCACAATCCCCTGGGGGGCTTGTTAGAAGCTCTGCTGGGCCCCGCTCCTGTGTTTCTGACACAGTAGGTCTGGGTTTGAAAATGTGCATTTCTAACCAGTGTCCAGGTAACCTGATGCAGCTAGTTGGAGACCCGGTTTGAGGACGACTGCCCTACCTGAAGGAAGTGTGGGTTCCCCAGTGCCAGCCTGCAGTTGCCTTGGGGAATACAGCCTAATGCTGCCAGATCTCTCAATTTTTCAGAAGCCAGAACTGAAGATTTTAATGTAAAACTTCTCAATTTTTAAAATTGGTAACTAAATTCAAAAAATGTGAAACACTGTTGTGGGCTAGTAAAGTATATCCACAATTTGAATTGGACTCACAGCCTTCCACACAGGGAGCTGTGTATTGGTGTGTATGCAGGAATTAAGGGGACCCCTTAATTCCTGACAATATCTGTGCCCACAGACTCCTATCACCACGTGTTCCCCAGGAGCTGAGAGCCTTGTTGGAACTTCCTGTTACCCTCATCCTTGCTGCTTGCAAAACAATGAAGACTGGTTGCTCTGTCTTACAAGCCTCTGCCATGAGAGGGAACAAAAAGGCCACCCATCCTAAAATGATTACCACTGACTTCTGGACCACAGATAATTAAGCAGTGGGGCAACCACTGCAGGCCACCCTGGGCCACGTTGACTGAGCAAGAAGCCAGGAGTGCTGTGCCAAGCGGGAGACTCAGAGGCCTCTGCAGTAACAGTAGCCCAGTAAAGTGACTGGCAGCTCAGCTTTCAGGCTCAGAGGCTTGAGATGATCTGAAGACAGGTCAGGATAAAAGCATCTGCCTCCCTGGGCCTAGGATGGCAGAGGGCGCACCCTCCCAATAGGGTGGCACATCTGGCCTCAAGGTGGGTCCCCAGAAACCCATGTAGGCTGGCTGCTCCTGCTGGCATGCCCTCTCCCAGCCATTCCCTCACCAACTTCTCGTATACTACAACACAACAACAACAAAACAAAACAATTAGTAACTCTGAGCACATCTAGGACTTTGGGGTCTTGGAGCTTTACTTTCTGTTGAGTGATAATTATCTCCAGGGAAGAAAACACACAAAATATGGCACTCTTAGGCTGCTTCCCCATCCCATTCCCCACACGACCAGAGAGCATGGTGCAGGGACAGCCTACTGCCTGAGCTGAAGAAACCTCGAGACACATCAGGTCAGCTGTGCGGAAACCACTCATTAAACCAGTTTACAAACTGGTTGGTTAAAAACTCCTCCTCCATGCTAGGTTTTTTTAGCCTTGCCTCATTTGATTTTCAGAATGAAGGGTTTCCCAGCTTTTTTGGAAGGTTAACAGTGGTCATATGTAAAGTGTTCCTAGGGCTGGAGATGAAAGTTTAATACTGATTCATGTTAACATGAAGAAATAGAGGGAAACTTCCATTCTTTGACGTGTCAGGGGTCGGGATGTAGAGTGCCCACATTACTGTCATCTGTGCCCAGAAGATTAGCTCCCCTTGGGTGAGCACCATCAGAGGGATGCCAGGAATTGGCAACAGGTTTGTTCTAGTCACTGTCTCACTCTCATACTCCAAAGGATTGTCTTAGGGGAGCAGGAAGACGTGTTCTTAAACATGCAAAGTCATATGACCATTTGAGATTTTAACAGGAGCTCCTTTCCAGTGTCTGTGTCTCAGAGGGCCCTACAGGCTGGGACGGTTCGAGATTTGGTGAAAATGTGTCCAGCACACAAACTGAGGGAGGACCGTCAGCACAGCACATTCAACGGACACATTTTGACAGGTGATGTCAGAAGCTAATGTGTTAGTCAGGGTTCTCTGAGAAACAGAATCAATAGGATGTGCGTATGTATCCGTCTCTTTATCTCTATCTCCATCTCTAACTCTATAGAGAGATTTATTTTGAGAAATTGGCTGACGTAATTGTGGAGGCTGGCAAGTCCAGAATCTGCAGGGTGGGCTGGCAGGCTGGAGATGCAGGGAAGAGCTGATATTTTGGCTTGAGTCCAAAGGCCATCTGCAGGCAGGATTCCTCTTCCTCAGGGCAGGCAGTCTTTTTCCTCTCAAGGCCTTCACTGACACGTGCCTTGAAACCAACAGGACGAGTACTCTGGGTATCTCCATGGGCTGCCCTGGCGGGCTTTTGGTCAGCTCTAAGCCTTGGTCACCCTCTCATGGCAAACAGGCCTGAGCTTCCCGTAGCATTTGTGCTTTAGGAGTAAACATGTAGCCAGGTGTCCAGGCCTTCCATGCAGAAAATCAAGGCCCACAGCCAGGTTTTCCCCAGGGGGTTGTGATATACCTGCCTGTGTGCTCCCTGGGTGTTGTCACATCACCAGCAGATGTATCAGCAAGATGGTTCTGGTCGTGAGGCAACACATAACACCCAGAACCCAGGTGTGGAATCTGCGTGTTGCAACTTGAGAGGGTGAAATTTCAAGGGAAATGAGTGAGGGCCCTCCGTTCAGGACCTCCCAGGGCCTGGCAAGTCATCCCCGCTGGAGCAGCACACACCACCTCGGCTCACCAATGTCTTCTGGGAGGCCCACCCCCCAAACATCGCCCAGTTCTAAACAGTGATAATTAATTCTATGTGTCAACTAGGCCATGGTACCCAGATATTTAGTCAGTATTTTTTAGATGAGATTAATATTTCCATCAGTAGACATTGAGCAAAGCAGCTGACCCTCCATAAAGCGGGTTTTCTGCATGACCTGTGTCTGAAATCACTCGCACACCCAGTCTCATTCACTCTTACACACTTGGCACAGTACAGCCCACACTCTAAGCCCCAACAACTAGTTGTTGATGAGAGATGCTGTATGAACAAAACATATTTGTCCAGTGGGCCCGTAGAGCCAGCCCCTGGGCTGGGTGGCGGCAGCAGTGGGCCTCCAGAGGCAGCTTCTCTTTGCTGTCTGGTGGGCACAGTAAAGTTACAGTGAAGGTGAAGGTCTTTGCTCACAAATGACCATGGGGTAAGCTACCTTCTGTATGGTTCAGACACCTTCAGTCGGCATTTTGCAAACCAAACACCCCTGGACCTCAGTGAAATTTGACTGGCCCCTGCCTGTGGGTTGGGCCTTGCAGAGCCTGGAGTGAGTGGATGAGTAGGGTGCAGGGGAGATTACATTTGGTGTCTCCTTGTCCCCCCCAAGGGAGCAAGGCCCACTGCCGTGGCCTCCTAGTGTATCTCATGGGGAGGCATCCTGGTGGCCGACCTCAGTGCCACCTGGAGTTCTCACACAGGCCCAGGGTGTGGGTGTGTTGACAGGGTTGGTGGAAGCCAAGAGGAGGATCTTCTCTCCAAGCTGGCCAGTGCTGAGACCTTCCCCAGGGTGGGCTGTCTCCTGGCTGAGAAGCAAGAGCCTGACTCTTTTTCCCATAAAGTTCCACCCACCATAGGCAGAGTCCCATGTGAGAAAGAATCACAGAACCCACCATCACAGTTGTTACAAGCTCTTGGTCCACCCCAGAGTCAGGTGGGAGGGAGAGGGAAAGTGGCACAGCAAAGGATGGTGGGAAACCCAGGAGGCTTGAGTAAAGGCTCTGGTTCCCTCTGTCACCAGCTGTGGCTTTGGTCGGGTTCCTGGATCAGGCTGGGTCTCAGTTACCTGGTCTGTGAAGTGGGAGCTCCATGCAAGGTGCTGCCCATGAGACGATGGGAGGCACAGTACATGAGGAACATTGCAGCTCATAGAGCCCACCCTCTACCCATAAATCCTGGGTATCGAATGAACACACGGAGTTCTGGTCAATCGAGACGTCATTGTCCTTTAGCTGGTCTGTTTGTTCAGTCCAATAAAATGTTCACTTAGCACCTATCATGTCCTAGGCACTTTACTAGATTCTGGTAATACTGAGGTGAAAAGATGGGATCATTGCCCTGGAGCAACAATTTTCAAACTTTTTGATTTCAAAACCTCTTTACTCTCTATTTTCCAAAATAGCAACAATAATAACAACAAAAATTAATGTGAAGAGTGGCATGGTTTCACGTTTTCACTAATGTAAAATAAATTCCACAATCTTTTTAAATGTTTAGTTTAACAGAAGGCAGCTGGAGTCACAGATCTGCTTCTGCATTGTGTTTCCTGATAAATCCCGTAATGTGGCCTTTGGAGAAAATAAGATGAAGAAGGGAAATAACATCTTAGTGTTATTATGAGAGTAGTTTTGACCTAGTGGGGACCACTGGGAGTCCCTAGACATTTTGAGAATTGCCATGGTAGAGCACTGGGTATTATTGTAAGGAAATGTACTGCCCCTTGAAGACAATTTTGGTTGTCTTATTATTTGGGTGAACTGTTATTTGAGCCTAGAATCTAACTCCATTTTACATATAAACACAAAGTAAATTTTGTGGGGTTTTTTAACATCTTTATTGGAGTATAATTGCTTTACAATGGTGTGTTAGTTTCTGCTTTATAACAAAGTGAATCAGCTATACATATACATATATCCCCATATCTCATCCCTCTTGCATCTCCCTCCCACCCTCCCTAGCCCATCCCTCTAGGTGGTCACAAAGCACCGAGCTGATACCCCTGTGATATGCGGCTGCTTCCCACTAGCTATCTATTTTACATTTGGTAGTGTATATAAGTCCATGCCACTCTCTCACTTGGTCCCAGCTTACACTTCCAACTCCCCGTGTCCTCAGGTTCATTCTCTACATCTGTGTGTTTATTCCTATCCTGCCCCTAGGTTCTGTAGAACGATTTTTTTTTTTTAGATTCCATATATATGTGTTAGCATACAGTATTTATTTTTCCCTTTCTGACTTACTTCACTCTGTATAACAGACTCTAGATCCATCCACCTCACCACAAATAACTCAATTTCATTTCCTCTTATGGCTGAGTAATATTCCATTGTATATATGTGCCAAATCTTCTTTATCCATTCATCTGTCAATGGATACTTAGGTTGCTTCCGTGTCCTGGCTATTGTAAATAGAGCTGCAATGAACATTGTGGTACATGACTCTTTTTGAATTATGGTTTTCTCAGGGTATATGCCTAGTAGTGGGATTGCTGGGTCATACAGTAGTTCTATTTTTAGTTTTTTAAGGAACCGCCATACTGTTCTCCATAGTGGCTGTATCAATTTACACTGTCACCAACAGTGCAAGAGGGTTCCCTTTTCTCCACACCCTCTCCAGCATTTATTGTTTGAAGATTTTTTGATGATGGCCATTCTGACAGGTGTGAGGTGATACCTCATTGTAGTTTTGATTTGCATTTCTCTAAAGATTAGTGATGTTGAGCATCCTTTCATGTGTTTTTTGGCAATATATATATCTTCTTTGGAGAAATGTCTATTTAAGTCTTCTGCCCATTTTTGGATTGGGTTGTTTGTTTTTTTGATATTGAGCTGCATGAGCTGCTTATAAATTTTGGCGATTAATCTTTTGTCAGTTGCTTCATTTGCAAATATTCTCTCCCATTCTGAGGGTTGTCTTAGTGTTCTGCCTTTGTTTTCCTCTATGAGTTTTATAGGGTGTGGCCTTACACTTAGGTCTTTAATCCATTTTGAGTTTATTTTTGTATATGTTAGGGAGTGTTCTAATTTCATTTTTTTACATGTAGCTGTCCAGTTTGCCCAATACCATTAATCGAAGAGGCTGCCTTTTCACCGTTGTATACTCTTGCCTCCTTTGTCAAAGATAAGGTGACCATATGTGCATGGGTTTATCTCTGGGCTTTCTATCCTGTTTCATTGATCTATATTTCTGTTTTTGTGCCAGTACCATACTGTCTTGATTACTGTGCCTTTGTAGTATAGTCTGAAGTCAGGGAGACTGATTCCTCCAGCTCTATTTTTCTTTCTCAAGATTGCGTTGGATTTTTGCGGTCTTTTATGTTTTTATACAAATTGTAAAATTTTTCGTTCTAGTTCTGTGAAAAATGTCCTTGGTAGTTTGACAGGGATTGTATTGAATCTGTAGATTGCTTTGGGTAGTAGAGTCATTTTCATAATGTTGATTCTTCCAATCCAAGAACGTGGTATATCTCTCCATCTGTTTGTATTGTCTTTAATTTCTTTCATCAGTGTCATAGTTTTCTGCATACAGGTCTTTTGTCTCCTTAAGTAGCTTTATTCCTAGGTATTTTATTCTTTTTTGCAGTGGTAAATAGGAGTGTTTCCTTAATTTCTCTTTCAGATTTTTCATCATTAGTGTATAGGAATACAAGAGATTTCTGTTCATTAATTTTGTATCCTGCTACTTTACCAAATTCATTGATTAGCTCTAGTAGTTTTCTGGTAGCATCCTTAGGGTTCTCTATGTATACTATCATGTCATCTGCAAACAATGACAGCTTTACTTCTTCTTTTCTGATTTGGATTCCTTTTATTTCTTTTTCTTCTCTGATTGCTGTGGCTAAAACTTCCAAAACTATGCTGAATAAGAGTGGTGAGAGTGGACAACCTTGTCTTGTTCCTGATCTTGGAGGAAATGGTGTCAGTTTTTCACACTTGAGAACGATATTGGCTGTGGGTTTTTCATATATGGCCTTTATTATGTTGAGGTAAGTTCCCTCTATGTCTACGTTCTGGAAGGTTTTTATCATAAATGGGTGTTGAATTTCGTTGAAAGCTTTTTCTGCATCTATTGAGATGATTATATGGTTTTTCTTCTTCAATTTGTTAATATGGTTTATCACATTGATTAATTTGTGTATACTGAAGAATCCTTGCATTCTTGGGATAAACCCCACTTGATCATGGTGTATGATCCTTTTAATGTGCTGTTGGATTCTGTTTGCTAGTATTTTGTTGAGGATTTTTGCATCTATGTTCATCAGTGATATTGGCCTGTAGTTTTCTTTCCTTGTGACATTTTTATCTGGTTTTGTATTAGGGTGATGGTGACCTTGTAGAATGAGTTTGGGAGTGTTCCTCCCTCTGCTATATTTTGGAAGAGTTTGAGAAGGATAGGTGTTGACTCTTCTCTAAATGTTTGATAGAGTTCGCTTGTGAAGCTATCTGGTCCTAGGCTTTTGTTTGCTGGAAGATTTTTAATCACAGTTTCAATTTCATTGCTTGTGATTGGTCTGTTCATATTTTCTATTTCTTCCTGGTTCACTCTTGGAAGGTTGTGCTTTTCTAAGAATTTGTCCATTTCTTCGTGGTTGTTTTTTGGCATATAGTTGCTTGTAGTAATCTCTCATGATCCTTTGTATTTCTGCACTGTCAGTTGTTACTTTTCCTTCTTCATTTCCAATCCTATTGATTTGAGTCTTCTCCCTTTTTTTCTTGTTGAGTCTGGCTAATAGTTATCAATTTTGTTTAACTTCTCAAAGAACCAGCTTTTGGTTTTATTGATCTTTGCTATTGTTTCCTTCATTTCTTTTTCATTTATTTCTGATCTGATCTTTATGATTTCTTTCCTTCTTCTAACTTTGGGGGTTTTTGTTCTTCTTTCTCTAATTGCTTTAGGTGTAAGGTTATGTTGTTTATTTGAGGTGTTTCTTGTTTCATGAGGTAGGATTGTATTGCTATAAACTTCCCTCTTAGAACTGCTTTTGCTGCATCGCATAGGTTTTGGGTCTTTGTGTTTTCTTTGTCATTTGTTTCTAAGTATTTTTTTATTTCTTCTTTGATTTCTTCAGTGATCTCTTGGTTATTAAGCAGTGTATTGTTTAGCTTCCATTGGTTTGTATTTTTTACAGATTTTTTTCTGTAATTGATATCTAGTCTCATAGCATTGGGGTCAGAAAAGATACTTGATATGATTTCAATTTTCTTAAATTTACCAAGGCTTGATTTGTGACCCAAGATATGATCTGTCCTGGAGGATGTTCCATGAGCACTGAAGAAGAAAGTGTATTCTGCTGTTTTGGGATGGAATGTCCTATAAATATCCATTAAGTCCATCTTGTTTAATGTATCCTTTAAAGCTTGTGTTTCCTTATTTATTTTCATTTTGCATGATCTGTCCATTGGTGAAAGTAGGGTGTTAAAGTCCCCTACTATGATTATACTACTGTCAATTTCCCCTCCTATGGCTGTTAACATTTGCCTTATGTATTGAGGTTCTCCTATGTTGGGTGCATAAATATTTACAACTGTTATATCTTCTTATTGGATTGATCCCTTGATCATTATTTAGTGTCCTTCTTTGTCTCTTGTAATAGTCTTTATTTTAAAGTCTCTTTTGTCTGATATGAGAATTGCTACTCCAGCTTTCTTTTGATTTCCATTTTCATGGAATATCTTTTCCATCTCCTCACTTTCAGTCTTTATGTGTCCCTAGGTCTGAAGTGGGTCTCTTGTAGACAGCATATATATGGGTCTTGTTTTTGTATCCATTCAGCTAGTCTATGTCTTTTGGTTGGAGCATTTAATCCATTTACATTTAAGGTAATTATCGACATGTATGTTCCTATTACCTTTTTCTTAATTGTTTTGGGTTTGTTATTGTAGGTCTTTTCCTTCTCTTGTGTTTCCTGCCTAGAGAAGTTCCTTTAGCATTTGTTGTAAAGCTGGATTGGTGGTGCTGAATTCTCTTAGCCTTTGCTCATCTGTAAAGGTTTTAATTTCTCCATCGAATCTGAGTGAGATCCTTGCTGTGTAGAGTAATATTGGTTGTAGGTTTTTCCCTTTCATCACTTTAAACATGTACTGCCACTCCCTTCTGGCTTGCAGAGTTTCTGCTGAAAGATCAGCTGTTAACCTTATGGGCATTCCCTTATATGTTATTTGTTGCTTTTCCCTTGCTGCTTTTAATGTATTTTCTTTGTATTTAATTTTTGATAGTTTGATTAATATGTGTCTTGGCATGTTTCTCCTTGGATTTATCCTTTATGGGACTCTCTGCACTTGCTGGACTTGACTGACTATTTCCTTTCCCATGTTAGGGAAATTTTCAACTATAATCTTTTGAAATATTTTCTCAGACCCTTTCTTTTTCTCTTCTTCTTCTGGGACCCCTATAATTTGAATGTTGGTGTGTTTAATGTTGTCTAAGATGTCTCTAAGACTGTCCTCAATTATTTTCATTCTTTTTTCTTTATTCTACTCTGCAGTTGTTATTTCCACTATCTTATCTTTCAGGTCACTTATCTGTTCTTCTGCCTCAGTTATCCTGCTATTGATTCCTTCTAGAGAATTTTTAATTTCATTTATTGTGTTGTTCATCATTTTTTGTTTGCTCTTTAGTTCTTCTTGTTCCTTGTGAAATGTTTCTTGTACTTTCTCCAATCTATTTCCAGCATTTTTGATCATCTTTACTATCATTACTCTGAATTCTTTTTCAGGTAGACTGCCTATTTCATCTTCATTTGTTTGGTCTGATGGGTTTTTACCTTGCTCCTTCATCTGCTGTGTGTTTCTCTGTTTTCTCATTTTGCTTAATTTACTGTGTTTGGGGTCTCCTTTTCCCAGGCTGCAGGTTCATAGTTCCCGTTGTTTTTGGTGTCTGCCCCCAGTGGGTAAGGTTGGTTCAGTGGGTTGTGTAGGCTTCCTGATGGAGGGGACTAGTTTCTATGTTCTGGTGGATGAAGCTGGATCTTGTCTTTCTGGTGGGCAGGACCACATCTGGTGGTGTGTTTTATTATGAAACATGGTGGTGTGACCTTATTATGAATTTAGGCAGCCTCTCTGCTAATGGGTGGGGTTTTGTTCCTGTCTTGCTAGTTGTTTGGCATAGGGTGTCCAGCACTGCACCTTGCTGGTTGTTGAGTGGAGCTGGGTCTTAGCATTGAGATGGAGATCTCTGGGAGAGTTTTTGCCATTTGATATTACATGGAGCTGGGAGGTCTCTTGTGGACCAGTGTCCTGAACTCAGCTCTCCCACCTCAGTGGCACAGGCCTGACACCCAGCTGGAGCAGAAAGAACCTGTCAGCCACATGACTGAGAAAGGAAGGAAGCAAGGAAGGAAGGAAGGAATGAAGGAAGGAAGGAAGAAAGAATGAATGAAAGAAAGGAAGGAAAGAAGGAAGGAAGGAAGAAATAAAGAAAGGAGGGAGGGAGGGAGGGAGGAAGGAAAGAAAGAAAGAAAGAAAAGAAAAGGAAAGAAAAGAAAAAGAAATAAAGTTATTAAAATATAAAATTTTTAAAATTATTAAAAATTTAAAAAGTAATTAGGAAAAAAGAAAGAAAGAAAGAAAGAAGAGAGCAACCAAACCAAAAAACAAATCCACCAATGATAACAAGTGCTAAAAACTATATAAAAAAAAAACCAGACAGAACCCTAGGACAATGGTAAAAGCAAAGCTATATATACAAAATTACACAAAGAAGCATACACATACACACTTACAAAAAGAGAAAAAGGAAAAAAATATATCTATATATAAAAAATAAAAAAGGAAGAGAGCAACCAAATCAATAAAATCTACTAATGCTAAGAAACTCTAAGTACTAAACTAAGATAAACATAAAACCAGAAACCAGTCAGTCACATACAGCAAACCCCAAGACTACAGTTGCTCCCAAAGTTCACTGCCTCAATTCTGGGATGATTTGTTGTCTATTCAGGTATTCCACAGATGCAGGGTACATCAAGTTGATTGTGGAGATTTAATTGCTGCTCCTGAGGCTGCTGGGAGAGATTTCCCTTTCTCTTCTTTGTCCGCTCAGCTCCTGGGGTTCAGCTTTGGATTGGCCCTGCCTCTGTGTGTAGGTTGCCTGAGGGCGTCTGTTTCTGTCCAGACAGGACGGGGTTAAAGGAGCAGCTGATTACGGGGCTCTGGCTCACTCAGGCCAGGAGGGAGGGAGGGGTACGGAATGCGGGGCAAGTCTGCGGTGGCAGGGGCCTGCGTGACGTTGCAACAGCCTGAGGTGTGACATGTGTTCTCCTGGGGAAGTTGTCCCTGGATCATGGGACCCTGGCAGTGGCGGGCTGCACAGGCTCCCGGTAGGGGCGGTGTGGATAGTGACCTGTGCTTGCACACAACCTTCTTGGTGGCTGCAGCAGCAGCCTTAAGCTCAGTCTCATGCCCATCTCTGGTGTCCGTGCTGATAGCCGCGGCTCGCGCCTGTCTCTGGAGCTCGTTTAGGCGGTGCTCTGAATCCCCTCTCCTCACACACCCCGAAACAATGGTCTCTTGCCTCTTAAGCAGTTCCAGACTTTTCCTGGACTCCCTCCCTGCTAGCTGTGGTGCACTAGCCCCCTTCAGGCTGTGTTCACGCAGCCAACCCAGTCTTTTCCCTGGGATCTGACCTGTGAAGCCTGAGCCTCAGTTCCCAGCCCCGACCCGTGTCCCGGCGGGTGAGCAGACAAGCCTCTCAGGCTGGTGAGTGCTGGTCGGCAGCGATCCTTTGTGTGGGAATCTCTCTGCTTTGCACTCTGCCCCCCTGTTGCTGCGCTCTCCTCCACGGCTCTGAAGCTTCCCCCCACCTGGCCATCTCCCTCTCCCATCTCCGCAAGTGAAGGGGCTTCCTAGTTTATGGAAACTTTTCCTCCTTCACAGCTCCCTCCCATAGGTGCAGGTCCTGTCCCTATTCTTTTGTCTCTGTTTTTTCTTTTGCCCTACTCAGGTACATGGGGAGTTTCTTGCCTTTTGGGAAGTCTGAGGTCTTCTGCCGGCGTTCAGTAGGTGTTCTGTAGGAGTTGTTCCACATGTAGATGTATTTCTCATGTATTTGTGGGGAGGAAGATGATCTCCACGTCTTATTCCTCCGCCATCTTGAAGGTCTCCTGTGTGGTTTTAATATACTCAGTATTTTCTAAGAACTCAACTATCATGTGAGTTGAGAGAAGATTGCAGGTTGTTTTGTATAGAAACTAAGAGTAAATCCTTTCAGAAAACATGTTACTAAACAATGTTTTTCATGGTATTTGAGTTACCAACACAAACTCCTGCATTAGCCAGTCGCTGTCAACCTGACTACCCCGTAGATGCAAGCATCTTGTCTGCTATTGTCTATGTGGTGTCTGCATTTATTTTTTTAATTAAGTTTTTTATTTTGAGAACATTGTAGGCTCACATGCAACTGCGAGAAATAATACAAAGAAATCCTGTGTACCCTTTACCCAGTTCCCCCCAAGTGGTAACCTCTTCCAAAACTATAGCACAGTATCACAACCAGAATATTGACACTGATACAGTCAAGAGGCAGAACATTTCCATCGCCACAAGCATTCCTCATGTTGCCCTTTTATGTCCACACCCACTTCCCTCCAGCTCCCCAACCCCTGACAAACACTAATATGTTCTCTATTTTTATAATTTTGTTATTCAAAGAATGATATATAAATAGACTTGCAATATGTAGACTTCGGGGATTGGCTTTTTTCATTCAGCATAATTCTTTGGAGAATCATCTACAGTGTTGCACATATGTCAATAACTGTTCTCTATTGCTCAGTAGTATCCCAGGGCATGGAATGCCACAGCTTATTCTACTATTCACCCACTGAAGGACATCTGGGTTGCTTCCAGATTTGCTATATTGTGAATAAAGCTACTATAAACATGAATGTACAGGCTTTTTGTGTGACCGTAAGTCTCCACTTCTCTGGGATAAATGTCCAGGAGTGCAATGCGAGTTGTATGTTTAGGTTTAAAAAAAAACCTGCCAAATTGCTTTCCGGTGTGACTGTACCATTCTACATTCCCACCAGCAATTTATTACTGACCCAGTTTTTCTGCATCCTCACCAGCTTTTGGTGTTGTCACTAATTTTTATTTTAGCCGTTCTGATAGGTATGTAGTGACAGCTTATTGTGGTTTTAATTTGCATTTCCCTAAGGGCTAATTATGTTAACTATCTTTTTATGCATTTATTTGCTAGCCATATATCCTCTTTGATAAAATGTTCACGTCTTTTGTCCAATTTCTAAGTAGTTTGCTTTTTTACTGTTTAGTTTTGAGAGTTTTAAAAAATATAATCCAGACACTAGCTTTTATCATATATGTGGTTTGCAAATATTTCTCCCACTCTGTAACTTATCTTTTCATCCTCTTAACAGGGTCTTTAGGGCAAAAGTTTTTAATTTTGATGAGATCTAATTTGTCAATTTTTCCTTTTATGCTTTTGGTGTCAAATCTAAGAACATTTGCCTATTCCTAGACCCAAATATTTCCCCTTATTTTTCTCTAAAAGTTTTTTTTTTTCTCTAAAAGTTTTATAATTTTACATCTCACATTTAAGTCCATGATCCATTTTTATAACAGGTAGGGTGAGGTTCATTTTTTTGCCCCTGGATGTCCAATTGTTCCATTACCATTTGGTGTAAATGCTATCTTTACCTCACTTAATAGTTTTTGCTGCTTTGTCAAAAATCATACTTGTGTCAGTCTATTTCTGCGTTCTCTATTTTGTTCTACTTATCTATGTCTAAACTTCAACAAATACTACACAGTCTTAATTATTGTACCTACGTAGTAAGTCTTGAAATTGGGTAGATCAATTCCTTCCATTTTTTCTTCTCTTTCAAAATTTTAATTTAGTTATTCCAGTTCCTTTGCTTTTCCATATAAATTTTAGAATAATCTTATCCTTATCTATAAAAGATCTTTCTGGAATTTTCACAGGAATCACATTAACCTTATGTATCAATTTGGAATAAATTGACATATTTACTATGTTGAGACTTCCGATCCATGAACATAATATGCCTTTACATTTATTTAAATCTTATTTGATTTCTCTCATAAACACTGTGTAGTTTACAGCATACAAAGTCCTATACGTGATTTGTTAGACTTACACCTAAATATTTTAGTTTCCATTAAAATATTGTAAATGGTGTTATATTTTTAATTTCAATGTTTGGGTGTTCATTTCAAGTCCATGTATATGTAGAAATACAATTGATTTTTTATGTTTGTCTTGTATTCTGCCACCTTAATTAACTCACTCTAGGAGTTTTAAAAAAATATTCCTTCGGATTTTCTATGTAGATAATCATGTCAAATGACTTTCGTCAAATAATTTTTCTGCCTTGATTGAGAGGAATATGTGATTTTCTTCCTTTATGCTGTTAATATGGTGGCTTACAGTGATTAGTTTTCTTAAATTGAACAAGACTTGTATGCATGGGGGGAATGAACCCTACATGGCATCTTTATCTGGATTTGTTGTCAAGATGATACTAGGCTCATAAAATGAATTGGGACATGTTCTCACTTATTCTATTTTCTGGAAGTGATTGTGTATAATTAGTGTTAATTCTTCTTTAAGAGAAGAATTCTCTTGGTAGAATTCTCCAGTGAAATCATCTGGGCCTGGGGATTTCTTTAGGGGAAACTTTTAAGTTACAAATTATATTGTCTTAAAAGTAAAATTGTCTATTTCATATTGGGTGAGTTGTGATAGCTTATATATTTTAAATTAGTGGTCAATTTCATCTAGTTGTAAAGACTTATGCATATTGAGTTTTTCCTAATATTCCTTTCTTATTCTTTTGATGTCTGTAGGGTCTGTAGTGATATTTCTGTTTCATTCTTGATACTGGTAATTTACTCTCTATTTTTTTCTCAGTCTTCCTAGAGACTCCTCAATTTTGTTGATCTTTTTAAATAACCACTCCTTGTCTTGTTGATTTTTCTCAATTTTTATTTTCCATTTTCAGTTTCAGTTATGTCTGCTTTTATCTGCATTATTTCCTTCCTCCTGCTAGCTTTGGATTTATTTTGCTCTTCTTTTTCTAGGTTCCTGAGATAGGAGCTTAGATTAATGAATTGAGGCTTTTCCTCTTTTCTAATATATGTATTTGGCATTATAAATTTTCCCCTCAGCACTATGTTAGCTGTATCCCCCAAATTTTGAAATGTAGTATTTTAATTTTCATTCATTTTAATATGTTTTCAAAAATTTCCTTGAGATTTTATATATGGCCCATGGATTATTTAGAAGTTTGTTATTTAGTTTTTGGAGAATTTATGATTATTTTTATGTTATTAATTTGTAGTTGGACCCCATTGTGGTCAGAGAACATACTATATGACACCAATTCTTTTAAATTTATTGAATTTTTTATGGCCCAGGATATAGTCTATCTTGGTATATGTTTTATGGAGTCTTGGAAAGAATACATGTTCTGCTGTGTGGTGAAGGGGTCTATGAATGTCATTTAGATCCTGTTGTTTTATGGTGTTGTTGAGTTCTTCTCTATCCTTGCTGACTTTTTGTCTAGTTTTTCTATCATTTATCGAGAGAGGGGTATTGAAATCTCCAACTATAATTGTGAATTAGTCTATTATTTCTTTCAGTTTTATCATTTTTTGGTATATTTTGTGGCTCTGTTGTTTGATGCATACACATTTAGAATTACTGCGCCTTCTGGTGGATTGGCCCTTTTATTATAAAATGTCTCTCTCCATTTCTGGCAATTGTTTTTTGCTGTGATCCTACTTTATCTTATATTTATATAGCCATTCCTGCTTTTCTTTGATTGATGTTTACATGATATACCTTTTTCTGTCCTTTTCCTTTCGACCTGCCTATATTGTCATATTTGAAGTGAAATTATTTTAGACAGCATATAGTTAGATCATGTTTTTAATAGACTGTACCAATCTCTATTATTATTGGTATATTTAAATCATTTCCATTTAATGGAATTATTGATATGTTTGCTTAAGTCTGCCATTTTGTTGTTTTTTGTTTGTTTTCTCTTTTTGTTTTTCCTTTCTCTGTTTTTGTTTTCTGACTTTCTGTGGGTTACTTGAGCATTTTTTTTTTTTTTAGAATTCCAGTTTGATTTATCTATAGAGATTTTGAGTCTATCTCTTTGTATACTTTTTGATGGTTGCTTTATATATTACATTACATATAATAACTTGGCATAATCTACTGATGTTGTCATTTTACCAGTTCATTGAAGTAGAGAAAGCTGGCCTCTCTTTACATTCCCTTATCCTCTCCCATTTATAATATAATTGTATTAAAATTTCCTCTATATATGTTTAAAATCACATCAGACAGTGTCATAATTTTTGCTTCCACCATCAAACAATTTCGAAAACTCAAGAGGAGAAGGAAAAATCTCTTTTATTTACTCGTTTGTTTGTTCCTCCTTCTAGGTGTTCCAAGATTCCTTCTTTTATCATTTTCTCTCTAAATGAAGAATTTTCTTAGCTAAAGAAAGGATAGATTTATTTTAGTGTAGATCTACTGGTGACAGTTCTTGGTTTTCTTTCATCTGAAAACGTTTTGATTTCCCCTCCAATCCTGAAAAGTATTTTTTACTGTATGCAGTTCTTTACTTCCAGCACTTGAAAAATATTATGCCACTTCTTTCTGGCTTTCATGGTTTCTGATGAGAAATCTGCAGTCATTCACTTTGCTTTTCCCCTGTAGGTAAGGTGTTGTTTCCTCTGGCTACTTCCAAAATTTATTTTGTTTTTGTTTTTAGTTTTCAGAAGTTTTATTTTGATATATCTTAGCATGCATTTCCTTGGATTTATCTTCTTTGACACTTACTCCACTTCTTGACTCTATAGGCCAAATCTCTTGCCAAATTTGGAAAGTTTTCTGTGTTATTCCTTCAAGTACTTTTTCAGCCCCACTCTCTTCCTTCTGGGACTTTGATGTCACAAATGTTAGGCCATTTGTTATAATCTTGTAGGTCCCTGAGGCTCTGTTTATTTTTTTCTAGTCTATTTTCTCTCTATGGATTATTTCTATTTTTCTGTCTTCAACTCATTTCTTCCCCTGTATCCTCCATTCTATTGTTGAGGCCACCCACCAAAGTGTTTGTTTCAGTTACAGTATTTTTCAGTTCTAAAATTTCTGTTTGGTTCTTCTTTATATCTTATATTTCTTTGCTGATTTCTTTTTTTTTTCATTTGTTTTAAGTGTGACCATAATTGATTGCTGAAGCATTTTTATCATAGTTTCCTTAAAATCTTTTTCAAATAATTCTAACATCTCTGTCATCTTTATATTGTCATCTATTGATTTTTTTCGTTCAATTTGAGATCTTCCTGGTTCTTGATGTGACGCATGATTTTTCATTTTAACCTGGACATTTTTGTATTATGTTATGAAACTCTGGATCTTATTTGAATCTTCTGTTTTAGCTGGCTTTCTCTGACACTCTCTGCAGGGAAAGGAAAGAGGTGATGCCGTATTACTGTCACATGGAAATAGAAGTCCAGTATCCCCACTCAGCATCTAGCATCTAGAAGCAGCAGGATCTAGACTGATATTTGACCAAATATCTAGGTACTGTGAACAAGGTGACATATAAAATTAACCATTACAAACTTATTTTTATTATAAAGTAATTTCATCTAATTTCTCCCTTATATTAAAGTTAGAGAATGTTATTGATTCTTGAAAGATATATATTGTTCGGTTATATTACCTGATTTCATTTCAGGATAATAAAGGGGACATTGTAAAGCATTAGTCATAAAGATGGTGTTTGTCTGATAAGGTTGAAAACCACCACCTTTGAGCAATCTCAGTCTGGCCTACTTCCCCAAGTTACATGTTCAAGTTACATAGGTACTTGGTCAAATCCTATGATATTGCTGTTTTTATGATCAAATGGTTGTATATGAGCAATTTTATTATGTTTAATCAAGTATCAGTATATAAACCAGAAGGAGCAGGAGTAGATCAGGCACAATTTTGTAAGAGTGCTGCTCATCCAAGCTGTACACCAGAATATTGATTTCCAGGGTCCACTGGTCCTCTAGTTCAAGTCCTTTTCTGGAACTATTCTTGATCCTGTCTTGCTTAGGATTTAATAAAGACAATGGTCACACCTTATGGAATGAATTAAACAATTGAATATATACACACAACCACAAATATTTAAATGTCATGTCCAGTTCCCACTCCTTCTCATTAGTACATGAGTGAGGTTGTTAGACAAGAACCTGTTCAGTTCTCTTTGGCTGGTGGTTCTTGGTCATAAGTCTCAGTTTTCCACATAGTAAGCCTCTCTCTTATGGTTATCATTTATTGAGGGTCTACTTTTGTGACTTGCATCTGATTTACAGTGTCTCTATCTCTAAATATAACAGAGTAAAGTAGAAATCAGTGTTGTGTTTTTTTTTGTTTTTGTTTGTTTTTTTTTTTTTGCGGTACGCGGGCCTCTCACTGTTGGGGCCTCTCCCGTTGCGGAGCCCAGGCTCCGGACGCGCAGGCTCAGCGGCCATGGCTCACGGACCCAGCCGCTCCGCGGCATGTGGGATCTTCCCAAACTGGGGCACGAACCTGTGTCCCCTGCATCGGCAGGCGGACTCTCAACCACTGCACCACCAGGGAAGCCCCAGTGTTGTTTTTTTAACATGCAATTAAGTACCTGTTGAGCCCACTCAATGCACCAGGGTCTTCAACCTCTGCCTTCTTCAAAGTTCATACTTTAAGTCGGATCAATCTTAGTTCTGTAGCTCTTACTCTCTAATATATAAAACACTGCACATAGCTAGCCATTATCTAAGATAGTAGTCTGAAAAGATGACTGTTATAGCAACTTGTGGATGATTTTTATTCATCTTTGGGTTCAGTATGGTACTTTATCAATGGGGGCAATGAATTTAGGGGTGTGTGTGTGTGTGTGTATGTGTGTGTGTGTTTGCGTGCATGCTATGACTTTTGGTTAAAAAAATAATAATGGCTTTCAGATTTAAACCTACATAAGCATTTTTCTCCCATTATTCAAAACAAGTTTTATTATGGTTACTTCCCATCATATTATCAAATTCCATGTCACATCTTACCTAGGGCATGAGTTATCTGAGTCCTCCTCCCCAACTATATCATCCCCACTTGTATATGAACCACATAGATGCTCCTTCTATTTCTGGATGTCCTAAGCATGAAAGTCTGGCATAGAGGATAGAGGGCAGGTGACCAGATGGCTCAGTGCTTTCTGTAGGCCATAACCAGTGCTATCAACAGATGGGGGTTTTGTGGCTTCCCACCAAACACCTGAGAGCTTCTGAAACATCAAGAACAACTTTATTTTGCTAGGAAAACTTTGAGCATACTCAAATATACATACAAGGTATAATGAACATCCATCATTGAGCTTCAACAATCATCAGCTCATTGCCAATCTTCTTACATCTCTCCTTCCTTTCCTCAAATGGATTCTTTTGAAGAAATCCCAGACATCAGGTCTTTTATCTATAAATACTTCAGCACATATATCTAAAGGATAAGGCTTTTAGAAAAAAAATAACCACACTATTATCAAACTTAAAAATATTAACAATAAAATCTTAATATTATCAGTGTTCTTATTTCCTCCACCATCTCATAATTCCATTTTATGCTTGCTTGGTTTGAATCAGGATCCAGATAAAAGTCCACACATTGGTTTATGAGTCTCCTAAGCCTCTTTTCATCCACAAACTTCTACCTCCTCCAATTTTTCTGTTGAAGATCTAAGTTATTCTTCCTGTTCGTCACATTTTAGATTTTGCTGATTGCATCCCCATGGTGTCATTTGACATGCTCTTCCATCTGTAGTCTTTCTTGTAAAATGGTAGATCTAATGACTTGATTATAAACAGATTGGTTTCTTTTCGGCAAGAATACTTCACAGGTGGTATTATGTACTTTCATCAGGAGACACATAATGTCTTGTTCTCTCTTTCTATGCTATTAAAATTAATCAGTGGTTTCAGATGTTGTTAGCCTGATTCATCCATTATTAAGTTCCCTAACAACTCTTCACCTAATGCTTTTATCAGACATTAATGATCAGCAGCAGTTGCAAAATGGTGAACTCCTTCTATCATTTCTTCTTTTATTGGCTGGAATACATCTACAAAGAGAAACTTCCTTTCATCAGTGATTTGGTTAATCCGAGGTACAGTTCATATAGGACACACATGTTTGATTCTTTCCCTTTGTTTACCAGTTTTAGAATAACAATTTGACATTCTATTAACCTACAAAGGTAAAATAAGGTTGGGGTTTTGTCATAGTTTGTTTGTTTGCTTAACATTATGACTCATGGATTAAATATGTTTGATATGCTTCAATCAATTTTAATCATTATTCTTCTTGATGCTTAATTTGTATTATCTTTGGTCAGTTGAAGTCTTCTCAAGTTGACTCCCGAGTCCTTTTGACCCAACCTTAGTTATCTATGATCATGTCCTTGTTCTCAGACTTGACAGATTCCAGGTTCCTCTTGTTCGCTACCTGCATCAGACCAGGATTCAGTCACTTTTCTCGAGGATGCTGGTTCCTTTGGTGGAAAATGGAATTTAGAGACCAAAATCTGAACAGTAGTGGTATTCATTGCTCCTTGGTTGGTTACTGTTTTTAGGCCTTTGCTAGTGAACCAGAGCTAGAAAATTCTTTTTTAAAAATTATTTATTTTGGGTTGCATTGGGTCTTTGTTGCTGCATATGGGCTTTCTCTAGTTGTGGAGAGTGGGGGCTACTCTTTGTTGTGGTGCACGGGCTTCTCAGTGTGGTGGCTTCTCTTGTTGCAGAGCACGGGCTCTAGGCACACAGGCTTCAGTAGTTGTGGCACACAGGCTCAGTAGTTGTGGCGCAGGGGCTCAGTTGCTCCGCGGCATGTGGGATCTTCCCAGACCAGGGCTCAAACCCATGTCCCCTGCATTGGCAGGCGGATTCTTTTTTTTTTTTTTTTTTTTTTGAGGTACATGGGCCTCTCACTGTTGTGGCCTCTCTGGTTGCGGAGCACAGGCTCCGGATGCGCAGGCTCAGCGGCCATGGCTCACGGGCCCAGCCGCTCTGCGGCATGTGGGATCTTCCCGGACTGGGGCACGAACCCGTGTCCCCTGCATCAGCAGGCGGACTCTCAACCACTGCGCCACCAGGGAAGCCCTGGCAGGTAGATTCTTAACTACTGTGCCACCAGGGAAGTCCCTTTTTTTTTTAAAAAAAAAGAAAACACATCATGAGTTTATATTGATATTTTCAAATTTCAATTTAGGATCACAAAGATTTTACATTAAATCTTGATTCCTAACAATATTAGTATAATTACTTATTTACTTCATCCATATATATATATATATTTATGCATGATTATTAACAGTTAAGATTTCCTTGTAGCTAATTTGTGTCCTTGGGGTATATCTCAAAAGAAATGTTCAATAAAATTATTGTGTTTTTAAAACATTTGCAGTTATACCTCTTTGTATGAATAAGCCACCAGCTCAGTACATGGATTTATTTCTTCCAATATGCTTTTCTATTTTTATAAATTACTTTATAAATGTTCCTTTTATTTCATTTTATGTTCATGTAAAACATTTGCACAGCTGTAAAGTCAAATTTCAAAAACAAGGTATATTCAGAGAAATATAGTTTCCATCCCTGTCCCTTCCACTATATTTCTTCCTTCTCCAATAGGTAATCATATAAATATTCTAGTTTTTAAAATGTATTCTTCAATAATTTTTCTTCATATAATAAGAATTCTGGAGATCATCTCTAACAGTGTACAGATATATTTTTAATTGCTCTTACCTTGATAGTACCTTATTGAATGGAAGTACCATAGTTTATACACTTATTTTATACAATCCCATTGATGGACATTGAGTTGTTTCCTGTTTTTTGCTATGAATAGCCTTGTGCATATATTTTTCACATTTTGGCAATATGTCTTTAGGAAAGATTTCTGGTCAAACACTTATGTGATTTTGTAATATTTCCAACTGTCTTTCCATAAAGTTGTAGCACTTGTTTTACTCCCCATAGCAATTAGTTTGTTGTCAAACTTTTGGATTTTTGTCCGCTAATAGGTAAGAAATTATAATCAGTATAATTTTCATTTACATTTCTCTTATTATGAAGAAGGTTGAGCATTGTACATGTGTGTGAGGGCCATTTGCATTTCTTTTCTGACCTACCTGTTCATAATTCTTATCCATTTTTCTGTGAGGTTGTTGTTGTTCTTCTTCTCTTTTTTTAGAATCTCTTTTTTCATAGTTGTCATTAGGCCCTTATTCCTTATTAATGGTGTTTTTTTTCTTTGTTTTTGCTATGCAAAATTTTTCTCTCATTTATACACTATCAGATTTGTTAGACTTTTCCTTATTGCTTTTGGATTTCAAGTCATAGTTTAGGAAAGTTTTCTCTGCTCCCTAATTTTCAGGAATTCAGCCATTTTCCCCTATATTTTATATGATTTATTCCACTATTATTCCATACTATTAAATATTCCATTTAATTTCTGACTATTTGGAATGTATCTTAGTACCCTTAGTACCCAGGGTACTAAGGGTACCCTTAGTACCCAGGGTGAGAGACAGACTTTTTCCCTATGGCTATGCAGTTATCCCAACACCATTTATTTAAAAAGTCTGTCTTTTAAGATGTCTCCTTTAGAATTGCTAAATTTCTATGAGGAATTAATCCCATTTTTGGATTTTAGATTCTGTTCTATTAGTCTGCCTATCCAGTACTAATTCTACACTGCTTTTTTTAAATGACAAAGACTTTGAAATATGTCTTTATATTTGGTAAGGCTAGTTTCTCCACATTGCTTTTTCAAGGTTATCCTGGATATTCCTACTTGTTTGTTCTTCAGTTGAACTTTAGAATCAACCAGTCTAGCTCCAGGAAAAAAAAACTGGGATCATGTTAAATTCATAAATTATTTTACGGTGAATTGGTATCTTTTTGATGTTCAGTCTTCCTATCTATGAACATGATATATTTCTTCATTTCTTAAAGTATACTTTTTTTCTTTCATAAAAGTTTTATATTTTCCTTAAATAGGTTGGGACATTTCTCATTAAGTTTGTACCCACTGTCTTCTTTTTCTCCCTATCATCAATGAGATCTCATTAATTGTTTCTTCAAATGACTTTTATTTATAGATATTTAGGCCATTGCTCTTGTTTATTGATTTTACAACCTGCTACTTTACTAAATTCTTTTATTGCTTTATTAGTTTTTCCATTGGTTGTTTTGGGTTATCCCAATGTATTATCATATCATCCACAAAGATATATATTTTATTGTTGTTTCTTTTCAAATTCTTCTGCTTCTAAATATTTCCTTGTTTTGCTGCTTTGCCTAATACTTCCAATACAACTTTAGACAGTAGTAGTGATCATGGGCATCTTTGTCTTGGTTCTGATTTCAATGAGAAAGTATTTTTGGCCTGAATGAGTGCTGCATTTCTCAATGTCTTTTCTGCATCATAAGAAGACTATCGTATGATTTTTACCCATAGCTCTATTAACATGATGAATCATATTTCTGTATTTTCTATATTGAACTGCATTGCCATTCCTAGAATAAACACTGTTTGCTCATAATGTATTATCTTTAATATGTTTGTTGGATTCTATTAGCCTAGATTTTTCTTTAATATTTTCATATCAATATTAATAAGTGAAATTGGTCTGTTTTAATTTTTTATAAAATCTTTGTCAGATTTTCAAATTGACAATATGTTTGGCTAAATAAATTGTTGGAAGATTTCCCTCTCTTTCTGTGCTATAGCACTAGGATTATTTGAGTTTTAAAGGTTTGCTAGAATTTCCCTGAGATCATTTGGGTTTGATGCTCTTTTAGGGGACTGGTGGGGGAAATTGTAATTACTTTCTATTTAGTGATAATTGGTCTGTTTAGACTTTTTGAAGAAAAGGGGCCACTTCTGGTGAGTTATGACCTGCAGGAATTGAAGAAAGAAATGCAGATATTCTTTGTAGCTCAGGAACCATGGACACTTGTTTTATTGATATATGACTTTGTTTTTATGCTTCAAACACTTAGTAAGAAGAAATAGTTCTTCCTCACAACTTGCATTAAATCATCTTGGAATTAGAATGTGGTTGATAATAAATTGTGAGACAGATAGTGTTCTCTAAGACTTTGCTTGGGAACAAAAATTTGTATGAATATATGGGTGTGTACCTCTCACAGAAGAGCTGGTGTCCCCAAATCACTAATTGCATATTTCAATTTCATATCAATTCAAGAGTTAGACTAAAATGTAAAGCTTTAAGTTTTAGTTAAAATCTCCAATAGAATTTATAATTCATTAAAAATGATTTTTTAACTCTGGTTGGCATTTGCCAAATGAAGATGTTTTACTTTGCTTTGGAGTTTGTAATTCTGGCTGAGAGGAACTTCATGAGATTTTAAGTGCTATTTCTTTCTATTTCATTCCTAAGAAATCACAATCCTCCACTCTTATCCCTCACTTTTTCTCTAGATAATATTTTCCACTAGAACTTTGGGGAACTAAGCAGATGCATTTGGATTCCTTTGTCCAAACTAATGACTTGTTTCTGGACAGAAAAACGTTACCATCAACAGGATTTAAAAAAAAAAATATTATAGTGTTTTGTTCAGGCCAGCAGTGTGGGATGGGGATTTAGTCTCCAGATTTGCCAAGATGTTTATGCAGCAGGAATGTTACTTATGTAAGCCTGGAAGTGTTCCTGATGGGTTCAACTCCCTCTCCCATCTCAGCTTTTTTTCATTAAAAAGTTGATCTTCCTTTCATGATACCACATTATGTGGCTAAAAAGAAAAGAAAAAAATTGTTTACTGTACAAAATAACCTAACTGTCCACAAAACATCCATTTGGTTAAAGGAACCACAAAGAGTTCTGGAAAACTGGGCTGCAAATTGTTTTTTTCCTTTTGGCTTGGCTCCTAACTCACTTCCTATTGCCCCCCAAGAAGCGATCAAATTCAGATTTGGGAAAAAAGAAAATTTTTTTAAATAAAAGAAAAAACAGATAAACAAACAAAGAAAACACACTCTTTTACATTTTTTTCTGGGGACTGCAGATAAATTTCCATGTAACAGAAAAGTGTAAAAATGAGGGGAAATCATAAATGTTAGACATTAATAAAGCATATTATAAATAAAATCTACATTAACAACCGTAAGAAACTAATGCAGTATACGATTAGAACTAACCTTGACACAGGTAAATAAATATCTACCATTTATATAACCAATCAACAAAACTCATTGAAAGCAAATAGGGCATTTGGGGGTGAAAACAGAGATGACTGTGAAAGTCATGAGGCCACACTCCCAACCCTCCCTGCTTACCTCATCCTCCCACTTTTCTGTGTGTGCTGCCCAATGAGTCAGTCAAGATGATAAACTTAAATGATTTTAAGCAGATGTGTGTCAACACTCCTTGATAAAATCATGCCAGAACCCTATACCAGGCTGTATTAGCACCCACCCCTCAATAAACCAACAGAGTCCCATCTAAGGTGATAACAATTCCAGGTTACACTCACCAAGCGCCCCTTCCCTGGGGACTTCTGTGACATCAACAGCTCAGAGGGGAGATATTCTTCACAGAGGAGACACTTAGGCTGGGTCTTGAGGCACTGGTATGAGTTTACCTTCTGCCCATGGCTCTGTGAACCTCCTGCATGAAATGTTGGGGCCAAGGCTCTATGCTGACATGGTTTTCACCCAGACAGCAATGAGTCTGAGGCCATAATCCTGAGACATTACCAGTCTTTTTCAGTGTTAATCATTGGAAAAGAGATGGAAACTCAGCCTGAAACATTAAGGTGAGGGGGTGGGATCCTATTCTCTCTCTTTCTCATTAATTCCTCCAACTAATATATTTTGAGCAGACAGGTACTGGCAGTACTGCCACATACAGCTGAGAAGTTTGCATACTGCACAAGGGTGCTTTATCCAAGCGTCATCACTCGCATGGTAGATATCATAGATTTGCATAGATTTGAAGTTTTCTGGAGGATACCAGTATAGTATCTTGAATAAGGGATGCCTTTTTCCCAGTTACACAAAAGTGTTACCTATGCTTGAGGTACAGGATAGATGGTTTTCTGTGGTGGGAATCCCAAGATGCGTGGGATAAGAAGGCTTCTCATAATTCTGGGTTTTGTTGTATGTGTACCAGGGCAGAGGGGGTTAAGATGGTGAAGACCAAGGGAAGAGGAGGGCCCCGGATCCCAGGACCATGCCCCTAAACAGGCCATATCATATTGGCCATACTGTCTGGAGAAATGCTATACAATACAAATACAATATGAGCCACAAATGCAAGCCGCATATCTCATTTCAAATTTTCTGGTAACCACATTTTAAAAAGTAAAAAAAGAAACAGATAAAATGAATTTTAATGATAGAATTTATTTAATCCAATATGTCTAAACTATTATAATTCAACATATCAATATAAAAATGATTAATGAGACATCTTATACTCTTTTTTTTTTTTAACTAAGTCTTTGAAATCCAGTATGGATTTTACACTTTCAGCACAACTCAGTCAAGATCAGCCACACTGGGCTTCCCTGGTTGTGCAGTAGTTAAGAATCAGCCTGCCAATGCAGGGGACACAGGTTTGAGCCCTGGTCCGGGAAGATCCCACATGCCACGGAGCAACTAAGCCTGTGCGCCACAGCTACTGAGCCCATGAGCCACAACTACTGAAGCCCACACGCCTAGAGCCCGTGCTCTGCAACAAGAGAAACCACCGCAGTGAGAAGGCTGTGCACCCCAACGAAGGGTGGGTGCCCCTGCTCTCCGCAACTACAGAAAGCCTGCACGCAGCAACGAAGAGCCAATGCAGCCAAAAATAAATAAATTAAATAAATAAATTTTTTAAAAAAGATCAGCCACATTTCAAGGGCTCAGTAGCCTCCTGTGGCCAGTGGCTCCCATATCTGATAGGGCAGCTCCAGAATCTTGCTGGTGATCATCTGATCCTCTCCCTGGGCCGAGGGTGAGGCCTCCCTACCAGGAGGAGGCAAGTCTGGCTGTGGGTCTCCAAAGGACAGGAAGTGTGGATGGGCACGTGGGTTCCAAGGCAGTAGCACAAGAAGGCAGGTGTCCCAACCACCTTGGTGCCACCCCACCCCCCCAATCACTCTTCCTCACACCCAGAGTCCTGGGGGTAAGGGATTGAGGGAGTGAGCATTTTGTGGATCTGCAAGGCATTCCGACCCCGTGCTGTTCACATCACAGGAAGGAACCACAGACCATTCTTCAGGGAGCCACATGAGTGAGCAAGTTCAGAGAGGCAGGGGGCCACAGGGCTGGGTGGCCTCCCTGCAAAACTCGAGGTCACAGCCACCACCACGACGACCACCACCACCACATCCCAGGCTGGCCCTCTGGTCTCCACAGCGGGCACCCACCCCGTGGGAGGTAGGGAGTAGCACCCCATTTTGCGAGGAGGAAATAGAGATTCAGAAACATAAGTGCCTTGTCCAGGGCCTTACAGATGGGGCAGGGAGGCCACAAAGCTTCTCCTGGACACAGGTGGCAGTGTCATCCACAGGGTCCAGAACTTTGGCCAAATCCTCTGGTCAGGTAGCCTCAGTGACCCTGTCATCCCACCATGCAGCCTCATTCACATAGCCTACGAAAATAAACTGAGACCCAGGTTCAGATTGCTACATGTGGGACGATCCCCGCTCACTCCGACATCTGTTCGTCACGATAGCCTGAGAGGGAGGAGCAGTTGAATCTGTGTCCATTCATCCCAGGGCTCATTTGGGATACGTGGGACCATAACAAGGTGCTTTGTCCCTGGCTGGGTGTGGGTAAGACCTCAGGAGTTGCCCTGAGCAAGTAGCTAGGGACATGGGACAGGCGAGGAGGGAGAGAAAGGACCAAAGGTGGTCAGCTGAAGGAAGAACAGAGGAAGGTGTGTGCGTGTGTGTGTGTGTGTGTGTGAGAGAGAGAGAGAGAGAGAGAGACACACACACACACACACACACACACACACACACACACACACACACGGGGGTTGGGGGCAGGGCGGGAGAGGAGAGGCAGGCAGACACACAGAGAACACTAGGTCTGAGGACGGAGATGAGGGCCCTGGGAAGGGCAGGGGGATACCCAGCAGAGTCCTCTGAGTTGAGGCTTAGGGAAGAAAGGGAAGAATACAAAGCAGAGAAATGATCAGGGATTAGAACTTTGGTGGGTGGTTCTATCTAGGGGTAGAACCAGGGCGACTGGGTGCAGAAACCTGTATTTTTAAGAACTTTCTGGTGGGCCCAATCAGAAATGAGCTGACTCCAGAGGTATTTAAGTCTGAGCATGGTGACATCTTTGCCAGGATAGTGTTGACTCGGGGCTCAATGAGATGTTCTTGGTGGGATGGGGTGCTGACTTCAGCAAGAGAGCAAGAAAAAGCACAAAGAAGGAAAGCCACAATCACCCTGGAAAGCTCCGTGTATGTCTTTTTATGCATTTAAAAAATAATAAAAGAAAGATCTGTATGATGAAAATTACAAAATGCTGATCAAAGAAATCAAAGAAGACCTATGTAAATGGAGAAACATCTGTGTTCATGGATTGGAAGACTCAGCAGAGTCAATATGTCAATTCTACCCAAATTGATAACAGTTTCAGTGCAATTCCCATCAAAAACTCAGCAAGGTTTTTGCAGACACGGAAAAGCCAATTCTAAAATTCATATGGAGAGTGAGGCATTCTAGAAAACAATCTTGACAAAGAAGAATGAAGTGGGAGGCATCACTTGTAAGCCTTATCAAGGCTTACAATAGAGCGACAGGAATCAAGCCAGTGTGGTATTGGCAGCGGAACAGAATGGAGGCCCCAGCGCTTGGAATTCCTTGACTTATGAGTGTTGATCCATCCCATGGGTTCTGGAGTCTCTCCCTCCTTCTCCCTGGGTGGTCTAATTCTGGTGGGCGTTTCCGCATCATCCCAGCATGGGGTGGGGTAAGCTGGGTGGCATGCCAGCCTCCCCTGCCTGTCCTCTCTGCACTGTGATACCCCTGTCTCCTCTCTGGGCCTGGGCCTCCATCCACCCCTCAGAAGGACAAGCCCGTGTCCTCGCTGCTGACCCCTCCTGGGAGCCCCAGGAACACTGTGGATGCCCCAGGGCTGCTCTGGCGAGGGCAGGTGCCACCTCACCTCTGTCCCAACCTCCTCCACCACTATGTTTCTCTATATGGCCACCAGCGGCGTCTCCTCACACCAACCAGAACACTGAGGGAGGCTGTCACCCCCAGAGTCCCAGATGGAAGGTGGGGCACAGAGCCCCTGACCTGGCACCCCTCAATCCATGAGGGTGTCTCTCCCTGACCCCTGGGGTGAGTCATCCCACAGTCCTAGGATGTTCCTGAGGCCTCTCAGCCAGCAGGAACCCCTTGTGATACCATCCCACACCTGTCCCATCTGTCCTGGGTAAACCCTATACTCTGAGTCTTCCTGGGACAGAGCTGAGCACTTTGCTCTCTTCTGCCAGCCTTCAGTAGGTGTTCTGTAGGAGTTGTTCCACGTGTAGATGTATTTCTGGTGTATCTGTGGGGAGGAAGGTGATCTCCGCGTCTTACTCTTCCGCCATCTTCCGCCTTCTCCTCACTTTGCTCTCTTAAAGCAATTGCTCTGCGTGTGCTTCTGAGAGCAGAGTTTGCACTGCATGGTGAGGTCTTCCCCTCCTGGGCCTCAGTGGACACCTCTGGGTCTTCCTTCCCCAGGAAGTCAGCCTCAGCCCCAAGGTCAAGCTTGAAAGAGGAAATGCTGCAGGGTAAAGAGGGATGGCCAAGGAGGAGGATGGTGGCCACACATCTCCTTTTCATTCTCTACTGCAGACCCTGCCTGCTGCCTCCCTGAGGAGAGGAGGACCATCTCTGCTCCAGCAGGCAGACAGAGCACAGAGCAGGAAAAGTTCTCTCTCATTCAACTTTCAGTTACAAGCCTGCATCCCCAGACCTGGAGCAGCATAGGCACTCGGAGAGCATGAGGCCAGGCCTGCAGCTGCCTGCAGCTGCCTGCAGCCCCACAGCAGACTCCCTGAGGAAGTGCTTTGATTTGAGGTCTGAAGGATGAGCAGGACTTGACAGGTGTCCAAAGGTGGAAGAGCCTCCAGGCAGAGAGGCAGCCTGGCTGAAGGCCCTGGGGCAAGAAGAAGGAGCTGACAGCCAGCAGGTGGGCTGAGGCAGCAAGATCAAGGTGTGGAGAGAGGCTGGGGGACAGGCAAGCCCCCCTGCCGCCCATGGCAGGGACTTGGTCTTTATTTCAGTGTGTTTTCTACTTCATTCATTGAACTTGAAGTGAAGGGTAGAGGGTTTGGAACACTTGGCTCAAGTCCTTATATTGCCCCAACTCCTCACAACTCATCCCTGGCCCAGGGCAGGTCCTTAGCCAATGCTGAGACTACCAAGTTATGGGGGCTTAGACATGGAGCCCCTTTCGTCTTGCTAATGAGAAAATGGAGGCACAGGGGGTGAAGGGTCCTGGTCAAAGTAGACTTAACCCTGTTCTTATTCCCTTTCCTTATAACAGCTCCCCAATTTTTCCTCTGGACACCAACCCCACCACCACTATTTTCTATCATGTGGTTCTGTGGCCCAGCATGGCTGCCTCCATTCCGGAGGAAAGATGTGAGCGAAGCTAAAGCAGTCACCACAGTGCACCGGTTGGCCATCATGATTGGCTCAGGGATGAACATATGGACAAATTCAAGCCAATAAGAAGTAGCCTAAAAACTTGTTTGCAGCCTATGATGTAACCCTGGAGCTGCTGAAAGGCTGGTCTTTGGAAGAATCTGCCTGAGAGTGAAACGAAGTCAAAGAAAGCTGAGTAAATGAGTGACAGTTCCTTGATGGCCTCATTAGAGCACCTGGATCCAGCTATACCTGAAGCTATGCCTTGAACTTCATCGATGTATTTCATTTTTTGCTTAAGACAGTTTGACTTGTGTTTCTAGTATTTGAATCTCGTAAGTTCTGGCTTGGCTGATCTAGCACCCTTGGCCAAGCTTCCTTTTCCTCATTCTCTTCTTGGCCAGTATAAAGAATGGAGCTTTCCTGAGGCTGTTTGTAGCATGGAGCACTTCCACTTGCCTATGACCTCCAATTAAGGGATTGTTGTTTGAGAGAATCTCATTCTTCTTCACAGAGCCCCTGGCACTGCTGTTTTGCACTTCTACCAACATGGATCAGCCCCATCGTGGGTGTAGGCTGCATTGCCAATCCCTGTGGCCCTGTGCTCACCCAGCCTCAGACCCCAAGGTCCTCTGGACCTTGCAGTGCAAGGGGCTTGAACTGAGAGAGGATGGATTCTGAGACTCCACAGCCCAGTTGTTGCCCACTGCCCCAGTACCTCCAGTGCCTCTCTGGCAGCTCTCAGGCCTGCCAGCACGGACAAGCTATGAACACATGTTGCTGGGGGGTGGGGAGGAGGGTTATTTTCTCCAAATGCCTTTTCCAAGCCAGAAAGAACTGAAATGTGAGCTCCCCCTACTTTAACCACCAGCAGAACTGCCAGCGCATCCAGGCTCGCTCCTCCTGTGTGTGTTGGGAGCCCCAGCAAGCACACGTCCACCGCAATGGAAAATATCCCCCCAGTGGAGGATGAAGACATCAGGGGCTTCCTGTGTGTGAAATAAGAAAAAACAGTCCTGCTAGGGGGTTGGGTTCCACTAGCCCATTTTCCTCAGTGACTCTGAGGCCCTAGGAGAAGAATTTGACATCTCTAAGCCTCAGTCTCTCTACCCATAAATGGACATAAAAATACTTCCTCTCCTGGTCATTGAGAGGAAAAAGGATGGAATCCACGTGGAGGGTTTAACACACTTCCTGGCGCCTGGCCAATGCTCAGCTCTCCGTGAATTATTCTAGCTGCAGCAGTTATCCCATGAGGCAGTCACCTTCGTCACCCCCCTGATACAGAGAAGAAGGCAGAGGCTCAGTGGGGCAGGCAGCTGCCCAAGCTGACAGTGGCAGCCCAGGTCAGTGTGAGGGCAAGACGCAAGACAGGTGGCTTAAATGGGAACACGTGAGAAGGCTGGGCGGAGAACAACCGTTATGGGCGTGCGCTAGAGTAATAATGGGGCTTCATCCATTTCGGGAGGGTAGTCACTGAGCCTCCCGACAGGCCCCTTCATCTGGGGGTCTGGGGCAGTGTGGAGCAAAGGTACTCTGGGAAGACCAGCATCCCCGGATGGGGACTGGGGACGGGGTGGAGTCTGGAGGTGGGGGCGGGGTGCAGGCGCAGAGGCCGGTTCCCAGGCTCGCTGCTGCAGATGCTCTCCCCAAGGAGGAGGTGGACGCTGTAACTGGCTCTGGGGGCCCTCGAGCTGTTCTAAAAATAAAACAAACTGTCCAACTCAGGTGAAAGTCAAGACTGAAAAGAGAGAAAGCCCCCAAGAGCCCCAGGACATGTGCTATTGGGTGAAATAATTAAGAAAACCTGCCTGATCTCCCACGGAGACATAAATCATCCTGTGCAGCTAGGGACTGATACTCACTGCTGAGCTCCTAATTCTTCACAGCTGTCCCCGCGAGATACGGCTGGGGGGGAGGGGGCGAAGTGTGAAGCAGGAAAGGGGGGATGGTGCCACAGAGGCACGAGGGAAACAGAGAAAGGAAAAGTGAGACAGACAGAGACTCACAGCATGAGACAGTGATGGAGAGCTCAAGAGGGAACCCACTGACTGAAGGGAACGTGAACACTGCGAATTGAGAGGATTAGGGAAATTAAGAGGATCTAGTGAGGTCTGGGTGTCCCTGGTCCAGGACGTCTTGGCCTGGTGCTGGCCTGTAGCCCCCATGAGCCTGGGCAGCACAAGGCAGGCTGGGCAAAGAGGCCACAGACACCAGCCCAGATCTCATCGTCTCTTTTCCCTCCTAAAAGGGAACACGTGGACAGTGTTCTCTGAGGTGGGCACAAGGCTGGGCTCTGGACAGGGCCTCACTGCCTAGCTCCTCACACACCACCTTGCAGGTGAGGAGAGTGAAGTACATCCCCCAGGTGGGGAACCAGGCTGGGGAGGGTGCTGCAGGCAGGCCGGCCCGCTGCCCCAGGCCACCCCTTCCTGGAGACCTGAGAAATGCCCCTTTAAAATCTAAAGGCCACTGAGGCCAAAACCCACCCCTGCCTCTGCCTGTGGGAGAGCCTGTCCTACCTGCCCTAAGGATCAGAGGGGAGTGAGATGCCTGCTCCCTGTTCCCCAGAACATCCCTGAGGGGAAACCTTTCACCCTGTTTTACAGATGAGGAACATGAGGCTCAGAGGGGCTGAGCATCTTGGCCAAAGTCTCTCAGCTGGTGAGAAGAGAGACCAGGAAACCAGAAACTAGAGGGGCTTTCTCCCCTCCTTCCCTCCCCCAACTCCTTCCTTCCTTCTTCCCTCTGGCTCCCCCTCCTTCCTCCATCCCAGCTCCTGTCTTCCCTTCTCCACTCATCTGTGTCTCCCCCATTTATCTGTTGACTAAAGAGAGGAGGAGGCAGCAGAAGAAGGCACGTGGGCCTGCTACCCTAAGGCTGATGAGAAAATCAAAACAAATGGACCAAACGTCAGGAGAGCCTTCCTGACCCCACCACCTCCTCCTGCCACAGTTTTTATCCTTGGGGAGGTGCCGGGCTACTGACAGCTCTGACTGTGCCCATCCAGCCCTGCAGAACCCAGGACTCAGGACCACCTGATTCCTAGCCAGCCCTCCTGGCTCACAGAGATGCCACTGTGCCTCCTCATTCTTTGGGGACGTCACCATGCTGACCCACATGTCTGTGATGAGCTTCCATTTTGGAGAAGTCACTTTAACTGAACTGCAATAATTTGAAATTCGCAGGAAGCAACCGAGGCACTAATGGGCAGCTATTTTTCATCTGCCTGCTACAGGAGTCCCATTCTAAACTCTTCGAGGCTCAAACGGGGTTTCCATCTACTTACTGATTCTGCTTCAGCCTCCATGATTAACGGGGAAATCTTTGCACTTCTCCCCATTCTTTGGCCACAGGTGACCAGGTCAGGTATAAACATGGAATACGGACTGGACCAATCAGAGGCTTCCCCAGGACTTTTTACTTGGGGCAGAGAGAGCCTCAGTCTGGCTCCTGGCCAGAAGCTGGGAGGTGTGTGGGGCAAAGCAGCCCAGGGGTCACGTGTCTGGCTCTGAGGAGGAGGGCTGTCTGAGAAAAATCAGCTAGCTTAGGAGAGGGAAGAGTCTTCGGGTGTCAGAGGCCTTGTTCTAGTTGTCCAACACAAAAGGGTTAATCCTGATAAAAGGAGTTTCAGTAAAGTAAAAATGACAGTAAGAAAAAGGGACCTTTTTAAACTTCTTCATGGGAAAACAATCATGAAATGAAATTACTGTGATGGAATTAACTCTAGGAAATACGTTCTTCTCTAAAAAACGAATATTGAAACACTTTCAGCTAATAGTTTTATCTTCATAAAGAGTCAAAAGCCCATTGAGATGGTGGATTCAAACCATTTTCCTCTTGTTCCTTCTTCATCCACTCCCCCATCTGCCCTTTCTTACATACACTCCATATGAAAATAGCACATTATTCCTAACTTTTATTTTTAAGCAATCTCTGAAGTGAATCCCTTGGCAACTTATAGATACCTTCAAGTTACTTTATGTTTTCAAAAGTAATCAAAAGTAGTCAAATTGCATCTACTTAATATCCAAGATTTTGAAACAACTCATATGTCCATCAATGGATGCATGGATAAAAAAGGTGTGGTATATATATATATACACAAAGGGATATTATTCAGCCACAAGAAAGGATGATATCCTGCCATTTTTTGACAACATGGATGGACCTTGAGCACATTATGCTAAGTGAGATAAGTCAGAGAAAGACAAATACTGTATGATATCACTTATATGTGGAATCTAAAAAGGTCAAACCTATAAAAAATTTAAAAAGCAAAACAGTAAAATGGTGATTACCAAGGGATGGGGAGTGGGAGGATAAGATTGATGGGTACAAACTTGTAACGAGTACTAAATAAGCCATGGAAATCTAATGTACAATGTATTAATATAGACAATAATATTGTACTATAAATATGTAATGTGATAAATATTATTACAACAACCAAATTACAATATATAAATGCATCAAAGTAGCATGCTGTACACTTTAAATTTATACATTACATACCAAGTTTATGTAATAAAAAAAATACTCTAGGTTTCCAATCTCACCCCTTCATTTTCCTCACACTGTTCAGTTTCTCGAGATTCTGTCCAATAAAAATAAGTCAGTATCATCTTCATTACCATCACGGCTTGTCTCTCTGAAGATGAGAGTGTGTCTCTTGCAGGACTAGTCTTTGCCAGGCCTTTCCCTCCCTGCTACATATTGCCCACCCCACGGGTGTACAGTGCCAGGCAAGGAACTGGCTTGGTGTAGAGTGGGCACCTGGTTCTTTCCCTCATGGGTGGGCAGCACTGACATCTCTGACCACTCTGGCCCAGAGGACTGGGGTAGGTCAAGGTCAGAGGTGGCCTGGGTCAAAGTGAGATGTGTGAAGCAGCTGCCAGGCAAGGAGAGATGCAGGACAGTAACTTCCTCCAGGCAGCACAGGCCCCATTTGTCTCTGGTTGGCCGCTCCAGGAACAGAGTGGTTCTGAAGCCACCTCTTTTTTCCTGAATGTAAGGCCAGGGCACCAAGGACTCCAGATACCAGCTTAGAGCTTGGAGGTCCTGCTTTCTATTTTTGCACTCTTTTTTCAAGGTGCAGATATTATTGACATATAGTGCATTAATATATACTTGTATATATTGTGAACTGATCACTTCAATAGGTCTAGTTAACATCCATCACCACACATAGTTACAAAATTTGTTTTTCTTGTGATGAAACTTTTAAGATTTACTATCTTAGCAAGTTTCAAATATACAATACAATATTATTAACCATAGTTCCCGTGCTGTACATTACATCCCCATTACTTATTTCCTGTATAGCTGGGATTTTGTACTTTTTAACCTCCTTCACCCAACAAATGATGTTTAATAAGGGCACACAGTGGGCTAACTTGGCTTGCTGTCCTGGATTTAGGAGATGGAGGGGGAGGGGGAGGGAAGGTTGGGAGGGGACGGGGAGGAAAAGGAAGGGGAGGTAGGAAGTGAGGGAGGGAGGAGAAAGAAGCATATCACACAGAGCAGAACAGAGTGAAGCTCTGCCCTTATTAGTCAGGCTTTTACAGTGAAGATGCCCAGCCCCATCTGAAGACAAGTCATCTCAGAATTGAAAGAAGTTAGGCAGGTCTGAGGCTCAGAGATGGGCTCCAGGTCCAGCAGACCTGGGAACCAGGAAGAGGCCCTGGACCACCATCCGTCGATCATTGGGATAGCCAGGCCATGTGCTAGCAGGAACAGGGAGGCTGAATTCTCTGGGCACCCTGGGGCTGAGGACAGTGGGGAGGCATTGCTAGATGTGGTCGGCCACACCATCGATGCACCGTTAGACATTAGACAGAAGCATCCTGGAGCCAGCTCATCACCGTTCAAGGAGAATGCTGTGAAATTTTCAGAAATTTTGTAAGCTGCCTATTAAACGCAGCTTTTATTAAAAATTGAATTATAAACTTAATTAAATAAATTGTATCAAAAACAAAGATAATACTCAAAACTCATCAAACTCATGACTTCCTAATTACTCTATTTTACAACTGAGTTTGTTTACATCTATTTACAACTTACATGGTGCTTATATGGTGGAAATACCATGTCATGTGTGCTCCGCACATCTCTTCCCAGCTCCAGGTTCAATCATATCTAGTTGGCGGGAGTATGTACACCACAGACAAACACTACGAATCAGGGCGCACCTCCTCTTCCCCCTGGGAGCACTGGCTGTGAATCACACATCACATTTCAAGAATACTGGTTCCCTTTGGATTCATCACACTGCCTGTCCTATGGAAGGTGCTCAATAAGCAGCTCAAATTTATCGACGGGTATTTAATAGACAACGTAAAGCACAGTCAGGATTTATGGCGATTGTGCCCCTCAAATGTTCCAGGACAGTTTCAATTCAAATACTCGTCCCTGTGATCAGAATAGGGGACCTAACTAGGTTTCAGAGCCAAAGTCAGAGTCGATGAGGCCACTGCGAGGTTAGTGGATAGTTTACAGACTTTTCATTCTCTCTTTTCTCCATCCCCACAGCCCAGGGGCACTTTTCTTTGTACATTAATTTCACTTTAATCCCCCAAATTTAAGTCCTAGATACCTCAAATTACCTTCTTGTTTAAAGACTTCAAGCTCTGATGTTGAAATCTTGAGGAGAAACAATCAGTCTCTTCCAGGGCCAGATCTGAAAATAATAATAATAATAGAACTCTCAAAACTTAAAACTCCATTGCCTAAAATAGGCAGCTCAGAGCTCAAAATTCAAATGACTCACAGACCATGCAGCTGGTGACCACCGCCCCCCGCCCCCAAGCTAATTGAATTTAGAAAACACAAAGCTTAGAGATGCCTGGTCTCTCCAAGAAGCAGACGCACACACTTCCTCTCCCCCAGGCGCTCTTGGCCGCATGAGGCATATAAAAACCCCATTTGGAGAATCACTTGTTTCCCATGTGGCTCTTCAGTCAGTGTAATTTAAGAAACATAGAATTCATGCACCCAGATTTGGAAGTCACAATTGGGACACACCTGATAGGGAAGCTGGAGGATTGGAGGGGTGGTTTTCCTCTGTGTGTAAGCACCTGAGCTGGCTCCTTGATATTGAAAACACCTTCTGCAGAGAAAAGGTTGATATACACTTGGGGGAAAGTCGAGCCATAAATTCCAAAGGGGATCCCAGCCTGCAGTGCCATCAGGAGTTGGAGGGAGAAATCAGAAGGAAGGATATCAATCCCAACCTCCATATGTTCCTTCTCTAAGTCTGTGAGTCTGCTTCTGTTTTGTTTGGGATTGACATGTACACACTCCTATATTTGAAATAAATAACCAACAAAGACCTACTGTATAGCACAGTGAACTCTTCTCAATACTCTGTAATAACCTAAATGGGAAAAGAATTTGAGAAAGAATAGATACATGTATATGTATTATATAACTGAATCACATTGCTGTATACCTGAAACTAACACAACATTGTTAATCAACTATACTTCAATATAAAATTTTAAAAAGTTTTAAATGAAAACAACAAAATATTTTTAAGTGTAAAAACAAAGAAGGAAGGATATCAATACGCTGACTGTGCTCCTCTCTGAGTGCTGGGGTTGTAGGGATTTTAGTTTCCTTCTATACAGTTCTTTGAATTTTCCAAATCCTCTGTGATGAACAGATATGGCATTTAATTTATAATTGCAGTAGGGAACATTCTTTCAATCCATTCTAATTCTGATTGAGGTATCCAGATGCCCAGCAAAAGCGTATTCACTTCCTGAATCTCCTGCAGCTCAGCGGCCGTGTGGTCCAGATCTGGAGGAGAGACAGGTGACCAGCTTGACCAGAGTGGCCCTCGGCCTGTTCTCCCTCCTCCTCCTTCCCTCCTCCGCCTCCCTTGCAAAGTGAGTGAGAGCTGGGAGGAGCTCAGCTCCCTGCTTGTCAGCTGCTCCTCCCAAAACAGGGCCTACCTTCACTGGACATAGCCACTGACCGTTTTGCTTCCCAAAGCAGAGAGAGTCTTCCTCCAAGATGAGTTTGGCTTGTACCACTGGCCAAAAGGAAAAATGCTTTTGTGGCTTCTAGTTTCCAGCCCCTCCATTTCCAGGACTTTTGGCCCTGAGAGCCCCCTAGATACACCCAATTAATGAAGGACCACCCAGCTGCTCAGTGTTGGCCTCCCAGGTCAGGGGCACAGATCTCCGGGGTCTATTCCATACTCTGCGGCAATCCATTCACTGAATCATTCATTCATTCCTCGACAAATGCCTCCGACCCAGGCAAGGTTCAGTGGGGACAAGACTGTGCATTCATGTAGAGACGCTAGCTAGTAAACAGATATAGATGTAGAAACCTCAGGTGATAAAAGTGCCATGAATAAAACTATAACAGAGCAGTGGGATGGGAGAGGCTGCCCAGCTAAGGTAGTCAGGCACAGGGCTGTGTCATTGCCCTGTCATAGATAAGCAGGGGTCTGATAAGAGTGAGGGTGAGCAGTTTGTAAGCTTAGGGAAAAGACTTTAGGTAGCAGAAACAAAAGGACATGGGGTGGGAGGGTGAAGATGGGGCGAAGTGAGAGTAGCATCGACATATATACACGATCCGCTCGGTGCTCTGCGATGACCTAGAGGGGCGGAATAGGGAGGATGGGAGGGAGGCTCAAGAGGGAGGGGATATGGGGACATGTGTATGCATATGGCTGATTGGCTTTGTTGTGCAACAGAAACTAACACAGTACTGTGAAGTAATTATACTCCAACAAAGATCTATTAAAAAATTTTTTAACCAATTCCTAAGGCCTAGAAGTGGAAATCAAATAACAGCCAATACATTGTGCAATATACTGGGCACTATTTTTTAGTGCTTTCAATATTTTACTTATTTAATCCTCACAGTGACTCTAGGAGAAAGGTGCTATTATTATCCCCATTTTATAAATGAAGAAATGGAAAACCAGAGAGGGTAAGTCATTTGCCTAAGGCCAGACAGCAAATCAACATCCTATCATTTTCTATTTTATGGATCCAAATACTGGTTTCAGGGATAATAAACATTCAACCCTTCTTCTGTAAAATCATAAGACTATATCTAGGTCTTTAATGTCTAGGAATAACCTATTATTCTGTTGTCTCTTTTGGAATAGGTGATGGGATCAATTCTGTCTTACCAGTATTCTAAATATCCGGATGTAACTGACAAAACATAAGTTAATTATTTAATCCTACCAAAGCCCCTCAAATGTGTGGGCCGATTGGTGGACAGCCAGCTGGGAATTATGAAAGTCTGAATCCTGGAATATGTTGAGGATGCAGGTTCCTGTCTTTTTTTTTATTAACAGTTTTATTGAGATATAATTCACACACCACACAATTCACCCACTTAAAGTGTACAATTCGATGGCTTTTAGTGTGTTCACAGGGTTGTGCCTCCATCACCACAATCAATTTTGGAACATTTTCATGACTACAAAAAGACACTCTGTACCTGTTAGCAGTCACCCCCATCACACCCCAGCCGTGGGAAACCACTAATCTACTTCCTGTCTCTGTGAATTTGCCTATTCTAGACATTTCATATAAATAGAATCATACAGTATTTGTCCTTTGTAGCTGGCTTCTATCACTTGCCAAAATGTTTTCAAGGTTCATCCATGTTGTAACGTGTATGAGTACTTCACTCCTTTTTATTGCTAAATAATATTCCGTTATATGAATATACCACATTTTATTTATTCACTCATCAGTTGATGGATATTTAGGTTGTTTCCATTTTTTGGCTAGTGGGAATAATGCTGTTATGAGCATTCATGAACAAGTTTCTGAGTGGACATATGTTCTTCATTCTTCTGGGTGTATCCCTTGGAGTGGAATTGCTGGGTCATATGGAAATTCCATGGTTAACCAACTGAGGAGCTAGGATGCAGCATAACTACTCTCAAAAGCCATTTCTCTCCAACAACTGCACTCATACCTGAAGAGTGTGTTTGAAACCAGGGGAGGGAGAGGGGCATTTGTTCTCATAAAATTTGTTCAGCCTGCTCTGGTCATCTCCTTTAAACAGTCAGAAACATCTTTCTTAGAAAATTTTGGGGACTAAGTGTTCTAATTAATGATATTTTATTACTAAAGAATATTTTGGGGGGCTGGCATTGTTTTGCTTCTGCTTAAAGGGTAACTTCACAGACACACACACACACACACACACACATCCCACCTCTGGGAGTCAGACCCTTGGAATTAGCCATTTGGCTTATTCTCAGCGGGAGGAGAGAGTCAGAATGGAAATAAGTGGATTTCTTCCTTCATAAGCAAAGGCTAAGTAGCTATGCCCCCCTTACCCGTGTCAAGGTGAATCCCTCCGTTGCCCCATTACTGCTAACGATCCATGAGAACGGCAAGGACACTCTGGCTGTCAGGACCTAGTTACAGGCGCAGGGCTGCCCAGAGCCTAGAAAAGCTCAGAACAGGCTCTGCCTTCCACCCCCTACCCCAGGTGTGTCCAGTCCACAGGGAGTTGGGCTGAGGCCCCTCCAAGGAAGTGGAGGTCTGGCCAGGTGCTCCTCTCTCCCAAGTCAGTGCCGCACTTAGATGCCGGCAGACTCCCAGGTGTGGAGTGCAACATCCTGATGTCTTCAGGGCCTGTGCAAAGATCCAGATGTTTGGCGTCAACAGCCCCCAAACCTGGGTGATTGAATCTGACACTTTTTTTATTAACTGTAGGCACAGCTGTCCAAAGGAAGCTTGTCTGTATTTGCTCCTTCTCTCCCAGATTGAGTGTGCTTTGAGTTCTGATTCAGCAACCTTTTGGCAGCTCTTTCTTCCATTCTTATGCTGGGAAAAACCCAAGAGTCCCCCAACCCCTGTAAGAATGGGAGAGAGCGGGGGCCTGGCCAATTTGTTGGAACAGTGGGAAGGGGGTGCAGATGAAATAGTGATATGGGAGGGGAGGCCCTGAACTGGATGGGGGTTCAATAGACAATCTTTGAGGTCAGTCTCCATTCTAGGCTTCTAGGACCCTAAGACAAGTTCAGCAGACCCCACTCCTAGAACCCAGAAAGAGGTACTTCCTTAGGAGGCCTTAGAGGAGGAATGAGACACAGAGAGGATGAGGGCTGGAAGAGATCCCACAGGGGACCCTGCTTAGTCTCTTTTCTTCTCCCAAGTCATTCTTCTCCAGCCATCCAGCAACCTCAGCGTCCCCTCTGACCCGCTGGACAGACCACCTGCCTTTCCCAGGACACACCATGCTCTCTGCTGCCCTCCTTCCCTTCCTCGGCTGCCTGTGACTCTTCCTCATTCTTCTTGGCTCAGGCCCAATGTCCCCTCCCTGTGGCCTTCCATGCGCTCCCAGGAGAGCAGTTGCCTTCTCTTCCATAAGCCTGGGAATGGGGCTGCACCTCCACAGCAACGTTCATCATCTAGTGTGTCCCCAGGACAGGGACAGGGACCATCCATCTCCACAGCTTCCTCCCCTGCCTGGAGACCGGAACAGGATAGCAACATGATAGCTCAATGAAAGTTAGTCTGCATGAAATGAAGTGAGGATCTGCCAGAGGACAAAGAGATGGTACCAGAGTCAGGCAGAAGGCACACATAGGAAGAGGGAAGACAGGTCATCTCATGGCACTGGGGCTGCAAGCTGGGCACCTGCAATTTGGGAACACTTAGACCTGCATCCTCTGAGGTTTTTATTTTATTTTATTTATTTTATTTTTTATTTTTTGCGGTACGCAGGCCTCTCACTGTTGTGGCCTCTCCCGTTGCGGAGCACATGCTCCAGACGCGCAGGCTCAGCGGCCATGGCTCACGGGCCCAGCTGCTCCGCAGCATGTGGGATCTTCCCGGACTGGGGCACGAACCTGTGTCCCCTGCATCGGCAGGCAGACTCTCAACCACTGTGCCACAAGGGAAGCCCAATTTATTTTTTAAAAAAAACAACATTAAAGTGTCAACTTTAAGAATCAGAAGATGATACTTAAAAACCCAAATTTCTGGCGTTGAGTGAAAAAAATCAGAGGATCCCAGCAGGAGAGGCCAGAGCTGGGCAGGGGCTGCCCCCTCAGCCGGGCTCAGCTTGACAGCCTTTTCCCTCAGTGGATTCTGAGCTGGGCCTGTGTGTCCCCTTCTATGCTGGGAGGTGCTGAGAAGGTTGTTGCCTTGAGGATGGGTGGACAGAAGAGAACCTTCCCCAAATTTGGCTTGGGACCTGCCCGGGATTTTAAATCACACTCCAGAGCTGCCTTTAGCTTCCCAAAAGGAAAAGAGACCTCAGAGGGTGGTTCAAAGCAGCCCCCGCAGCCCCGGTGCCTGAATCTCAGGTTCTCCCGCAGCCTGGGCCTGCAGGAGCTCTGCATAGCGTTGCTCCATGTTTCCCCTGTTTTCCAGAAAACCAGAGCAGGCAGCCTGCAGCAGTCCTCACAGGGGTGTATGGAAGGCTTGCCCAGCTTCTGGCATGGACCAGAGAAGCTCATCCCTCAGTTTTTACTTCCTGTTGATTTCTCTTCATTACAAGTCCATTCAATGAAATTTAATTTGTTTTAGTTAAAAACATCAATAAAAGCAAGAAGCACAGACTGGGGGTGGGTGAAAGTGGGTGGAGGATGTAGGGAGGAGGGAGGGAGGGTACCAGAGGGGATCCAGGAAAGGTTGGGGTGGGGGGGTGACGATGTGTTCATTATTTTGATGGTGGTGACTGTTTCACGGAAGCCCACCTGAGTCTAAGTTATCAAATTGCACGCTTGAAATGGGCACGACTTGTTATATGTCAGTTATACCTCAATGAAGCTGTAAAAAAAAAAAAGCACCAACAGAATTTAGTTAAAAGGTGATGGCTTGACATGGAAGCATAAACTTCATCTGTGACTCCTGTTTGAACAGTGTGTTGAGCATTTGGGAGAGTGGGTCAGTAGGGAGAGAGGCCCAGGGCAGGGTTCAGAGGCCCAGGGGCCAGGGAGGGTCCTGGTACCCTCAGGAAATCTTGCCTTTTCCTCACATATGTCCCCCCTTGTCCCCCCCCCGGGGCTTCCTTCTCCCTGTCCCCTCAGAAGGGAGGAGTCTTCCAAACCCTGGTGGGAGGAGGAATCCCCCAGCAGATCCTGCCTCCCAGAGGCCCCTCTCTGGAAGTGAAAGGCATGGGACCCGCACCCTCCCTCCTCCTCTGCAGCCACCCATGTCCTATGAGAGCTGCCTGCCAGTGGTGGCCTGCTCGCCACTGCAGCCCCTCCCAGGGGCTCAGGGCTCTGTTTTTGTCTTTGTTGAAACCCACAATGTACAAATCAATAACAAGTGTCTACAAAACAACTAAAGAAGTAAAAATGAGCAGCCCTGTGCCAGTGACAGAAGTTCAACTCTACTGAGCACTCTTTCTCCGCCCCCCTGCTCACCAGCCCCTCCAAAGGCCCGCAGGGCAGGCTGTGGACCAACGTGGGTGGTCGGCTTGCCCAGAGGCCCCTCCAGTCCGGTTCCTGTGGGCAGCCTGGGATCGCTGCTCTCCATCTCCCTAATGAACTCTGACGCTCCTGGAAAGCATTTGTTTGCATAAAACATAGCTAGGGGAGGAGTGGGTGAGTGGAGAAGGAGGGGCACAAGGCCTCTAGGGAAGGTGGGGACAGTGCCCTTCAGGCAGATTTGCCCCTTCTGTGATGGTGCCGTTTGGGGAGACTGGGCTGGGCTGGGCTGCAAGGCAGGCTGGGATCTCCACTGTGGGTGGCCACAGGCCAGAGACAGCTGATCTTACTGCAGGACATGTCTTTAGGGGAGGGGGCCTCGGTCCTGTGTCCAGAGAGGCTAGATGCCCTTGGCCTTGCTCTGGCCACTTCAGTGGTACTCAAGGGTTTGGGGGGCTCCCAAAGGCGGAAGTGAGGGTGAGGAAGTATCAGCAGTCAGGCTGGGACAGCTCCTGGCTCCAAGTGGTCAGTATCCTAATCGTAGGGTGAGACTGTAGGAAATGGGGCAGTTCTTGGGGTCTTGGGGAGAAGAGGATGACCAGGGCCTGACAGAACATAGCCAAGAACATGTGCATTCAGCACAGGAGATCTGGGTCCAGATGCAGATACCTTGGTCCTACCCTTGCTCTCTGGCCATCTGTCCCATCCCTGCACCCTAGCCTCTCATCATCAAGCAGGCACATCACCCCCAGCCTGCCCTGTCCCCTTTCCCAGTACATCTGTTTCCCCACATCTGGACTCATTTCCTCCTCCTGGACTTGACTCTGAGAATCACCTCTTAGCTTTGCATATTCACTGCCCTCATAGCCCACAAGGCAGCCAGTCCCAGGGGCTACTCAGGTGTGGTGTCAAACACCCAGTAGCCCAAGTCAGCTCTGGACCCTGTCTGGTAGCAAGGATCATTCAGGTGATGCCCACAGCTCCGCTCAGGCCTACAGGTGAGACTAGATGAGAGCCCAGTGGTGTGGACTGGACTGGCACCGCAGCCCGGAGCTGGCAGCTCACTGGAGCTCAAGATCCGTCCCACCCCAGGCACCTCTCTACCAGACAGTGCTAGGGGACCCCAGGGGGCCTCTGTCCTGCTCTGGATTAAGTCCAGAATTGGCAGTGTTGGTTGAGCAGGGTGTTGGATAGAGCCTGTGGGAACTAGCCCCAGTGACCATTTGGTTACCTATTGCTTCATAGCAAAACACCTCCACTCATACATCAGGCAGCTGATGCTGGCTGTCAACTGGGCCTCAGCTGGGACATCTCCATGTAGCCCCTCAATATACATGGGCTTCCTCACAGTATGGCAGCCAGCTTCCAAGGACAAAGTGTCCCAAAAGGGAGCCTGGTGGAAGCTATCTTGCCTTTTATGACCATGCTTCCCAAGTCATGCTGCATCATTTCTGCCTCCTTCTACTCATCAGAAGAGGGTAATTCAGCATGGCCCAGATTCAGGGAGAGGGGAAGCAGACTCTGCCTCTTGATAAGGAGGAGTGTCAAAGAACTTATGGACAGGTTTCAAAACCTCCTGGGTGACTCCTGCTGAGCTGGGCCTGGGAAAAAAGGCATCGAAACTGAGGGTAATTTCTGGATTTTATCCCCCCTCATTGCCTAGAGGAAACCCTCCAGGATCTTCTAGGTCTCCTACTGATGATGCCCTTATAATAAGCTTGCAGCTCAAAGATGTCTGCTCATGGGCTCAGACACTAGGGACTCTTTAATGGGTGTGACTGGCCTTCTCAGTGAGTACCTGCTCACCTAGGCTGGGGAGTCACACCCTCAGTACACAGCACAGTGTTCACGCATCGTGGAGAGGGCAGTCCTGCTGATCCCAGGGCCCACGCCCTCTGAGGGATGGTGTGCTAGTGAGAAGGGTCATGAGGCCCTCCTCTGGATTCTTGCCTTTGTGGGGGAGGGAAAAACTTTCCTCTACCCTCTTAGGTTCTTAACCTGGAGACCTGCAAATTAAACTTACAAAAGACATGTTAGCAAGAGAAAAGAACAGATGGAATTACATATGTATGCACAGGACTTCACGAAGAAATGTGACTCAAAGAGACTCAGAATTTGGAGCTTGTAATACCAATTTAACAAGAAGCTGATAAAAGAAAAGACAAAGGAAAAGAGCCTGGGGCTTCTACAGATGGTGAATTGTGGGAAGATAAATATATGGGAGAAAGTAACAGAAGATAAGGGGTATCTCAGTAAGATTTGTTTATGCAGATTTAAGTCAGAGCAGCCTCTAGTAATGAGTGGTCTCTTCCTGGTATGGGAGAAGGGAGGGGAACACCTTCACACAGGGAAATTTATACCCTGCCTTTAGACAGATAGGGGCAGCGGAGAGAGCTTTTTCTGTGTCTGCTGTTTCTCCATTGCCTTCAGCTCAAAATAATCCTTATGTCCAAGGGGCCCATTTTGGGGTGGCGTATTCTGATCCCTTCACCATCCTGCCACAGTGCCTTTGAATCTCCCCACCACACTGGCTTTGCTGCAGCAGGGGATGCATGATATGCATGATGGAGTAAGACAGTGTAGGTGAGATTCCCAGCTCTGCCCCTGACCAGTGGTATAATCTCTGGCAAGTCTGGCCAGCTTCCTGAGCCTGTTTCCTCTTCTGTAAAGCAGAGGGAGTCTCCAAGGAGGCAGTCTGAAGACTTCCATGAGATAGGATGAGAACAGGGATTTCCGAGCCATGCAACACATCACCCTGAACACTCTAATGGATACAATCTCACTGAATCCTTAGAGTTCTTTCACTGTGTGGATGAGAACATGAAAGCTCGGTCCAGTGCTTGGCCCAGGTCACAGAGCCCATGGTGGTGGCTGGGGTTCCTGGTCCCACGCAGCCACTGTCACTGGCAGTGCTCACTAAGGCGATAAAGCCTGACATCCCTTTTTGGTGCCCAAAGGTCCTAGAAAGGTGTGGATGGACGGGAGGTTTGCAAAGGGCTCTTGGCCCTTGGGGAATGTGGGGCTGGGGTGGGGGGAATGTTGTTCTCAAGGCCAACCATCTGGAGTGTTGGAGAGGAGTGGAGCAAAGGGGGCTCTGCTACTGCCCAAGAGAAAAGAAGCAGCAAGACCACTCAGTGTGCTCCTATGTAGAGTGGGACCAGCAGCGCCCAGCTCCAACGATAAATGAGACACGTGTGTGCCTAGGCAAGCAGCAGGAAGCCCTCACCAAACCTTGGTTGCTCCTGATTTTTCCTCTCTCACTTTGCGCCCTTTTGGCGTCCAATGATCCCCACCATCGTACTCACCAGAGGAGGTTCCCACATACCTAAGGAGGGTGTCCTCATGGGACTCTCCCCTGGCAGATCCCCACCTACTTCTGGAAACTCGCTCTCCTGCTTTTCCTTCTGAGAGCCTCCAGTCAGTCTCTGCCAATCCCACAGCAGGTCCCAGGGCTGGGGAACGGAGGGCAAGAGGGGGCCCTGAGGCAGGTGGGCAGGATGGGAGTGGGAAGTTGTGGCAGCCTTCTCTTGGCCGCCTGGAGCATCCCTGCAGCAGCTCTGAGACCCCAAGCTGGAGCTACACACTGCGCATCTTGCATCTTTGCTCCCAGTAGTCAGGCAGTCCCGACAGACTGGGAGAGCATGCACGTCAATGTCGGTGAGCTAGCTGAACAGCGCCCTTGTGTGGATTACAGAAGGTGTCCCTCTGGGCAGTGGCAGCCCACAGGCATGGCTTGGCAAGTGGGCTGTGGGCTGAATTTCAAGTCAAATATGCCTCCCAGCTGGGCAACTTTGGCACAACACAACTGCACAGCTGAACAGAATGGCCCTGAAGTAATTGACACCTCTTTGTCACATGAGGAAACCATTCCCAGCAAGGGAAACTCCAGTTCATTCCAAGGCCTGATTTTCCATCTAGAGGAGGAACTCCTTGAGGGAGGCAATGGCCTTGCGATTCCCCTCCGGTCCCCTCTCTGCCTCACAGAGAGTGGATCTGTGGTCCCTGTACCTGTCTCTGCTCTGACACTGTGGACAGCCCTGAGTCAGGATCTCTCAGCAGATGCACAGGACCTGGGTGAACACGGGGACAGACACAGTCCTATGGAGGCAGTGTGGGCTCCTGGTTGCCACAGGGCAGTTCTATAGCAAGGAGTGAATGACCCCACACAGCTCAGTGCACCCCCACTCTCCACAGAGATGGGCAGTTCCAGGAGTGGGGGGGGGGGATGAGCTCTCACTGCCAACAGGCTCCAACTGGAGGACACAGGGATATCATGGAGTCTGCTGTGTGGCCTTGAAATCACAGCACGTTTATCCCCTGCCCATCCTTGGTTAGAAGCTTTGCCACAGTGTGTGTGTTGTAGCCCCTCCACACCCCTCTGAGGGATGAGAGCTCATGCACGTTTCACAGAAGAGGAAACTGAGAGGCAAGAAAGTAGAAGAGAAATCCTTACTCCAGATCTCCAAGAGGGTCACATCACACCGGGATCTTTGGCCTCCATGTCCCCTGTTCCTTTCTCCACCCCTCCTCCCTGCATCTAGCCATCATGGATGTGGAAGGAGCATGGAATTCTGAGTGGCCACTGTGCCTTCCAACAGAGGCACCCATCCTTCCATGCATTCTTCAAGGGCAGCCTCTGTAGCCAGGCTGACTGGAGACCTGAGAGGGCCCCTTAATATCTCTGCATGTCCATTTCCTCATCTGCAAAGTGCAGGTGGCCATTACTGCACCCAAACACTTTGAGAACTAGAGAGGAGACCCTGGCCAGCACACACACAGGCTTCAGAAGCACCAGTTATGAGGGGCATGAGTTGCAGCATCCATCCTCAAGCAGGCAAATTCACAGCAAGGACTCCCTGTAATATTTCTTTTATGAGGCTCCCTTCTTCAACTGGCTCTCCCCCTTAATGTGGGGGAGACGTCCCAGGCATCCAGTGACTTCCTCTGCCTCATAGTCAAATATGTTTCCTCTCACAGAAACTACTAAGACCTTCATCGATCACCACCTTGTAAAATTAACCAGTGGATGAATGGATAAACAAAATGTGGTATACTCATACAATGAATGTTATTCAGCCTTCAAAAGGAAGGAAATTCTTACACGTGCTACAACATGTAGGAATCTTGAGGGCACGATGCTAAGTAAAATAAGCCAGTCACAAAAAGATAACTCCTGTATGATTCCACTTATATGAGTACCTAGGGTAGTTAAATTCATAGAAATAGAAAGTAGAATGGTGGTTTCCAGGGGCTGAGGGGAGGAGGGAATGGGAAGTTACTGTTTAATGGATACAGAAGAGTTCAGTTTTGCAAGATGGAAAGAGTTCTGTGGATGGATGGTGGTGATAGTTACACAACGATGTAAATGTACTTACAACTACTGAACTATACACTTAAAAATGGTTAAGATGGTTACATAATAATTTTATGTTACATGTATTTAACCACAAAAAAAAATTTAATGATTTCTATTAAAAAAAAGAAATAACTGTCCCCCAATCCTAAATTTGATAAGATATAAATTTGGAGATTCAAGAAGCTCAGCCAACTCCCAGAAAAACAAATACAAAGAAATCCAAGCCAGAGTACAACAGGGTCAAATTTTTGAAAACCGGTTTGTTAAATAAAGAATCTTAAAAGAGGCCAGAAAAAAAGAAAAGATGTTTTATATACAAGGGAACAAATATTTGAATTACCACTGACTTCCCATCAGAAACTATGGAAAACACAAGGTATTTATAAGTTTTTGAAAAGAAAAATGGTTAACTTAGAAGTTTATGTCCAGTTAAAATATCTTTCAAGAATAAAGACAGCATAAAGATGTCTTAAAAGATAAGACAAAAGAAAATTAAGAGAATGTATTGCCTGCAATAATGCAATATAAGAAGTGCTTAAGGAAGTTCTTCAGGCTGAAGGCAAACAATACTGGAAAATACTGGAAAATTGAATATTTAGGAGGGAATAAACATCAGAAATGGTAAATATAAACACTTTTTTTCCTCTTAATTTCTTTAAAATGGAACTGTCTAAAGCAAAAATTATAACAACATCTTGTGGCATAATGTACGAAGAAGTAATACATATGACAACCACAGCATGAAAGCAAGGGAAGTGGTGAGTGGACCTATACAGCTTCAAGGTTTCTACATTTTATATAAATAGTACAATATTAATGGAAAGTAACTGTGAAGAGTTAAGCATGTATAGAGTAATCCCTAAGACAAGTATATAAAAATGCAGAGATGTAGCAGAAAGGCAATAGATAAATTTTTTTAAAAAGTATTTAAATACTTAACTCATAATTTTTTTAAAAAGAGAGGATGAACAGAGGGAAAAGAAAAAGAGAGAGAGAGAACAAACCCCAAACAATTAAGTGGTAGATCCAAATCCCACCTCAACAATAAATGTAAAGAAAATAAACACATGATGGATAAAAGAGCAAAACCCAACTATATGCTATTTATGAGACACAATTTATATAGAAAGACACAGATAAGTTGAGAGTAAATGGATGAAAACAGATGTACCAGGCAACCAGCAAGCACAGTAAGACTGGCATGGTTATGTTAATATTGGTTACAATAGAACACAAGACAAATAGTAATTATCAAAGATAAAGAAGGGCACATCACAACAATAAAAGGGTGAATACATTAGAAATAATAATCATAGATATATTTATGCCTAATAACAAAGCCTCAAAATACAGGAAGCAAAAATTGATAGAAATAAAGAGAAAATTAGATAATTCCACAAACAAAATAGAAAAGTTTATCTCCTAGGAGTAGTTAGAAAAACTAGACTAAAAAAATCAGTAAAGACATAAATGATATGAATAACCTATCAGCCACTTTGATCTAATTGGTATTTTTAGAACAAAATACCTAAAACTGCAATATACCTAAATTTCTTATTAAGTTCACATAGTTCACTCATTAAGATAGACCATAGGCTGAGTCATAAAACAAAGCTGAATAAATTTACAAGGATTTAAATCATGTAGAATATGTTCTCCGATTACTATGAAACTAAATTAAAAATCAATATGAATAAGATATCTAGGAAAACCCTAAATATTTGGCAACAAATAACACACTTCCAAATAACCCATGGGTCAAAGAGTAAATCGCAATGAAAATTTCAAAATACTTCAAACTGAAGGATTTTTTTTTAAACTACACATCAAAATTTGAGATTCAGCTAAAACATAATTTAGAGAAAAATTACAGCTTTAGAGGCTTATATTAGAAAAGAAAAAAAGACCTTAATGATCTGAGATTTCACCTTAAAAAGCTAGAAAAATAAGATCAAAGTAAGTAAAGGAAATACTAAAGAGCAAAATTGAATGAAATAGAAAATGACAGAGAAAAAATTTTAAAGCCAAAAAGTGCTTCATTGAAAACATCAACAAAATGATAAATGCTAGCAAAACTTATGGGAGAAAGAGAGAACACAAATTACCAATATATGAATACCAGGAGTGAAAGAGGAAACATCACTACAAATCCTGCAAATATTCAAAGAATAATAAGGAAATGTTATGAACAGCATTATACCAAAATATTCAACCACTTAGATGAAGTAGAGAAATTCTTTGAAAAATATGACTAACCAAAACTAACACAAATTCTGAATAGCCCTATGTTGAAGAAATTGAATTCTACTCATAAAGAAAACTCTAGGCCCAAATGGTTTCACTGATGAATTCTGTCAAACATTTAAGGATAAATAATACCAACGTTATGTAAACTTTTTGAGAAAATGGAGGATGAGGAAACACTTCCCAATCCACACTCACACGTAACCTTAATAAAAAGACATTACAAAAAGAGAAAGAAGAAAATTACAAGCCAATGTTCTTTATTAACATAGATGCCAAAATATTATCCACCAATATATAACAAGGATATTACATCGTGACCAAGTAGAGTTTATCGCAGTAATGCAGGGTTTGTTTAACATTAGAAACTCAATCACCTTAATTCAGCATATTAACAGACCCATGCTCCCCCCGAAAAGAAAAAATTCTGTCATATTAATAGATGCAGAATAAATACTTAACAAAATTTAAAACCTATTCACATTAAAACTCAGTTCTTAAGGAATCTTAAGTACTGTATCTTAAGTAAGTACCTTAAATATCTTAAAAAAGATACCTTAGGGCTTCCCTGGTGGCGCAGTGGTTGAGAGTCTGCCTGCTGATGCAGGGGACATGGGTTCGTGCCCCAGTCCGGGAAGATCCCACATGCGCAGAGCGGCTGGGCCCATGAGCCATGGCCGCTGAGCCTGTGCGTCCGGAGTCTGTGCTCCGCAACAGGAGAGGCCGCAACAGTGAGAGGCCCGCGTACCAAAAAAAAAAAAAAAAAAAAAGATACCTTATTTGCTACTTCCTTAATCTGATAAAGAGCATCTGTGAAAAACCTTCAGCTATCATCATACTCAATAGTAAAAGACTGAATGCTTTTTCCCTAACCTCAGGAAAAGTCAGGGAGGCCCCCCTTCCATTTGATTCAACATTGTATTGGAGAGTCTAGATATTCCAGTAGGGCAAGAACAATAAATAAAAAATATCAATATCATACAAGTGACACACTGCTTACATAGAAAAATCCTAAAATGACCTAGAAATCAACTACTACAAATAATAAGTATATTAGCAAATTCACAGACAATAAGGTTAATATACAAAAATCAGTTGCAGCAAACAATTGGAAACTGATTTTTTAAATATGATTTTATTTATAATACCTTAGAAAACATAAAATACTTGGGGACAAATTTTAAAAAGACATGAAAGACCTCCATACTGAAAAATATAAAACATTGCCGAAAGGAATTAATATCGAACTAACAAAATGGAGATGTATTTCAGTGTCACAGATTAGAGGATTCAACATTGCTAAGACATCAGTTTTCTCCAAGTTGATCTACAGATTCAATGTAATCCCTATTAAAATTCCAGAAAGCTTTTTAAAAGAAATTGACAAGTCTCTTCTAAAATGTATATGGAAATATCATATAACTAAAATAGCCAAAGAAATCTTGAGGAAAGGAGAACAAAGTTGTAGGACATATCTTACCTAATTATGACACTTCTTTTAAAGCTATAGTAATCAAGACTATGTGGTACTTGCCCAACTACCCACAGATAGATTCAAGGAACAGAGTAGAGTTCAAAGTAGGCACACATTCATCTAATCATTTGATTTTGGACCAATGCACCAAACTAATGCAACAGGAAAAGAAAATCTTTTCAAAAATGGTGCTGGAATAACTGGATATCTATCTAGGGGAAAGAAAATGAACGTTGATCCTTGTCTTAATTTTAAATGGACCATAAATTTTTTACAGGCAAAATATGATAGAATATCTTCATGGCTTGTGGGTAGGAAAAGGTTTCTTAGACAAAACAGAAGGCAATAACAACAAAAGAAGAAACCGGTAAATTAGACTTATTTAAAATTACAATCTTCTTCTCGTGAAAAGATACCATGAGGAAAATGAACAGGCGGACCACAGAGTGAGAGAAAATATTTACAAAATATATACCTGACAAAAACTAGGACACTTAAGGTACTCGTACAACTTAAGAATGGAAAAGAAAAGTTAATTTAAAAATAGGCAAGTGTGAACAAAAGGAAAGCTAGATTAGAAATAACGTCATACAAAATAAAATTTAAAAAACAAAGTAAAAGTATTAAAAGACACACAGAGTTACATTTAATACTAACAAATGAACAATATACCTACAGGGAAAAATAAACAAATCCATAATTATGGTAGATGTTGGCACATCTCTCAAAAACTGATATACCATCTAGACCAAAAATTACAAAAGAATATAGAATGAATAATATAATTACAAACTTGACATAACTTTGCATCCAATAAACAAACAAACAAAAAATACATAGAAGAGTTATAAAAATTGATTACACATTTGGTCACAAAGAAAGTCTCAACACATTCTAAATATTCAACATCATGCAGACTGCATTCCCTCTTCATGATGCAATAAAATTAGAAATCAACAACAAAACATTAGCTAAAAACATCCCATGTTTGAAAACTAAGACTCATAATTTTAAGTAATTCATGAATTAATAAGGAATCATAATACAATTATAATTTTTCAACAAAATGAAAATAAAACTATTATGTATCAAAAAATATGGGATACAGCCAAGATGATACTTAGAGGAAATGTTCCAGTTTGAATATATTTAGTAGAAAACAAGAAAGACTGAAAAGATGAGTTTAGAATAAATAAAGGGGCAGAAATTAGTGAAATAAGTAAAAATCAGGGTGGGAGAATCATAGATAATAAATAAAACCAAAGGTGTTTGAGAAGACTAATAAGATTTTTAAAAATCCTTTAACTGGACTAACTGATTGAAAAAGAAGGTAAAACCTAGATGGATGGGGTAGGGAGGGTGGGAGGGAGATGGGAGATACAAGAGGGAGGGGATATGGGGATATATATATACACGTATAGCTGATTCACTTTGCTATACAGCAGAAACTAACACACCATTGTAAAGCAATTACACTCCAACAAAGATGTTAAAAATAAATAAATAAATTTTTAAAAAGGCAAAATATCTTTCATTTAAAAGAGAAATAACTACAGATACAGAAATTTTTTTAATCAAGAAAGATGTTATGAACGTGTTAAATCTTTTGAAAAAATAAAGAAAATATAGACTATAAATTGCCAAACTTGACACAAGTAATGGCTTCCCTGGTGGCGCAGTGGTTGAGAGTCCGCCTGCTGATGCAGGGGACACGGGTTCGTGCCCCAGTCTGGGAGGATCCCACATGCCGCAGAGCGGCTAGGCCTGTGAGCCATGGCCGCTGAGCCTGTGCATCCAGAGCCTGTGCTCCACAACGGGAGAGGCCAAAGCAGTGAGAGGCCCGTGTACTGCTAAAAAAAAAAAAAAAGAAAATTTGAATAAATCAATAACAATTAAGAAAATCAAGTGGCAATCCAGAACTTCTTACTAATTTTTTAGGGTATGTTTAAATCAAGTTGTCAAAGAACAGATAATCTCTATTTTTACAAGTTATTTCACATAATAGGAAATAAGTAAATCTGTTTGTTTGTTTATTTATTTATTTATTTATTGTTCCTAACATTTATTTATTTATTTCCAACATCTTTATTGGAGTATAATTGCTTTACAATGTTGTGTTAGTTTCTGCTGTATAACAAAGTGAATCAGCTATATGCATATATATATATATATCTCCATATCCCCTCCCTCTTGCATCTCCCACCCACCCTCCCTACCCCACTCCTCTAGGTGTTCACAAAGCATGGAGCTGATCTCCCTGTGCTATGCAGCTGCTTCCCACTAGCTATCTATTTTACACTTGGTAGTGTATATAAGTCAATGTTACTCTCTTGCTTCGTCCCAGCTTACCCTTCCCCCTCTGCGTGTCCTCAAGTCCATTCTCTATGTCTGCATCTTTGCTCCTGTCCTGCCCCTAGGTTCATGAGAACTTTTTTTTTTTTTTAGATTCCACACATATGTGTTAGCATACTGTATTTGTTTTTCTCTTTCTGACTTACTTCACTCTGTATGACAGACTCTAGGTCCATCCACATCACTACAAATAACTCAGTTTCATTTCTTTTCATGGCTGAGTAATATTCCTTTGTATATATGTGCCACATCTTTTTTTAATTATTTAATCTGTATTATATTTAATCCAATATATGGAAAATATTATAATTGCACCATAAATTAGTAAGATTTTTACATTTTTTTTAAGACTTTTTTTTTTGATGTGGAACTTTTTTTTTTTAACATCTTTATTGGAGTATAATTGCTTTACAATGGTGTGCTAGTTTCTGCTTTATAACAAAGTGAGTCAGTTATACATATACACATGTTCTGATATCTCTTCCCTTCTGCATCTCCCTCCCTCCCACCCTCCATATCCCACCCCTCTAGGTGGTCACAAACCACCAAGCTGATCTCCCTGTGCTATGCGGCTGCTTCCCACTAGCTGTCCACTTTACGCTTGGTAGTGTATATATGTCCATGCTACTCTCTCACTTTGTCACAGCTTACCCTTACCCCTCCCCATATTCTCAAGTCCATGCTCTAGTAGGTCTGTGTCATTATTCCCATCTTACCCCTAGGTTCTTCATGACCTTTTTTTTTTTCTTAGATTCCATATATATGTGTTAGCATATGGTATTTGTTTTTCTCTTTCTGACTTATTTTGCTCTGTATGACAGACTCTAGATCCATCCACCTCACCACAAATAACTCAATTTCGTTTCCTTTTATGGCTGAGTAATATTGCATTGTAGATATGTGCCACATCTTCTTTATCCATTCATCTGTCAATGGACACTTAGGTTGCTTCCAAGTCTTGGCTATTGTAAATAGTGCTGCAATGAACATTGTGGTACATGACTCTTTTTGAATTATGGTTTCATCAGGGTATATGTCCAGTAGTGGGATTGCTAAGTCATATGGTAGTTCTATTTTTAGGTTTTTAAGGAATTTCCATACTGTTCTCCATAGTGGCTGTATCAATTTGCATTCTCACCAACAGTGTAAGAGGGTTCCCTTTTCTCCACACCCTCTCCAGCATTTATTGTTTGTAGATTTTTTGATGATGGCCATCCTGACCAGTGTGAGGTGATACCTCATTGTAAGTTTGATTTGCATTTCTCTAATAATTAGTGAGGTTGAGCATCCTTCCATGTGTTTGTTGGCACTCTGTATATCTTCTTTGGAGAAATGTCTATTTAGGTCTTCTCTCCATTTTTGGATTGGGTTGTTTGTTTTTTTAATATTGAGCTGCATGAGCTGCTTGTATATTTTGGAGATTAATCCTTGTCAGTTGCTTCATTTGCAAATATTTCCTCCCTTTCTGAGGGTTGTCTTTTCATCTTGTTTATGGTTTCCTTTGTTGTGCAAAAGCTTTTAAGTTTCATTAGGTCCCATTTGTTTATTTTGTTTTTATTTCCATTTCTCTAGGAGATGGATCAAAAAGGATCTTGCTGTGATTTATGTCATAGAGTGTTTTGCCTATGTTTTCCTCTAAGAGGTTTTATACTGCCTGGCATTACATTTAGGTCTTTAATCCATTTTGAGTTTATTTTAGTTTATGGTGTTAGAAAGTGTTCTAATTTCATTCTTCTACATGTAGCTGTCCAGTTTTCCCAGAACCACTTATTGAAGAGGCTGTCTTTTCTCCATTGTATACTCTTTCCTCCTTTATCAAAGAGAAGGTGACCATATATGCGTGGGTTTATCTCTGGGTTTTCTATCCTGCCCCATTGATCTATATTTCTATTATTGTGCCAGTACCATATTGTCTTGATTACTGTAGCTTTGTAGTATAGTCTGAAGTCAGGGAGCCTGATTCCTCCCGCTCCATTTTTCTTTCTCTAGATTGCTTTTACTATTCAGGGCCTATTGTGTTTCCATACAAATTGTGAAAATTTTTGTTCTAGTTCTGTGGAAAATGGCCATTGGTAATTTGATAGGGATTGCATTGAATCAGTAGATTGCTTTGGGTAGTCTAGTCATTTTCACGTTGATTCTTCCAATCCAAGAACATGGTGTGCCTCTCCATCTGTTTGTATCAAATTTAATTTCTTTCATCAGTGTCTTATAGTTTTCTGCATACAGGTCTTTTGTCTCTCCAGGCAGGTTTATTCCTAGGTATTTTATTCTTTTTGTTGCAATGGTAAATGGAAGCGTTTCCTTAATTTCTCTTTCAGATTTTTCATCATTAGTGTATAGTAATGCAAGAGATTTCTGTGCATTAATTTTGTATCCTTCTAATCTATCAAATTCATTGATTAACTCTAGTAGTTTTCTGGTAGCATCTTTAGGATTCTCTATGTATAGTATCATGACATCTGCAAACAGTGACAGTTTTACTTCTTCTTTTCTGATTTGGATTCCTTTTATTTCTTTTTCTTCTCTGACTGCTGTGGCTAAAACTTCCAAAACTATGTTGAATAATAGTGGTGAGAATGAGCAACCTTGTCTTGTTCTTGATCTTTGAGGAAATGGTTTCAGTTTTTCACCATTGAGAACGATGTTGGCTGTCAGTTTGTCATATATGGCCTTTATTATGTTGAGGTAGGTTCCCTCTATGCCTACTTTTGGAGAGTTTTTATCATAAAAGGGTGTTGAATTTTTTCAAAAGCTTTTTCTGCATTTATTGAGATGATCGTATGGTTTTTCTCTTTCAATTTGTTAATATGGTGTATCACACTGATTGATTTGTGTATATTGAAGGATCCTTGCATTCCTCAGATAAACCCCACTTGATCATGGTGTATGATCCTTTTAATGTGCTGTTGGATTCTGTTTGCTAGTATTTTGTTGAGGAGTTTTGCATCTATGTTCATCAGTGATATTGGCCTGTAGTTTCTTTTTTTATGACACCTTTGTGTAGTTTTGGTATCAGGGTAATGCTGGCCTCATAGAATGTGTTTGGGAGTATTCCTCCCTCTGCTATATTTTGGAAGAGTTTGAGAAGGATAGGTGTTAGTCTTCTCTAAATGTTTCATAGAATTTTCCTGTGAAGCCATCTGGTCCTGGGCTTTTATTTGTTGGAAGATTTTTTAATCACAGTTTCAATTTCAGTGCTTGTGATTTGTCTGTTTATATTTTCTAATTCTTCCTGCTTCAGTCTTGGAAGTTTGAGCTTTTCTAAGAATTTGTCAATTTCTTCCACGTTGTCCATTTTATTGGCATGTAGTTGCTTGTAGTAATCTCTCATGATCCTTTGTATTTCTACAGGGTCAGTTGTTACTTCTCTTTTTTCATTTCTAATTCTGTTGATTTGAGTCTTCTCTTTTTTTTTCTTGTTGAGTCTGGCTAATGGTTTATCAATTTTGTTTATCTTCTCAAAGGACCAGCTTTTTGTTGTATTGGTCTTTGCTATTGTTTCCTTCATTTCTTTTTCATTTATTTCTGATCTGATCTTTATGATTTCTTTCCTCCTGCTAACTTGGGGAAGTTTTGTTCTTCTTTCTCTAATTGCTTTAGGTGTAAGGTTACGTTGTTTATTTGAAATGTTCTTGTTTCTTGAGGTAGGATTGTATTGTTTTAAACTTCCCTCTTAGAACTGCTTTTGCTGCATCCCATAGGTTTTGGGTCATCGTGTTTTCATTGTCATTTGTTTCTAGTAATTTTTTGATTTCCTCTTTGATTTCTTCAGTGATCTCTTGGTTATTGAGTAGTGTATTGTTTAGCTTCCATGTGTTTGTATTTTTTACAGAGTTTTTTCCTGTAATTGATATCTAATCTCATAGCGTTGTGGTTGGAAAAGGTACTTGATATGATTTCAGTTTTCTTAAATTTACCAAGGCTTGATTTGTGATCCAAGATATGGTCTATCTTGGAGAATGTTGCATGAGTACTTGAGAAGAAATTGTATTCTGTTGTTTTTGGATGGAATGTCCTTTAAATATCAGTTAAGTCCATTTTGTTTGGTGTATCATTTAAAGCTTGTGTTTCCTTATTTATTTTTATTTTGGATGATCTGTCCATTGGTGAAAGTTTGGTGTTAAAGTTCCTTACTATTATGTGTTACTGTCAATTTCTCCTTTTATGGCTGTTAGCATTTGCCTTATGTATTGAGGTGTTCCTATCTTGGGTGCATATCTATTTACCATTGTTCTATCTTCTTCTTGGATTGATTCTTGATCATTATGTAGTGTCCTTCATTGTCTCTTGTAATAGTCTATTTTAAGGTCTATTTTGTCTGATATGAGAATTGCTACTTCAAATTTCTTTGATTTCCATTTGCATGGAATATCTTTTTCCATCCCCTCACTTTTAGTCTGTATGTGTTCCTAGGTCTGAAGTGGGTCTCCTGTAGACAGCATATATACACGTCTTGTTTTTGTGTCCATTCAGCCAGTCTATGTCTTTTGGTTGGAGCATTTAATCCATTTACATTTAAGGAAATTATCAATATGCATGTTCCCATTACCATTTTCTTCATTGTTTTGGGTTTGTTTTTGTAGGTTTTTTCCTTCTCTTTGTGTTTCCTACCTAGAGAAGTTCCTTTAGCATTTGTTCTAAAGCTGGTTTGGTGGTGCTGAATTCTCTTAACTTTTGCTTGTCTGTAAAGGTTTTAATTTCTCCATTGAATCTGAATGAGATCCTTGCCTGGTAGAATATTCTTGGTTGTAGGTTTTTCCTTTCATCACTTTAATATGTCCTGTCACTCCCTTCTGGCTTGCAGAGTTTCTGCTGAAAGATCAGCTGTTAACTTTATGGGGATTCCCTTGTATGTTATTTGTTGCTTTTCCCTTGCTGCTTTTAATATTTTTCCTTTGTATTTAATTTTTGATAGTTTGATTAATATGTGTCTCGGCATATTTCTCTTTGGGTTTATCCTGTATGGGACTCTCTGCACTTCCTGGACTTGGTTGACAATTTCCTTTCCCATGTTAGGGAAGTTTTTGACTATAATCTCTTCAAGTATTTTCTAGACCCTTTCTTTTTTTCTTCTTCTTCTGGGACCCCTATAATTTGAATGTTGGTGCATGTAATGTCCCAGAGGTCTCTGAGACTGTCCTCAATTATTTTCATTCTTTTTTCTTTATTCTGCTCCCTGACAATTATTTCTACCATTTTATCTTCCAGCTCACTATCCATTCTTCTGCCTCAGTTATTCTGCCATTGATTCCTTCTATAGTATTTTTAATTTCAGTGATTGTGTTGTTCATCATGTTTGTTTGCTCTTTAGTTCTTCTGGAACCTTGTTAAAAGTTTCTCGTATTTTGTCCATTCTGTTTCTGAGATTTTTGATCATCTTTACTCTGAATTTTTTTTCAGGTTGGTTGCCTATTTCGTCTTCAGTTATTTGGTCTTGTATATTTTTACCTTGCTCCTTCATCTGTAACATATGTTTTGTCGTTTCCTTTTTTTATTTATTTTTTTAATCAGTGGGGCTGTATTCCTGTCTTATTGGTTGTTTGGCCTGTGATGTCCAGCACTGGAGTTTGCAGGCAGTTACATAGAGCTGGGTCTTGGTGCTGAGATGAGGACCTCTGGGAGGCCTCACTTCAATTAATATTCCCTGGGGTCTGAGGTTCTCTGTTAGTCCAGCAGTTTGGACTTGGAGCTCCCACCACAGGAGCTTGCCTGCAACCTCCAGCCTGGGAGCCAAGATCCCACAAGCTGTGTGGTGTGGAAAAAAAGAAAGAAGGAAAGTAACAGTACAATATCAAAGAATAGAAAACAATAACATTTGAAAGATAAAACATATATTAGGAAAGATAAAAATATAATTGAAAAACTGCAACAAGGTAAAATAAAACCACAAAAAAAGGAGGAGGGGGGACAAGCCAAAAGGAGAAAACAATAACAAAGTATAAAGAATAAAATAAAATTAGAAAAATAAAAGATTTATTAGGAAAAATTAAAATATAAATGAATCAACAACAATGAAACAAAAAGGTAAAACAGAACCCCAATGTAAAAGAAGAAAAAAAGTCTTGGCTATGGGGGTGGAGTTTAGGCAGGGGCAGGGTTTAGGGTGGGGCTGGACCTAGGTGGGTGTGGGGGTGATGTTTGAGCATGGGGCAGGGCCTCTGCTTAGGACCTGTGGAAGGGGAGAGGCAGCACGTGGAAAGGAGGGCCTCTGAAGTGTGGAATTCTGGAGTTTGGAGGTAGGGCTCTGAGTGAGGGTGTGTGGGTGGGGTTTAGGCCCAGCACATTGGAGGGGGTCTCCGAGTGTAGAGATAGGGCCCTGGGTGGGGTGTAGGTGTGGGGCTTGGGCTGTGCACAGCAGGAGGGAGGCTCTGAGGGAAGAGGATTAGGTTCAGGAGCCCAAAAGGCCCCCCAGTGCCTAAGTTGACAGGGAAAGCCACATTCCCTTCCATTCCTCTGCACCCCACCCCCACCATCTCCCCCAGGATCTCTTCCATCACCGCTGGATCCCTAACTGTGGGTGGGTCCCTCTGGGTGTAGGAAATCCTCTCCTCCCCCAGCCACCCCTCAGGGGTACCGGTCCCATAGGTCCAGCCTTTACTTTTGCTCCCCTCTCCCTCCCTCCCACTCCCTGAGGACCCGCACGGCTGGAGGGGGCCTCGGTGGGCAGAGGATCAGGCCCAGGATCTCAGCAGGCTCCCTGCTGCCCAAAGGGGCAGGGGAAACCTGGCCACACTCCCTTTTGATCATCTGTCCTCCCAGTGGTCCCCCATTTTCCCCCTTCGGGCATTGGATCCCTTCCCCTCCCCCAGCCGCCCCTCAGGAGTGCCAGTCCCATCCCACCTCCACTTCTCCTCTCCCTTCACTCCCCCCATGCCCCATGTCCTACCTGGTCACCGGGGGTCCCACCCATCCCCTTAGGTAGGTGTCCATGGTTCCACACCGGTGCCTGGTAGGTGCCCTAGTTGTTCATTTATTTTTGAGGCAAATATAATCTGGAGTAAAATAAGAACTGGAGAGCCTCTAGAAGAAAAGAAAATTACAGGCTAATCTCACTGAGGAATATAATTGTGAAAATCCCACAGAAAATATTAACAATTCTAATCCAGAAGTGCATTAAAATAATAATTTGTCATGACCAAGTCAGGCTTTTATACCAGGAATGCAAAGATGGTTCTGCCATGAGAATAAAAGTAGATATAATTCATCTTATTAGTATGTTTAACATACTAATGAAAAATCATAAGGATCTCTCAAAAGATACAGAAAAAACATTCAATAAAATTTAAAATCATTCACAAAAAAGCCCATAGTGCCTAAACATTAAAAGAAATGTCTTGAAAATGACAACTGGTAGTTATCAAAACCTACTGCAGACAGATATCCAATAGTGAAACAGCATATTTAATAGTAAAAAAGTATATATTATCACCACTACTATTTAGTATAGTACTGGAGTTACTAAATGATGCAATAAGCTGAGAATAAGAACTAGAAAAGTAGACAAAATTATAGATAATATAATCATCTACATAAAGAAAGAAAAAATCAATGGATAAAATAATAAAATTAGTAAAGCAGTGAAGAGAGGTATAGGATACAAAGTAAAATTATAAAAATCAATAATATTGCTTTAAATGTGCAATAAGTAACTAGAAAGTAACATTTCAAATTTCACAATTGCAAGACATAGGCATATAACATCCAGAAATAAACCTAACAAAAATGTGTCAAATTTACGGCGATAGTTACAAAACTATGAAAGATATAAAAGAGAAAAACAGTCACTGTTCATACATAGAAAGGCTCAATATTGTAGAGAGCTAGTCAGTTTCCCTCCAAATAAACATATACATTAAGTGCAATTCCAATGACAAGTTTTGGGTCTTTTGATTCATCTTGAAAACAGATTCTAAAATTTGTCAGCTCTCTTTGGTTGTTCTTTATATTTTCTAAAAACTTCTTGTAACTTCTCACTCTGTGCATCCATTCTTTTCCCAAGTTCTTGGATCATCTTTAGATCATCACTCTGAACTCTTTCTTGGGTAGATTGCCTATCTCCATGTCATTTAGTTGTTCTGGGGTTTTATCTTGTTCCTTCATCTGGAATATATTCTTCTGCTGTCTCATTTTGTCTAAATTTCTATTTGTATTTTTATGTATGTGGAAGGTTAGTTATGTTTCTCGACCTTGGAGAAGTGGCCCTTTGTGGGGGATGTCCTATGTGTCCCAGCAGTATACTCTCCTCTCATCACCCAAGGGCCAGGAACCAGCTGGTCCCAGGGTAGGTTCTGATTTGTGTTTTCGGACTCTGTTCTGCAGGCTGCTGGATCATAGTTTTCTTGCTTCTGGTGTCTGCTCCCTGGTGGATGAGGCTGGTCTAGAGGCTTGTACATGCTTCCTGGTGAGAGGGGCCAGTGCCTGCCCACGGGTGAGTGAAGCTGGGTCTTGCCCCTTTGGTGGACAGGGCTGCATTTAAGGACATGTCTGGAAGTCGCCGTGGGCTCAGGAAGTCTTTAGGCAGCTTGTCTGTTGATAGGTGGGGCTCAGTTCCCCACTCCCATTGTTTTTTTGGTCTGAAGTGTCCTAGCAGTGGAACCTACTGGCTCTTGGATGGGACCAGGTCTTGGTACCAAAATGGGACCTCCGGGAGAGCTCACGCCAACGAATATTTCTTTGTATGTCCACCACCAGTGTCCTTGTCTCCACAGTGAGCCACAGCCACCCCCTACCTCCCCAGGAGACCCTCCAAGACCAGCAGGTATGTCTGGTCCATGCTCTTATGAAGTCACTGCTTTTGCCCTGGGTCCCAGTACACACAAGACCTTGTGTGTGCCCTCCAAGAGTGAAGTCTCTGTTTCCCCCAGTCCTGTGGAGCTTCTGTGATCAAGCCCCCCTGGCCTTCAAAGCCAAATGTTCTGGGGGCCACCCCTCCCAATGCCAGACCCCCAGGCTGGAGAGCCTGACATGGGGCTCAGAACTCTCACTCCTGTGGGATATAATTATCCTCCAGTGTGTGGGCCACCAACCCAGGACAGGGGGTATGGGATTGATTGATTATATCACAAGTGCGCCCCTCCTACCATCTTGCTGGGTCTCTTCTTTATGTCTTTGGGTGTAGAATATCTTCTTTTGTAGGTCCCAATCTTTTTATCGACAGTTGTTCAGCAGTTAATTGTGACTTTGGTGTCCTTGTGGGAGAAGGTGAGCTCAAGGTCCTTCTGCTCTGCTACCTTGTCCCTCCTCCCAGATTCTATAAAATTCATATAAATTCATATAAAACAATAAAGGAATTTGAATAGCAAGATCAATTTTGAACACTGTCATCAAAGAAAACCTCACCCTACCAGACATTAAGCTATCTTACAAAGTCAGTGTGGTATTTGTGCAGACACTGGCAAGTAGAGCAATGGATTACAATGGAGCACACAGAAAGAGGTTGGGCATTTATCAGAAGGCAGTGCTTGGTAGTGGCAGCATCGATATGCTTGGGGAATAGGCACTCAGACACAGAAAGACAAATTCCAGATGAATGCTGTGAAGGAAAGGAAAGAGGGACAGTAGCAGGAAGGAAATGTAGGAACAAGGCAGTTTTGTTTTGAGGGGGGGGTGTGTGTGTGTGTGTGTGTGTGGTGTGTTTTAATGACCTGAGTGCAAAAAAGCCAGTCAGAAGGACCCAGGTGACTGGCAGGGTGTAAGCTTAGCAGAGGGAAAGGGTGACATCTGGGCTAACTTTCTGGAGCACTTGGGAGGGGATGGGAGGAGGGCAAGTTTTCATCAGGTCCAGGAAGAGGAGGCAGTTTCTGTCTCTTTATTCACCACTGTTCCATGCACATTCCCTGGTGTACAGTACCTATCTACACTTTAGCATACAGATAGGTAGATTCCATGGGAGCCTTCATGTCTGTGAAGGTCAAACTCAGGGAACTTACCAGCTGCTGCCACTCAAGGACAAGGACCATGGATGAATCATCAGCTCCAAAATAAGGGAGGAAGGCTGCAAGCAGAAATCACCATTAAATGTCTACCCAGTTAACAACATGTCTGCATGTACAAAGCAACTCCACTCTCACATAGTAAAGTATAAATGCATTCAGTGAGGGATGAGGTACATTACTGGGTTTGATTTAACGTTGGGTGGGACCCTTTAAAATATGATTCTGCTGAAGGAGTAAGGTCTCCAACTAGTCCCATCTGTCTCTCCACTGGTCATTCATTTTGTGAACTAGAATGAAACAAATACACAGATTAAAAGGGACTGAGAAGATACCTGGCCCTCATGCCTAAAGGGAGAATCAAGCTAGACCAAAGAGGTGGGGGACAGGTGAGGGCTTTGGGGAGACAAGGGGAGATATGTGACCCAGGGAAGCCAGGGAGAATAGAGCTAGGGAGTGAGTGAAAGCTAAACAAAAAGTCCTGGAATAAGCCATGGGGTCAAAAGTCAGGCTGACCATTTCAGTTATTCTATCTGAAGGGTAAGCAGAGAGAAGGGAGATTGGCAAGCAGGACAGGAACATGGTAGGAGGCAGGGAGGAGGTTCTAGGCCTCAGGGTGGGCAGAGGGCATGGGCCCAGGACTTCTTTCCCAGGAAGGACTGGGTGGGTCCAGGAGAGAGGCACAGTCTAAGAGGGGCATGCAGTGCCAAGGGAATGGAGAATTGGAGACAAAAATTATTCTGCAGACAAAAATCTGGGGTATCTGGAGCAAAATAAAAAGGAACCAGTGGCTATTTGGGGTCCAGAAGCAACAGTTATAAAACCCAAGCATCTGTAAGGACTCAGAGTTAATTTGGCAATGTCAACTGTGGCCCCGTGGAGGTGGGAGTGGGGGTGGGGTTTGAGTGTTGCTGGAATCCTCAGATGATGCCCCCAAACCAATACTCCTAGGCCTGTGGAAGACATAATTACTGTCCATGAGGTTGAGTGTTTTATGCTCTGTTCATTCATTTTGGCTATTGTATCTGGGCTCTATGACAACTGAAAAGTTCCAGAATAGTCCCACCATACAAAAGATCCCCCTGGTCTTCGGAGCCGGATTGTTTCAGACCTATAGGAGAGGTGTTGGTGCCCCAGAATGAGGTTCACTTTCTTTGACAAGAAACCCAGCCACCATGGATTGTTTTTATCATTATCGCTGTAATTATCACCATTGGCAGATGTGAGAATTTCCTCCAAGCAAGTGGCTTTGTACCTGTGAGGAACAGGGCGCAGAATGTGTGTGTGTCCCTCCATCCCCTTGCATGGTGTTGGGTGTCGGTTCTTGCATACGTGTCCACCGCCTGCCTGGGACAAGCAAGGCCCTGAAGCCTGGGGTCTAATGACACAGCATGAGCCTTCTCTGCTCTCATGTATCTAGGACTCTCAGGCACCCACCCCTGGGAGCACAGGCGATGTAAGCGCCATCGGGCCATTCAGCCAAAACCTGGAAGCAGCGATTCTGACAGGGGTCCAGTTTCCCTTGTCACTGTGGGCAGAGATTAGCCACCCATCTCCTGCAGGACACACAATCCAGCAGGCTCATTCTCCGCTGAACAACAGACAACTGTCCCGACCTGGCGGGCTACTCGGCTGCCTGCCCAGGCCAATGCCAGACATGGAGCAGGAATCCCAGGAGCCCTTTCCAGCATCGCTGTCTCATGGGCCCAATTAGGGAGGTGGCCTGGGCCTCCAGGGATGTCCTTGCGTGACTGGCCCTGCTGCCCAGGCCTCTTTCCTACCACACATCAAAGGCGACCAGGTTAGAACCTACTTCCCCTTAGTCATAGGCACAAGTTAAACAGTCTCAGATGTCCTCTGATGTCCCCTCTGCCTGTGTTTATTTTTGTGTTTATCCCTACAAACAGGTCACAGCATTTCCTGTAATGCTGAAAAAGGTAGAGCAGGCAACAGCCTGGATTTAACAACAACCAAATAGAAAGCAAAACAAATGAAAAAACTCTCATCTTTGAAGCCAATACCCAGTATCTAGATAGTACCAGCAAACACTAAGACATTCCCTGGTCAGTTAGCTTTGAACTGAGGGGAAAGGTGTCCTTATAGCCAGCACAGCAGGGCCTGTGCAGTGAGCCATGCCTGCTTGCACCTTTGCAGCACTGTCATTTAATCACGGTGAAGGCTAGTGGCCGCTTGTGTGAGGTTGGCAGCAATAGATCAGATACATTTCAGCAGCCCAGAAGGTTCTCTGATCTTTGCTTGTCTCTGGAAACAGACGACAGGCACAGAGGACAGGATGGGGAAATGGAATTTTGGCTCTGAGGTTACAGTGTGCCATTCCCAGCAGGGCCAGGCTGTGCTCAGGCTGTAGTTGCCATGGAGGTGGGTGTGGCTCAGGCACCAGTGTGCAGCCCAGCAGCAAGTCCTGGGGATGGTCGGCTGGGGGTGCCTGTTGAGCATGGCCCTCCTTCCACAACAGGTTAGGAAGCTCCCTGCCACGCCCAGCAAGCCCTGAAGCAGGACAGCACTGAGCATCTCAGGGCCCCAACTGCTCTCTTTTCCTACCACGCAAAAGACCTATTGATTTCATTTTGCAGTTTCCATCCTTGGGTTTAATGAAGCTCTTTAGGGCCCATTCTCCCAAGCTATTTCTTGAGCAGAGCTTAAGAATATGTCCTGAGGCCTTCACCAGCTAATTACATGTGCACAAGGATCTGTGAGCTTGAAGCTTCCAGTGGCCCTAATGGTGGGTCCAGAGAACTTGTTTGTCCACCCTGGGTCACCCGTGGCTGAAGGCACCCAGAGGTCATTAAGAGCCTCCAGGGCTGAGAGGCCTACTTCTGCTACATTGAGTGTTTATTAAGGATGTCAATTCAAGCTCCAGCTCTTTGGAGGCAGTGGGTGCTTTATGAATAAAGACATTATACTTACTTATAGGGACAGTAAACCAACCTGGGAAATATAGCTCAAGTTTCCACCCCCAGGCTCTGGATGAACTTGGGATATCAGGCCAGAAGACATTATTTCCTGTCAACAATTTAAACTCAAATCTATCCAACCAGAAACACTGTGAATAAACACACAGGGACCTGTAAAACACGGAACTGTGGGCAAAAGTGAGTTTATCCCTCCCAAGGCCAGGTATCAGATGTTCACTTCCCAGTCTGTGGGGGACCTGGTAAACAGCCACTAGGGAGCTTCCTGCCCTTTTAATTGGAGTGATTCTTGAAGCAGATGTCCAATGTGAGGGAGATGTGGATGGCAGCTCTGGGTCCTCTGGCCCTTGAGGGTGAAATAATGGAGAAAGCCCAATAGACCAGAACAGGAGAGAATCACTCCATGGCCAAACCACTGGGCCTCAAATCTCCTACACAGAGTAGCACCTTCCTTAGTTTACAACCCTTTGTTATAATATGAAGAACTTAAAAATGTTATTAAATGTGTTGTTTTCAAGCCAGAGTCCAACAATGCTTAGAAAGGCTCTTCTGAAGAAAGCCTTTCTCAATCTCTTTTCTAAACGTCACTTTTCAGAGCCTGAAACACAGGCCAAAATCTCTTTTCTCTCCCCCACATTTCCACCTGTCCCCACCATGGCTAACATAGATTACACTTGATCACTTTGGGAAACTCTGGAAAATGCACATCCCAAAACTTGTATTAAAACTTGTTACCTGCAGCAAGGCTGCAGGTAAAACAGAGCTTTTACAGTTTAGTTTGAGATTTGCTAGTGTTTAGTCTTTCCATGGAGCTGGAAAAGGGTAGAAACAATTAATATAACAGCAGGAATCAATGCAATATAAGACAGAAAAAAAATAGAGAAAACCAATGAATGTAAATATCGTTCTTTGAAAAAGTCAGTAAAATTGATTAACCTTTAGCCTGATTGACCAAGAAAAAAGATGGAATAAACAAATTACCAATGTGTAGCCAGGAGGTGGGGGGTGGGGTGCTTTTGAAGATATCAGAAGGATAATAAAGGGGTGCTATGAACAACTATATGCACATATAATTTTTATAAATTTATTTATTTATTTACTTTTGGCTGTGTTGGGTCTTCATTTCTATGAAAGGGCTTTCTCTAGTTGTGGCAAGCGGGGGCCACTCTTCATCGCGGTACACGGGCCTCACACTGTCGCAGCCTCTCTTGCTGTGGAGCACAGGCTCCAGATGCGCAGGCTCAGTAGTTGTGGCTCATGGGCCCAGTTGCTCTGTGGCATGTGAGATCTTCCCAGACCAGGGCTCAAACCCATATCCCCTGCATTGGCAGGCAGATTCTCAACCACTGCGCCACCAGGGAAGCCCATGCACATATAATTTAACAATTTAGATGAAATGGACCAATTTCTAAAAAGCCACAAACTACCAAAATTAAATCAAGAGGAAATAGATTACCTAAATAGTCCTATATACCTATACCAAAGAAATTAAATTTCTAGGTTAAAAATCTTCCAAAAAGGTAAACTCCAGGCACAGACGATTTCACTGGTGAATTTGGCCAAATATTTAAAGGAGAAATAATGACAATTCCTCATAAACTCTTCCATAAAATAAAAAAAAGAAGGGCCCTTCATAATTCATTTTAGGAGGCCAATATAACTCTTATTGTAAAATCAGACCAAGATAAGTATAAAAAAAAGAAAACCACAAACAAATATCCCCATGAATATAGATCCAAAAATTTTCAATAAAATGTTAGCAAGTTGAAGATAGGAATATTAAAAAGAATCATACATCGTGATCAAGTGGAGTTTATCCTGAGATAAAGGTGGCTCAACACTTAAAAAGTAGTTAATGTAATTCACCACAATAACAGACTATAAAAGTCAGGATTTTTCAGAAAAGCAGAACCAATGGGATACACACACATACACATTCATAACAAAATAAGGATGAAATATTCATGACAATTACAGTCCTCATTTCTGTAACTGATCATGTGGTTATAACTGGTATTCAAGCTACCTTCCTCTACCACCCAATCCATATTCCCTTTGCCTTCAGCCAGTCACAACCTCAGTTGGTCGTCATTTTTTATCTGGTGGTGTAACCCAACCCTTAATTCTAGAAGGGTTTGGACCATTAGTAGTGAATTGGTATATAATCACAGGTCTAGCCATGTCTAGTTCCAAGCAAAATGAGCAACCAGGTGCACTGTTTGAAGTTCTGCCGACTGGGAGGATTTCCAGAAGGAAGCTGGAGAGCTGTGGCTGTCCACTTCTGAGTGATGCCTTCATATCATGCAGAACCATGTGTAAACCAGGCCCAAGTTTTCTTTTCCGCTGTTAATTGATTGTAGGGAACCCCCCATGAGGCCATAGGCACAGACTGGGAGGGAGAAGGTAATATAGCAAGAGTAAGGAACACAGGCATTTGGGCCACTTCTTCATGTAATAAACTTGTGCCTTCATGGCCTGCTCTGGCCCAATCACATATATACCACTTCCATTTGATGATGGACTGCTGCTGTGCATGCTCAACATTATGGCTTGGTGTGTCACATAAAACCCAGTTCATGGTGGACAGCTCAGGTAACATGGTAACTTTATGGCCCGTGGTTAAGCATTCAGTCTCCACTAAGGCCCAGTAACAGACCAAGAGCTGTTTCAGAGTAGTTATCTGCAGACGGTGGAAGGGCTTTGCTCCAAACTTGAGCCTCATTGTAGCAAAGAAGGTGTGTGTGTGTTGGCAGGAGTGAAGGGTATGTGGGTAGGAGGGTCCTGAGGAGAATCAGAATTGTCTTGCATGGCAACTGCCTGGGGTCGGGGGACTCTTACAGTTTCCTCTGCCAATGTAGGGTTAATCCCCTCAGATGGTGTGAAAAGGTAGCTTTTACTGGGAGTGGAGAGGTTGTTTCCTACTGGAAAAGAAGACTCATCAGAATTTAGGGGGTCAATGTCCCCAGGTTCATTTGGGTCTCCCCACACATCCCCATTCCAACTTTCAAGAAAACATTCCTTCCCAATGGGATTACTTTAACAGTAGATGCCTTGCAAATTTGGAAACTCAATTTGCATTGTAAGTCAGTCACTCACTGGATGAGATTTGGTTTTCAGCCATCTCAGCCCTGGGGCTACTGGAAATAAGGGTCTCTTTCAGGGCAGACATAGAAGCTTTTAGGTCATTTATTCAGTACTTGAGCTGGGAATTTGATTCCTGAGCTCATTTTTTTTTTCACCACTTTACCCAGCAATGCTAGAAGCAACCAGCCAGCAATCTCATTATACTCATTAGTTTGACAAAAATGTTTGAAAGTATCATATATATGGCCACTCAGATTCTTGCTTCTTATAAGTGTTTGATTAGGAATATCCAATGGTGATATTTTACATATCTCTATTGGCCAGATCATGCCATAGACTATCAGTGCTCTTTTTACTACCAAAAATAAAGTGCTTAGTGTCCAGATTAAAAAGCCAAATCCAGAAAACTTGGAACCAATTCAGAAAATTTATTCTTAAGATTTTCTTCCTCTACAATCACCCTCATTACCAAAATCTGTATTAGGCAGAGTTCTGTGGAGAAACAGAACCCATAGGAGATATAATATACACATTACACTTGACTCTAGAACAGCCCAAGTTTGAAGTGCATGGGTCCGCTTATATGCGAATTTTTTTAATAAGTACATACTGCAGTACTACACGATCCATGGTGATTGAATCCATGGATGTCGAACCGCGAATATGAAGGGTTGACTGTAAAATTACATGCAAATTTTTGACTGAGAGGGAGTTGGCATCCCTAACCCCGCATTGTTCAAGGGTCAGCTGTATATTATTATATATTATATAGAATATAATGTATATTCTATATAATATATATTATATAGAATGTATATAATTATGTAGTTACTAATAGAATTAATACATATTATATTCCTTAGAATAAATAGCCAATTCCTTAGAATAATTTTCTTTACATATCTGGCTAACTATAGTTATAAGTAATATGTAAAGAGATTCATTCAGAAAGACTGGCTTCCCTGGTCAATATATTTTGTGTGTATATATATTTGTATATATATGTGTATATATATACAAATGTATGATTATAAACATAATAACTATAGAGATTTTATATAATAGAAGTGAACTTCTATATATAAATATAAAATATAAATATGTATATAAAGAGATTTATTCTAAGGAATTGGCTCACATGGTTGTAGGGTCTGGGAAGTCCAAAATCTGCAATGTGGGCCTGCAAGTTTGTGGCCCAGGAGAGCTCGTGGTACAGATGAAGCCCAAAGGCAGCCTGATGCAGAATTCTCTCTTGCTCAGGGAGGCCAGTCTTTTTGTTCTACTCATTTCTTTAACTGATTGGAGAGGGCCACCCACATTATAGATGGCAATCTGCTTTACCCAAAGTTCACTGATTTAAATGTTAATCCCATCCCCAAACACCCTCAAGCTGACAACATAAAATAGCCATCATAAAGAATTAACAAGGGGCTTCCCTGGTGGCGCAGTGGTTGAGAGTCCGCCTGCCAATGCAGGAGACGCGGGTTCGTGCCCCGGTCCGGGAAGATCCCACATGCCGCGGAGCGGCTGAGCCCGTGAGCCATGGCCGCTGAGCCTGCGCATCCGGAGCCTGTGCTCTGCAACGGGAGAGGCCACAACAGTGAGAGGCCCGCGTACCGCAAAAAAAAAAAAAAAAAAAATAGAATTAACAAGAAAAATCACACGATTATATGTGATTATATCAATACCCATAGAAAAAAGATCAAAGCATAATTTTAAAAACTAATCTAGGGGGCTTCCCTGGTGGCATAGTGGTTAAGAATCTGCCTGCCAATGCAGGGGACACAGGTTCGAGCCCTGATCCGGGAAGATCCCACATGCTGCGGAGCAACTAAGCCCACGCACAACAACTACTGAGCCTGCTCTAGAGCCCACGAGCTACAACTACTAGCCCACGTGCTACTAAAGAAGGCTGTGGGCCTAGAGCCTGTGCTCCTCAACAAGAGAAGCCACCGCAAGGAGAAGTCGGCGCGCCGCAACGAAGAGTAGCCCCCCACTTGCCACAACTAGAGAAAGCCTGCGCGCAGCAACAAAGACCCAACACAACCAAAAATAAATAAATAAATTTATTTTAAAAATTTAGGTAAACTAAGATAGAAATGTACTTCTTCAATCTGATAAAGAGCATATGTAAAACAACTACAGCTAACATAATTCTTAATAGTAAAAGATTGAATGCTTTCCCTCTAAGACGGGAGCTAGACAAAGATGTCTACTTTTACTACTCCTATTCAATATCATACTGGAACTCTTGCAAATATAATAAGACAAGAAAAAAATAAAAGATATTCAGATTTGAAAGGAAAAAAAACTATCTTTATTCAGAGATGACATTATTATTTTATGTAGAAAATTCCAAACACCTAAGCTTTAAAAAAATCTCTTAGAACTGATAATTGAGTTTATCAAGGTTATAGCACACAAGAGTAATATACAAAATCAATTACATTTCTGTATAATAATAGTGGACAATTGGAAACTGATTTTTTAAAAATAGTGACATTTACAAGAGCATCAATGAAATTCTTACATGTAAATATAACAAATTGTGTGTAGGATCTGTATGCTGAAAAATACAAAAGATCTAAAGAAGACCTTAGAAAAAAAAAAAAAAGAAGACCTAAACAAATAGAATGACATACTCTGTTCACAGATGATAGGAAGACTTACTTAAAATGTCAATCTCCCTAAATTGATTTATAGATTTAGTCTTAACAAGATTCTTTGTACATATAGACAAGTTGAATCTAAAGTGTATATGCCAAAGTTAAGGAACTAGAATAGCCAAAACAATTTTGAAAAAAAAGAACAAAGTTCGAGGACTTATGTTACCTGAGTTTAAAATAGATGATAAAACTCCATTAATCAATACAATGTAATATTGGCGAAAGAATAGAGACACCCATCAATGAAACACAAAGAAAATCCAGAAAGAGGCCAAACAAATATGGTCAACTGAATTTTGACAAAGTTGCAAAGGCAGCTCAGTCAAGAAATAACAGATTTTTCAAAAAATGATTCTGGAACAACTGAACACCATGTGCAAAAAAAAAAAAAAAAAAGAACCTCAATCTACATACACCTCACACCATATTAAAAAGTTAACTCAAATAGGATCATAGACTTAAATGTAAAACATGAAACTATAAAACTCTTAGGAGAAAAATCTTTATGACCTTAGATTAGCCAAAAAGTTCTTAGACATGACACCAAAAATAAATGTTTTCCATTAAAAAAATTGATAAATTGAACCTAATCAAAATGAAAAACGCTTGCTCTGCAAAGCATATTGTTAAAAGAATAAAAGAGCAAGCCGTAGACTGGGAGAACATATTTGCAAATCACATATCAAAGGACTTGTACCCAGAATCTATAAAGAACTCTCAATGATAAGAATAATAATAAAATGAGCAAAGCACTTCACCAAAGGAGACAGATGGATAACAAATAAACACATGAACAGATGCTCAATATCATTAACTATTAGGGAAATGCCACAACACACTTATTAGAATGGCAAAAAAATAAACAAATGAAAGACCAAAAACATGAACAACACCCAGTGTTGACAAGGGTAGAAAACAGCTTTCAAACATATATTGTTGGTGGGAATGCAGGATGGTACAACTACTCTGGAAAATAGATCGGCAGCTTGTTATAACAAACTGTGTTTACACGTAACAACTTGGATGAATCTTGCAGGCATTATGGTTAGTGAAAGAAGTCACTCTCAAAAAGTACCTACCGTGTGATTCCATTTATGTGACATTCTGGAAAAAGCAAAACTGCAGTGATGGTGAACAGATCAGTGGTTGCCACCAGCTAAGGGCAGAATAAGGATTTGACTACAAAGGGGCAACACAAGGGATTTCTTTGGGGTGTTGAAATTGTTCTGTATTCTGTCTGTGATGGTGGTTATAAGAATCTCTGCATATGTAAAGACTCAGAAAACTGTTCACAAAGAAAAGTTAATTTTATTGTATATAAATTAAAGCATTAATATATATTGATATATATATGTTTTAATTTATATATATAACATATAAATGTATGTATATAATAGATATATCTGAAAGTCATTATGTAATATGAAACTGTTACTGATGAGCTAGAAATTTTTTAAATGAGGAAAAAAGAAAAAAAAATCATTTTAGAATGCTTAATTATACATAATTTATTGATGAATAGTCTGTCCATTTTACAAAATTGTCGTGGGAACTGGATTCCTAAAATTACAGTTGTCACATTTCTTGGGTATAATTAGATATGGAATAGCATTCTACATTGTTTAAAAAGAGGGAGTGGGGGAGAAATGTCAAAACTTTTCTGTCTGGCTGAAATGATAGGTCAAACAGCACAGAAATTTCTTTGGTTTTGGAAACTGGCATTTGGGCCCAAATTGTCCAATTATCTGGGCCATCAGCCTCAAGTCTGAGCTGTCCACAGTGATGCTTTCTAGGCCCAAGGCCAAGGCCTCTAGGCCAGGAAAACCCTCACTGACGTCAGGAGGCCGAAACTGGAGAGGAAGAGAGGGAGGGATCCTCCCAGGATCCATGGCTGCCTTGAAGGAGATATTTGACTCTTACTGTACAGGATAAGAAGTTTACCTATTCAAATTAGTTCACAATGATACAGCATGTGGAAATTCAGTAAAAATTTCCAGTGCATACTTTAAAAGGAGCCCAGGATTGTGGAGCTGGAAGGCTTCTGTCTTGTCCTCTTTCCAACAGTGTATCCCCTCCCCAACAGAGCCCACAATGAAATCCCTCCCAAACTGTGGAACCCTGAGGTGAAAGGTCCCCTTGAAACCAGCACAGTAGAGGCAAATCAAGTTGTGATTAGAGATGGTGCTCAACTTGGGACTTCAGTTTTTAAAGAGGCTCCCATCTCCTTTATGAGTAGATCAAATCTTATTTTCATAAAGCCTTCACCAACTAGTGGAGGATGACTTGCCAGTGTTTGGCTTTGTCACAACTTATTGGGTGATTTATACCTTGAACTCTGTGCCAGCTTCTTGCAGCAACCCACATGGACTGATATGAAGGGTTCTGGAAACCACCTACTCTCCCAAATATCTCCTCCATTGGCCTCCAAAGGTACCCCAAATGCCTACAATATTTACCCTTTGAACCAAGTTATTAAAATGCAAATGTTAACCAGGATGGAGTAATCCATTAAGTCATCACCACCCAAGTGGTTGGCTATTCCATCGAGGAGGAGAGCCCTGGGGAGATGGGACTGCTTTGGGGGAAGAAAGCATTTAGAATCTAGGACTTTGGGGGGGTCCTATATTTGAGGGGGCTATGTCAATGTACTGGAGGCCTGAGAGAAAGGGAGCACCAAGGGACACATCTACACCTCACCATGTTTATCATTCCTTTCACAAAGATCTCCCAAAGCACCTGTCAGGTGCCTGACTATGCCTTTCCTTGAGTTGCTCACACAGAGTGAGTTAAGAAAACTGGTATGTTTTCCACCTCCTGGCAGCTGACACATCAGCACAGACTATACTGTGCCAGATTGAAATATTAGAAACAGACATCAATTAATAAACTGGAGGTTTATGTTTTTACATTAATGAAAAGCAAATGGGTCAGTGTGTTTGGTGGAGGAATGTGTGAGGAAGGAATTGTGGTAGGAAATCAACACCCTTTATCTAAATACTGGGGGAATTTCTTAGTGGAAACATATCTCAGAAATGTTTTAAGAGCTGGGAAGCAGAGTGCTTTAGTGAGCTGGCAGGGAGCGGGTATTCTAACACAGACATGGCTTTGGGAAAAGGGTGAAACAGGAACAGAATGTGAAAAGATAAAGGGCTTGAATATTTAAGTGCCAGGTGGATACAGGCAGGATGAGGGGGTGGATGACAAAACCCGAAGAGGATGCAGGCTGTGTGGAACAGGCTTCTGTCTTATCCCATTTGATGTCCCCTTGATCTGGGGACATCTCAGATCTCCAGCTCCTCAAAACGGATGGCCTCTTGGCAGATACAGCTCTCCTTGGCCTGGGATTCTAGGCATCCTGGACTAAGAACTGGCAACTCTGCTGGTTCATGCCCAGAAACACTCAAAACTCATTTACACCTAGTCAACCCATCAACAGCATCTCTCCCCTGACCCCTGAACCAATCCTGTGGCAACGTGGCCTGGCCTCCCTTGTTCCCTCAGGAACCTAACTTCTCTGTCTTTTCTAGCTTATCTTTGGGGTTCATTTAAAAAAAAATTATTATGGAAATTTTCAAATACACTCAAAAGTAGAGAGACTAGATGAATGCACCCACATGTACCAATCAACAGCTTCAATAAGTATAAGTTACAGATAAGCTTGTTACTTCTACACGCTGACTCTCCTCCCCACTTCCCCGACATACTAGATTATATCAAAGCAAATCCCAGGCATCATACCATTTTGTCTGTAAATAATGAAGTATGCATATCCAAAAAGTTAGACTCATTTTGAAGAACTAATAATAAGTTCAATATCAGGACCACACCTATTTTTTAACAAAAAGCCTAAGTGCCATCAAATATATGGGATATCTCCTCAATGTGAGCATGGAGTAAGGGATGCAAGAGCTATGGGTTAGGGCTCAGGTTCTGAGTTCTAGGATAGGGTTTTCCTAGAAATCTGATAACCTTGCCAGAATCCATTGTTCTAACTTTCAAGTCCCCTTGCTTTGCCTTCCAGGTCTGCTTTACTTGGTCCTACTCTTGTTGTCCTCCATCTCTGCTTTAAGTCTAAAATAGAAAAAAGAAAAATCTACCTGTGCTTGATGAGTGCCCGTGGTCTCTATTTATTAGCTGTCTGGTCTTAGGTCAAGACTTAAAGCAACAGTTTCCTCATCAATGAAATGAGTTTAAAGCATGATATTGTAAGGCAGTGGCGATCATTGAGGACAATATTTGTCAAACACCTGCTTCACAGTGGGAGCTCAGAACTGTCCCTCTGAATTTGATTCTGAACTTGATGACATCCTGATTTGTTGACTTAGCATCAGACATCAGCTCATCCTGTGCCCACCCAGGCAATGCCCATTTCCTTACCTATGGTTTACTTTCAACCTACCTATATTATTATAACTGAAGTAAGTTTCTTATAGATAGCATATTGATTGGGTCATGATCATTAATCTATTCTGCCAATCTCTGGTGAATTTAGATCATTTACATTTAATATAATTATTGATGTATTAGGGCACTTAGGTCCATTTTATTGTCTTCTGTTTCTCATTCCACTGTTTCCCTTTTCTTTCTTTCTTTCTTGTGAGTTACTTAGACATTTTCTAGAATGCTATTTTTATTTATCTGAAGTATTTTAAGTACATTTCTTTGTGTACTTTGTGGTAGCTTTAGGTATTAAAATATGCATACAAAGCTTACCACAGTCTACTGGTATCACTATTTTACCACTTTGAGTGAAATGTAGAAATCTTACCATTTGAGTCCCTTCAGCATCCTTCCCACACTTTATAATATAATTGCCTTAAATATGTCCTCTATGTACCAGTGAGCACCACACTGAATGATGTTATAATTTTTGTTTCATCCACCAAACTTAAATTTTAAAACTCAAGAGGAGAAGTAGAGTCTATTTTATTTAACTCCATTTTACCCATTTCATTATTTCTGGTGTTTGAAGTTTCCTTCTATTATCATCTTTTTTCTGTTTGAAGAAATTTATTTAGTCATTCTTCTAGGATAGGTCTGTTAGTGACAAATTCTCCTGATTTTCCTTTATCTTAGAATGTCTTTATTATCTCTTCATTCCTGAAGGATATTTTTGCTTGAAATAGAATTCTGGGTTGACAATTCTTTTCTTTCGGCACTTGAAAAATATGCCACTTCTTTCTAGACTTGGTGATTTTTGATGAGAAATCAACAGTCACTCAAATAGTTGTTCCCCTGTATGTAATGTGTCATTTCTCTCTATGTTTTTCCTATGTCCTTAGTTTTCAAAAGTTTGATTATGATGTGTCTGAGCATGAATTTCTTGGAATAATCCTGTTTGGGATTTATTCAGCCTCGTGAATATAGGTTTATGCCTCTTCCCAAATTTGGAGAAATTTCAGGCATTATTTCTTCAAATATTTTTCCAGCCCCATTCTTTTTCTTGGGATTCTGATGACATGAATGTTAAATATTTTGTTATTGCCCCACAGGTCCTTGATGCTCTGTTTATTTTTTTCAGCCTATTTTCTGTCTTTTGTTCAGACTGGGTAATTTCTACTCATCTGACTTCAAGTTTACAGATTCTTTCCTCTATTATCTCTTCTTTGTTATCAAGAGCATTTAGAATTTTTAAATTTTGGTTATTATATTTTTCAGTTCCACAGTTTCCACTTAGTTCTTTTTATATTTTCTATTTTTTAATTTGTTTCAAATGTGCTCCTAATTGCTTATTAGAACATTTTTATGATGGCTGCTCTAAAATTCTTGTCAGAAAATTCCAACAACTGAATCATCTCAGTTGATTATTTTTCATGTTGTGATTTTCCTGGTTCTTGGTATAATGAATGATTTTTAAAAAATTATATCCTGGACATTTGGGAATTATGTATGAGACTCTGAGTCCTATTAAAATCTTCCATTTTAGCAGGGAGTCATCTGTGTAGACTTAGCATGCAGGTCCAATCTGCTTCTTTTATGTGTTACCTCCAGGCTAATCTGAAACCCTGGGTGGTATTCTCTACTGTAGTTCTCAAACTTTTTGTCATGTTAATTCTGGTTAGTTTCATGTGTGGGTCACTTGGAGTCACTTCGTATACAGGTTAAAGAGTCCCTTTCTCTAGTCCTCTTCACTCTGTAATCCTCCCAAATCTCTAGTTGAGAAAGGAGGAGTCCAATCTGCCACTTCTGTGTGGTGAATGGAAGTCCAGCCTCCCCACTCAGCTTCCCAGACACCACTCTGGCATGGGAATCAGAGTGCTCCCTGCTACTGCTAGACAGGGGGTGGAAGTCCAGGCTCACTTTTCAGCCTACACTGGCAATTGGTGGCTGCAGGGAGCTGCATTTGTGAGGTATTGTCAAAATGATTTCTGCTAGGCAGCCCTTTTCTTGGTCCTTTGGCTAGAGACAGCAGACTTTTCTTGGATATTTAAAAAATCTGGACCTATTGGTGTTTCTGGGTTGTGAGCTTCTCCAGTGCCCAATCCAGGGTATATGAAAGACAGAAAGAAAATCCGGGATCTCACTGCTGTGTTATTCCTCAAGTGCTGAGATCCCTAGCCAGTCCTCTTCTTTCTACTATTCAGAGGCTTCTTATGTTTGTTTGTGTTTTATAGCAAAGATTTTCAGTTGTTCTTATGGGAGGGTTAGGGAGAAATAAGCCTCCCCCATCTTGCCTGGCTGGCTTACCACCTGCAGAGGATTCTCTGGGACCAGGTGAGGATAGCACCACTTGAGCAAGAGGGAGCTGCTTTCTGACTTGGGATGGCTCCTCTTGAAAGTTCAAGGTGCTTGGGAGTCTTGGAGCCATCATGGAACACATTCTGGATTCCACAGTCATGGCTGAAAATGACTCTGCGGCCAGAGGCATCCTGGCTTGTCTGCGTGCATGGTGCCCACCCCTCACTGTGCTGGGGAATCAACTGCAGTATCTTCACCACAGGACTTCTGTCCCCTGAACACCATAGCTGTGCCACAGAACAGTCCCAATATCCTGCCTTCAATACTGGGAGACTGCAAAAGCCAGCAATTAGGGAAAGGAAATCAGTCCCAGAGCTGCCATGTCAACCCTGTGAGCACTTGCTGACTTTATATATATATATATATATATATATATATATATATATTTATTTATTTATTTATTTTACTTATTTATTTTTGGCTTTGTTGGGTCTTCGTTGTTGCACGCAGGCTTTCTCTAGTTGTGGCGAGTGGGGGCTCCTCTTCATTGCAGTGCATGGGCTTCTTATTGCGGTGGCTTCTCTTGCTGTGGAGCACGGGCTCTAGGCATGCAGGCTTCAGTAGTTGTAGCACGTAGGCTCAGTAGTTGCAGCTCATGGGCTCCAGAGCACAGGCTCAGCAGCTATGGCACACGGGCCCAGGGGCTCCGAGGCATGTGGGATCTTCCCGGACCAGGGCTCGAATCCACGTCCCCTGCATTGGCAGGCAGACTCCCAACCACTATGCCACCAGGAAAGCCCCGCTTGCTGACTTGAACTTCCCAGATTGTTATAAATTGAGGTGCCTGCAGTATTTCTTTATCTCTACTTTTGTCCCAGAGCATAAAAATCACAACTACATAGAGAAGTATTTGTTTTAAAAAGAAAAGATCATATGAGACTCCAGTAATTATATTTTCTCACAGAGGAAACTATTGCTATATAGCAATACTATCATTATAGGTAATCTTTTATCACCTCACCTTTTTTTTTTTTAGTTGCTGGATTTATTTATTTTTTAATTTTATTTATTTTTTTATACAGCAGGTTCTTATTAGTTATCCATTTTATACATATTAGTGTATGTATGTCCATCCTAATCTCCCAATTCATCCCACCACCACTATCCCCCCCAGCTCCCAGCTTTCCCCCCTTGGTGTCCATACATTTGTTCTCTACATCTGGGTCTCTATTTCTGCCTTGCAAACCAGTTCATCTATAACATTTTTCTAGATTCCACATATATGCATTAATATACGATATTTGTTTTTCTCTTTCTGACTTACTTCACTCTGTATGACAGATCCATCCACGTCTCTACAAATGACCCAATTTCATTCCTTTTTATGGCTGAGTAATATTCCATTGTATATATGTACGACATCTTCTTTATCCATTCATCTGTCGATGGGCATTTAGGTTGCTTCCATGTCCTGGCTATTGTAAATGGTGCTGCAATGAACATTGGGGTGCATGTGTCTTTTTGAATTGTGGTTTTCTCTGGGTATATGCCCAGTAGTGGGATTCTGGGTCATATGATAATTTTATTTTTAGTTTTTTAAAGAACCTCCATACTGTTCTCCATAGTGGCTGTATCAATTTACATTCCCACCAACAGTGCAAGAGGGTTCCCTTTTCTCCACACCCTCTCCAGCATTTGTTGTTTGTAGATTTTCTTATGATGCCCATTCTACTAGTTGCTGGATTTAGAAGTTATATCCCCAAATGGCCCATGTCAAATATCAAAAAAGCTGCAGAATTTAAATCTTATAATTCATAGATCTTGATGTACTTATCTCCAGGCTGACCTATCGGGATACTGCAAGTTTCCACTGAGGAAATGTCTGCAGTGTCCCAGCAACACCCTGCCTTGATGATGTCACTCCAGGAGTGAGCTTTCTGGGTTCATTTCCTCAGCAGCACACCTCTTTTGTCTCTGGCCCTTATGGAAATTCCTTTGCTTTTACTCTGCCCATTCTCCAAGAATTCCCCAATGTAACTATTCCCTGAGTATCAGGGGCTCTTCAAGGAGTCTCTGCTTGTGGCTTGGATTATATGGGAATGCATAGGATCTCATATCTTCTATACCCTCTTTTTAGAAAAAGCTAGGTCATTACAAGTAGATGGCAGTAGAAAATATGTCCTTTTTACTGCAGAATAAAATCAAGAGCGGAATTCTTTTTTAAATTACCATTAAAGTCCAGGACAATCTCTAACCATCTCTCCAGGCTCTACTTCATCCCTGGAACTTTCCTCTTATATTTGAAAGTAAAGAGGAGGGGGCTTTCAAAGGAAAAGCTCCACATTTTGGTGGAAATATTCCTATTGCTTCTTGATTCTATTTGTTAACTTGTCCTCACACTTTATCCTATTTAGATAAAGATGAAATTCAAAAGAGGTGAAGAAAGCAGATTAATAGCAAATCAAGTCAAATCACTGATGGTTGAGAATCCACCACCCTCATCCCTCATTTTGGGGGCATCCATAGTTCCCAAACATTTATTTGTGGGTGAAACCTCTCATAAGCAACCTTGATTTCTCTTTATAATTAATGTAAAACTACAGAGTCTCCATCAACAGAGAAGTGAATTCCAGCTCCAGATTGGTAATAGGGGTAATTTGCCTTTGTAATGACATAGAGCATGTAATCAGATGGCCATGGGTAAACCTGGGCAGCCAGACCCTGGGAATTGTCCTGACTTCTGACTGTGGTCTTTTTGGGGATTGTCTCCTGGGGCCAATGAGACAAGACAAGGAGCCTCCAGACTGCCCATGAGCCAGGTAAGGGAGGGACCCCCTCTTGTGTCTTGTCCAGGACAATGGCAGAGGGAGTGAGTACAAGAGGTGGCTGGCAGGGCAATACCCTCACCAGGCAGGCACCTGTTAGGGGAATTCCTGGACACTCGTGTGTGGACACCAGAGCAGTAGGACCTTGGGACGAGCTGGGGACCAGTGCTCGATGATGCCGAGTGTGAGGAGCTGAGGGAGCTGTGACAGTCTGTTCAGCTAGCTATGGGCATCCATGTGCTGACTCTAAGGTGACCACTTGATAAGAGGCCCCTCGCAGAGCTGTGCGAGCTCATGATTCCAAAGAGTGAGTGAGGAGCTTTGACAGCCATGTGTCAACAGTGTAACAAAAATCAGAGATTCACATCATGGCTCAAAGCCACTCTAGACTCCTCAGAACAGTAAATTTGTTACCTGAGCTATGGAGAACATGACCTGCCCCTGGAGCCCAGGAGAGGAGGAGACGGCTTTTCTCCCAGGGGAGGAAGCGTGGGCACACATGGAAGGAAACAGGTCCCAGTGGTTCTTGGGACCCCTCCTGGGAATGCACAGAGCACCTCCCCACCTGTGGAGCCCTTGCTGGGAAAGGTCAGCTCAGCCTTTGGGAACAAGGACAAGCAATGTCCTGCCCAATTGGGGAGAGGAGCAGGAGTCCCAACACCTCCCCCTGTACCCTGACCACAGGCACTCTTGAGGACAGGCGCCCAGCTGTCCACCCCAATGCTGGACGAGGTTACTTCCCAGGCATTTGAAAGAGGCCATGGTCACAGCAGCTGTCTCAGCATATGCATGGCACCTGTGCCACTGTTCCCCTCACCTATCCTGTTCCTGTGCTAGCCTGGCCTGTGCTCATCTGTCCTCACCTTCCAGCCCCATCTGGTGTTGACCACCCTGGGGATCCTCATCTCCCTCTGGCATGGCCATCTCTCTCTGGCATCCCCATCTCCCACCTGGGCAGCCCACACCCTCTGGGTCCCCTGATTGGTTTCAAGAGTGGCGGTAAAAACAGGTTATGGCCTTAAGTGTTTGGAATGCCACCAGAGGAGAATGGGAAGGGGAGTGGGAATTGTGGGACCTTCTCCTTGGAGAAGCAACCATCCTCAACAAGAGCCCAGAATCCTCAAATCCCAGACTGATTCAGACACAGCTCCATCCACAAAGATCTTGGCTGAAGCCCAGGATGCCTTAGAAAAGGACATGGAGCAGTTATGATGAATGCAGAGCCATGAGAGCCCCAAAGGACTGGAAAAGTACAATCCAGGTGTTACCAACCTGGGGCAGATGAAGAAACCCGAAACACCCTTGGAAATGCAGATCAGGAGGGAGTTAGGCCACCAGTTGGGCTGCCCCAGTGGCACTCACAGGGAGTGCCAGATGGTCGGTTCAATGGGAGGAGAATAGTGAAGAGTAAGGGATAAGGGGACAGGGAACTGCCAATTTTCAGGACTCTATAGGCAGCTCCACTAGCCTCACCAGGCACAGAGGCAAATGCCCTCAAGAAATTCATCCTTCCCTACCTGGCTTCTTTCCCAGGGAGCACAGGAAATGGGTACAAATTTCCCAGGCAATTTTAACACTTCTGGGATATTCCCTACGAATGATGTTCAGTGATGCTGACATTTTAAATGCTCATTGATCCACGATCATTAGGATTTAACTCAATAATGAACAGATCATAGACCCAGACTGGATTTTCTGAAATGTAGAGGATTTTTTTTCCACAATTTTTGGAAATCCATAAGAATTCCTTTATCTTGTTTCAAAACATACTGGTTTGAGTGGATCTTTTCATTACAGATATCAAATCAAGCAGTTGGCTTCTGATGATCTTTTCTCCACCATCAACCTGCTCTTTCTTTCTTTTCTCCTGCTTCCCCCTACCCTCATTTTTGCAGATTTCCCTGGGTAAAGTCATCCAAAGATTATTCACAAAGCATCATTCTAGAACTTTATAGTAAGAAGTCTTTAAACTGTCATTAACTCACTTGCCTCATTCTAAAGGAAGAAATTAGACCACAAATCAAGAATACAGGGCAAATAAATAATACCTTGTCTCAGCTAAACCACATTTTAGAAACCAGCACACAAGTCACGTGCAACGTCAGACATTAGCAATGTCTTTAAAGATGTTATCACACCAATGACAAATTATGGTGAGTGAAGCATGGTGTAGCATCTGAGACAGGGACAGGAAAGAACATGAACCAGCCGTGGATGACTGCTATTTGATGATGGAATTTGCAGGGTAAAAATATCAAAGCTCAAGACTTGAAAAGCATAATATTCTACGTGAAAGACTTTAAGTAGCAGAAGAATGTTCATGACTATAAAAAAAAAAGGGTAGAAATAGTACACTGCAGTAGATTGCCAATGTTTGTTAAAAATTGATCAGAAATACAAGAAAGAGTGAGTGATGATTTCTAACTAATTATGAAAATGAAGCATATCTCAACTAAATGGCTAACACCCGAGACAAGTGACATTTCATTCAATGTGTGCCCAGATGATCTAACAGAAAAATTCCACTTCCTTTTTATTCAGGAAGCTATGGGAGGACATGTTGCACAAAAATGAGAGAGTAAAGCAAAAAAGAGGACGATGTGGTTCCAGGAAATGAGATGCAATGAAGAGGAAGGTAAAGGAAATTGGTGGAATAACGATGAAGGGAACTCTGAGGCCAAGCACTGTGCAGCAGGCCTGGAGTACGGTCTGTGAATATTGGAGTGGGATGGGGACTCTGGGTGGTGGGCTTCATTGTGCAGTGGTCCTAGGGAGCTGGCTGGCATCAGCATATGGGAGCCCACTGTTAAATATTCAGGAAATTTGCAAGCCATTATTTAAAATTAATTTATATAAACTAATATTTAACTAAATTATATTTTTAAACAAAGGTAATAAATATTCAAAATTCATCTCTTTCTGATTATTTTACTACTTTTTCCTAATATTTATGTTCCTGAGGTTACTTATGGTTTTTGTATCTGGATGGTAGAAGTATACCATATGTGCCATTGCACATCTCTCCCCAACTCTTTGTTCAGTGGTGTCACACTGGTAGCTTGAAATTGGCCAGGGCGGGAGTATTTATACTATGGAAATTGGCAAAAGTTACAAATCAGGCCTTGATTTATTATTTTGATGGTCTGTACTTAAGAAAATAATGAAGAAATGGTTAAGAATGTAGATTAAACTTTAAAATATGTCCTGTTTGAAGCCATTGTATTGTGAATAGCAGGAAAAAAACAAGGAAGTATTTATTCTTCTAGCATTTGAAAATGAGTATTTGATATAGCAAAGAGTTCGCTCAAATCATTTAGGAACAAGACAAATGAAGTTCCAAAAAAATTCTTTATTGTTTCATTTTTGTCTTAGTGATACTTAGTAACATAAATGGAAATAGCAACTAACAGTTATTTAAGAACTACACTCATTCGTTATGGATACAAGAGTTTGGCAAAAAGCAGGGGAAAAGTTCTATGAAAATAGAACGGCTATGTGGAAGTTACAACAAAGAGTATTGCATACTTTATGGCTAACTGTATATTGTTCGCTACATGTTTTTATGTCAGCTTAGATGCACTTTGGCCCAGGACAAGCAAGCTACCTTACAGAGCCACCGTGAGAAGGAACCTAGGGCAGTACCAGGTCAGTCTGCTGGCCCACCTTCTTTGCATTAGTGTCACATGTTCACATGCACATAGCCTGCTAGTGTGTACATGGACCCTTAGCATGCACATAGCCTGTGCCTGTTTATAGAATTTTCACAGCAGGGCAGGCATCATTCTTATTACCCTCCCCTTCCATTTACAGGCATGGGAACCAAGACTCCCAGAGGTTCATGGGCTATACAAAGTCACACAGTGCGAGATTGCCTCAGCTTGCAGCCCTGCTCTTGTTCCCTGCAAAGCTGCACACCTCCCTGCGTTGGGGGGCTGGAAGCTCCAGAGGTGGCTGGGAGTGCAGGTGAGCCCACCCCGTCCACCCAAAAGGCTCTCTGTTCACCTAATGACATCATCTTCTGCTTTGTATGATTGTGGTAATCCCATCTACCTCATTCTTTCCCTGAGAAAAGAAACTAAAGCAGGGCCCTCTTGGTCCCCAACCCACTTAGTTGTCCTGCCTTCACAGTCTTTGTTTGAGAAACATTCCCCATGTCTTAAGACCCTTCAAGCATGTATCTGTCTTTCGGTGGTTATTTCTGGAATTCGGGCTTTGAAATTCCACTCCATTTACAAAACCTGTTTTATATGTGTCATGTATCTCAGTCACTCAGTCTTCTTCCACCCAGAGAAGAAGCTTCCAGCCAGTCTGCAACATAGGTCCCACAACCTTCACGGCAGATCCAGGAGACTTGCAGAACACCCAGGAGAGCATGGGGTTACACCAGCAAGGTCAGTGAACAAACAGCAGGGGGTAAATGTAGGTGAACGGGCACACAGACAACTGCCACCCTCAGGATTGGATGGTCCAGGCAGCCCCCAGCAAGCCTCATCTGGTTGTACTCCACAGAGTTGGGGCAGAGCCACAAATCAACCCCAACCTTCCCTGAATCACATTAAGGCTCTGAAACCGACATCTGATGCTGGCCAGATAAAGCCCTCTTCCTGCACTGTGTGCAGGAAGAATTATAGATTTTGTGCAGAATGCTTTTAACTTTTATGTATGTCAGGGCAATGCTTGTCTTAACTAAGCCCTAAGTTGTGTGATGACTAGTGCCAGGGCACCCTGGGTGGTCCTGATCAGGAGCACCGTCCAGTGAACCAGGATGGTCTTTTTCCATACTACACAGCTATCAAGAATCAGATTTTAACACTTTCTATATATCCAGAGAGTTGACTACTGGGGATGGCCACGGTCTGCTCAGCCTCCTGGCACACACCTGAGTCCACCTCAGTGCTATTTGCAGACCTGTCTGAACAGGGAAAGCCAGGTCTTTTAGTAGGAGACAAAATCCCACGCAGCGATCTGTGAAACTGAAGAAGATACTAAAAAAGCAAGTGGAAAAGTCATTTTAAGAGCAATCACCAGTGATAACATAAAGTTGTTCTGGGGTTTGGTATTTATTCCAGTTTATCTGAAAAGGCAGGTAGGTGAGGTGTGGTGGAAAGCTGGAATCAGAGAGACCAAGTTTGAAATGAATGAGTTACATGACCTTGGACCAACCATACTTAGAATAGGGCTTGGCACATAGTTAGTGCTCAATGAATGTTAGCCAATTGTTCATTTTCTTTTATTGTTAATATTTGAATTTACATACAGTAAAGTTGACTTTTATTTGGTGTACAGTTCTATGAGTTTTCCCACATGTAGATTTGTATATCCACCACAACAGTTAGGGTCCAGAGAGCTCCCTCACCCCAAACAATTCCCTCATGCTGCCCCTTTATAGTCAAACTCTTCCCCCAACCCAACCCCCAGAAACCACTGATCTGTTTTCCATCTCAATAGCCTTGCCTTTTCCAGGATGCCATATAAAGCAGTGGTCCCCAACCTTTTTGGCACCAGGGAACGGTTTCGTGGAAGACAATTTTTCCACAGACCAGGGTGGGGCAGGGGGGATGGTTTTGGGATGATTCAAGCGCATTACATTTATTGTGCACTTTATTTCTATTATTATTACATTGTAATATACAATGAAATAATTATACAACTCACCATAATGCAGAATCAGTGGGAGCCCTGAGCTTGTTTTCATTTGCCACTCACTGATAGGGTTTTGATATGAGTCAGCAAGCAATTGATTTATTATGGTCTCTGTGCAGTCAAACCTCTCTGCTAATGATAATCTGTATTTGCAGCCACTCCCCAGCACTAGCATCACCGCCTCAGCTCCACTCAGATCATCAGGCGTTAGATTCTCATAAGGAGCGCACAACCTAGATCCCTCGCGTGCACAGTTCACAGCAGAGTTTGTGCTCCTATAAGAATCTAATGTCGTCGCTGATCTGACAGGGTGAGGAGCTCAGGTGGTAATGCAAGCGATGGGGAGTGGCTGTAAATACAGATGGAGCTTCGCTCACTCACTTGCTGCTCACCTCCTGTAACCATGTCGTCCCTCACCGCAAACAACTCCCTCATGCTGCCCCCTGATACAAAGGACTCATACAGTAGGTAACATTTTGAGACTGATTTCTTTCTCTCAGCATAATGCCATTGAAACTCATCCATGTCATTGTGTGTATCAATAGTTCACTCCTTCTTACGGCTGAGTGTACCATTCTTACAGCTTATTCCATGGTGTACATTTCTGTAGTTTGCTTATCGATTCATCCATCCAGACAATGGGGTTATTTAACTTTGGGGCAATTATGAATATTGTGTCTATATGTGTTCATGAACAGGTTTCTGAACATTTTTTTGAACGTATTTCTATTTCTCTAGAACAAATATCTAGGACTGAGATTATTGGATCATATGGTAAGTATGTGATTGCATTTATAAGATACTGACACATTGTTTTCCAAAGTAGCCACAACGGCACCATTTTGCATTCTCATCAGCAACATATGAGAGTGACTGTTGCTCTGCACCCTCACCAGCAGTTGGTGCTGTCAGGTTTTTTTTAAATTTGAGCCATTCTCCTAGGTGTGGAGTGATATTTTATGATGGTTCTAATTTGCATTTCTCTAATGACGTTGAGCATCTTTTATGTGCCTAGTTTTTATCCTTACATCTTTGGTGAAATGTTCAGATATTTTGCCTATTTTAAAAATCATGTTGTTTATTTTTCTACAGTTGGTTTGGAGAATTTTTTTTATGTATTCTGGATCTTTTATATATTCTGGATCTAAGCCCTTTATCTAATAAATGATTTGCAAATATTTTCTCCCAGTCTGTGCCTTGTCTTTTCATTTTAATAGAGCCTTTTGTAGAGCAAAAGATTTTAATTTTGATGAACTCCAGTTTATGAAGTTTTTCTTTTATTGATCAGTCATGCAGTTGATGTCATATATGAGAATTTTTGCCTGACCCAAGGTCATGAAGATGTTCTCCTGTTTCCCCCTATGAGTTTTATAGTTCTACATGGTCTATTTTGAGTTAATTTTTTATAAGGTAATAGGCTTAGTTCAAGAATTGTTCTTAGTTTTTTAGGTTTTTGTTTTGTTTTGTTTGTTGCTTGTGGATGTCCAATTGTTCTGTTGGCCAATATTAACATGAACTTTGTACCCCCTCTTTATATCAATTTTTCTATAAATCAAAGATCATTTTACTTACCTAAAATAAGAAGATATATGTGAAAGGACATGGCCCACTGCCTGGAATGTTGTTCATGGAAAAATAAATAAATATTAGTTTAAAACACACACAGAAAAAAAATGCAAAACAAATCCAAAGATTAATATCTGTCATCTGAAATTAAATTCTGGAATCACAAGGTAAAGTTTGCAGCACTAACTCAAAACCACCAAAAAGTAGTGATCACTGGCTCCAAGGTGGCCCTCTGGAGACCCTCCTGGAGAAGAGTGCCCCCACCTTTCAATAGAAATGAGGTCATCCCCTCGTCCACTCCAGTTAGTGGTCAGATGGACCCGCTGTTAAAATGCATTGACCTCAACTGAGGTTGAAAACTGTCCTCATAAGGTGTGGAGTGTAGCTTGTGTGTGAGTGTGTGTGAGTGTGTATGAAACCCACTCCTTCTGTACAGATCCCCAGACTCTGCCTGTGCAGATCCCTTGTGGGAGCCGTATTCATGTGAATGATTTGCCCCAATGACTTTAAGACAATAGAACCCATGCAACAAAGGAGCACATTTCTTTTCTTTTTTAAATTTTTTTAAATTCATTTATCTATTTTTTGGCTGCATTGGGTCTTCATTGCTGCACACAGCTTTCTCTAATTGCGGCGAGCAGGGGTTATTCTTCGTTGTGGTGCACAGGCCTCTCATTGAGGTGTCTTCTCTTGTTGTGGAGCATGGGCTCTAGGAGTGTGGGTTTCAGTAGTTGTGGCTCGTGGGCTCTAGAATGCAGGCTCAGTAGTTGTGGCACATGGGCTTAGTTGCTCCGTGGGATGTGGGATCTTCCTGGACCAGGGATTAAACCTGTGTCCCCTGCGTTGGCAGGTGGATTCTTAACCACTGCGCCACCAGCCAAGTCCACATTTATTTTCTGACATGGTTAATGTCCTGATTTAATGATCCTCTTATATCACACACAGCACCCTAAATTATAGGGCAGCCCAGGCAATTATACTTCAGGATTTCACCTGAGAGCAGCAGCACGGTTGTCACACAGCTGCCACTGGGGCTCATGTGAGAGTGGCTGATGGAAGCTTTCATCCCCTCCTGTGAGCAGCGAGCCTTGCCTCTCATTAAAGTAATCGTTTGCACCTCCTTGTTGCTCCAGGTCACTGTCTCCTGAGATTTTTCAACCACAGGAAATATTATGCTGAACATATAACTTCTTGTGTGAAAGTTTACAAATGTCTTTCTTGTTTTTATTACTAAAGAAGCAGAGCCCATGTTTCTTAATTACGTATTAAAGAAAAAAATCCCATCTCCTTGGCATGCTCTGAAATATTTCTGTTATAAAAGATCATTTTCCATAATGACACTTTAAGATCAAAGTAGTTATGGCAAGGATTTCACAAATGGGAGTCCCTGAACTTGCTCCTAAACACTGCCAGGCTCAGAGTGAGGCCGATTAGGTAGGTTTAGTGCCTAACGAAAATTTGATTGGATGAGTTTGAGATGTTTACCTCCCTGGCATTAACTGTAAAGTTAATATAAGGTAAAAAAGTTTACCATATTTACCGTTTTTCAAGGGCCTACATCCAAGAAAACTGGTGGCAACCTCTGGTTGAATCTTTCTAAGGAGCATTTTTTAGCTTTGATCTATTTATTCAGTAAATAAAAAATGACCTTCAAGTAAACTAAACAGTTGAAAACATAAATTGTCTGTGAAATGAGATTTTACTTTTAAAAATAGGGCTTCCCTGGTGGCGCAGTGGTTGAGAGTCTGCCTGCCGATGCAGGGGACACGGGTTCGTGCCCCGGTCCGGGAAGATCCCACATGCCGCGGAGCTGCTGGGCCCGTGAGCCATGGCCGCTGACCCTGCGCGTCCGGAGCTTGTGCTCTGCAACGGGAGAGGCCACAACAGTGAGAGACCCGCATACCGCAAAATAATAATAATAATAATAATAATGTCACACTCTAAAGCTTAGATTCCACTTCATAAATATGGGAAACAAAATAATGTAGTTTCAATGAGACAAAATAAAGAATAACAGGTCATAAAAATTAGCATTCATAACAAGAAAAAATAGCCTAAAATCCTCTAATTATATCAGTTTGATTTGCTAAAAGCAGATCAGGTTGGAAGGAGGGCCTTCATGAGAGAGAAGAATTGCAGGTAGATAATAAGAGGACTGTATTTTCTGCTCCAGACATTGTTTCACTCCATTCTGAATCCTCAGACTCTCTGCCTGACTCTGAGAAAGGATATATTGCCACTTTGGGGGGAAGAGACTCTTAAAAAGCTATAGGAAGGCCTTAGTAATCATGGCTATGTCTTCCTTATGGCACTCCCACAATCACTGGTTATATGATCTGGGCTTTTATCTCATTTCCAATTTAGGTGAATTAGTTGCTGAGAGCCCTCAGTTTCCTCATGTGTAAAATGGGAATAAAAATGCCTATATTATAGAGTTGTTGTGAGGACTAAAGCCTTTAGTCCTCATGTAAAGCCACATGTAAATCCTTTAGCAAAGAATGCCTTGACATAGGGTGAAGATTCAACAAAATTTAGCTAGTATCATTGTCATGGTTATTATTTGATGGATGATACCTTGAGATCATTCGAATTGGGAAATGCTGTATTGTTTCCTGAGCTGATGGTTGACCTAATCAGTGACAATACCAATACGTCCTCATTCTCTTTCTCTCTCTCTCATACACACACACACCACCCACACACCCCACATACAACTGATTTTAATTATAAGCTATTAAGCATTAGAATGCCTGGTTGCTTTCTGGCTCTAAATTATAAAATAATAATTACTATTACTACATGGCACTGAAGTCAAGTACTGGTGGAATTTATAAGGGACATGAGCAAGCTGCCCTGAAATCCATATACAGCTGTTTTTGTTCTAAATAAAAGAAGCTGTGGAAAGAGAAACAAAAAGACATAAAAGGCAAAGTACAAGGGAGAAATAGCAGGTAATGTACTCTATCCCCTACTTTGAGCTGACTAACGCAGGGGACCCAGGCCACTCCCACCAGCTGGCAGCAGAAGGAAGGCCTGGTTCACAGGGGCAACTTAGAACCTTAATGGAAAACACCCCTCAGCCCCATTGGAACTGTAGCCTGCTGTAGCTGATAGCATGTAATACAAAACACATTTGTCATTTTTCTTTATACCTAAATAAATAAATACCCAGGAGGAAGGGGAAGCTCACTACATATTTGGATTTGGTGACGTGTCTTGAGCAAGAATGCACACCCAAGGGCTGGCACAGAAGATGTGGACAGTAATCAGCCAAATGAAACAACCAGAAAAGACCCACCACATTGGGACAGGGTGGAAAATGGTAAATGGTGCAGGCAATGGAACCAAATGAATCCCTTGAGAATTATATCATTTTCATCAGATTGAGTCATTGTGGGAAGATTTGGGGGAGCAAGTCAAAATCCATTACTTACGGGAGCACTCAGGGCTAAAGTCACAGATTTATAGGTTGTGTGCGAATACTAATAAAACCCACGTTGTGTTTTACATGCCACGATTCTGAATGATTTGAAGTAATGCCTTCTCTTGGAGACACACCTCAGATTGTGAAACTGTTGGAGATGCTCTTGACCTCTGCAGTGGCACGTGGGAAAGATAAGGGATGGAGTGTGACCACTCTGAAGGCCAAGGAGTAGAGTGGGGAGTATTGCCCATCTGGTCGAGATAAAGTTATCTGTTCTGAGGTTGTTGGCTAGATTGTCAATTTTCCTAGCTGAGAAATAGAGCTGAAAGTGATGTTAATGATATAAGTAATGTTGTGCTGCATTGTACCAAAGATATTATGTCTGCCAGGGACTCCAAGAGCATCCTAGCTTAGCAGTGGAGACTGGAGTCACTTGGCTCCCTAAGATATGAAATACACAGACTTTGGAGCATATTTATGTCTTTTATATCTTATATGTCTCTAACATTGCAATTTTTTTTCTAACTCCTCATTGAACCTAAACTTCTAAACCTATACAACTTCTCAAAATGACATGATCTAATTGTGTATTTTCTTTCATTTAACTGAAATCTCAATCCTGGTAAATTGTGAAAGTAAAGTTAAATTAGTTAAAAAACAAAACAGGAATTGAAATCCTGAAAGTGTGGGGAGACATGGCAGAAATGAAGAGTTTTGTTCTATCTGCTTTTGATTTATCATGAACATTCAAGGCCAAACAATATTCATAGAGAAAAAGTTAACAGTGTTACTCATCTATAAGGACAGATAAATATTTTTCACAAATAAATGTAATCAGTCTTACAAGTGCTTTTTTTAAAAGCAACAAATTTCTGGTCCAAAATGAAATAGAAAACAGGACTGCAGAATATTAGAAAAAAAATAATGAATATATGTTACAAAAACTATATGATATAGCTAAAGCAATACTCTGAGGAAATTTCATAGCCTTAAGTACTTAAATTAATAGTATTTGCACTCAGAAATTAGGGAGAAAGCAATAAAATACATTTGAGGATATTACAGTGAGAGAAATAGTAAAAATAAAAGATGAAAAAGTAAAACACAGTAGAACTTCCAGAAAAGTCCAAGAGCTCTTCCCTCCCCTGCCCCAGTGAAATAAACAATTAACCAAATGAAGGAAAAAAACACAAAAAGAAAGAAAAATATGGAAATGAGAAAATTCTTAGTGACAAAGGAAAAATTTTAAATAATGATTACCCTGCTCAGTTCTACAAAAATAAAGTGGAAATCTATATGATTTTCTTAAAAAATATAAATTGGTAAAACTAGAAATCAAAAGAGATAGAAATAGAAACAAAAAATGATTTGCATGGTAGAAATGTTTAAAGTTATCAAAAAGGTACTTTCCCGAAAACACCCAGTCCAGTTGGTATCATAGATAAATTCTACCAAATATCCAAAGTACAAATACCTTCAGTGCTCTTTAAACTGCACTAGATTGTAAAAAAGAATGAAGGTTTCCAAATTACTTATTATTTCAGAATTTTTATTTTGATTTTAGATTAATTTTTAGATTTACGGAAGAGTTGCAAAGATAGTTCAGAGTTCCCACACATCCTTCTCCTAGCTTCACCTAATGTTAATGTCTTATATAACCTGAATACATTTGTCAAAACTAATAAATTAACACTGGCATAAAACTATTAACTAAACTACAGACTTTGTTTGGATTTCACCAGTTTTTTCACTAATGGCCTTTTTCTATTCCAGTATCCAAACCAAGATACTGTGTTGTAATTAGCAAATTATTTTTATGAGGCAAAAAAATTATATAGTGATCACAAAATTTGACAAGGCCTCCTAAAGGAAAGATATTAGATTTTGTTAGTGAGATTAATCTCACTAAGAAAAGCTCCAAAAGGTCTGAATAATCCAGCTGTGCTTTAGAAGAAAAATGCAACACAGCCAACTGGAGCTCATTACAAGATGTGAGACTGTTCCAACTTAGATAATCTATTAATATAGCACAGAATAGGTCAAAGAAGAAAAAGTAAATTAATTTATCCATAGTTTCAGAAAAGGCATTTATTAATTTCAACATAATTCATAATTTAACATTTTTATAAGATAGAAACAGGCACTCACCTTGATTTTACACACACACATGCACAACAACATTTTGCTTAATGAGAAAACATTAAAAGTTTTTCCATTGATGACAGGAAAGAGACAAGGGTGCTCACAATTCCTATGATTATGTAAAATTGTACTAGAATTACTAGCCAATGTAATTAGATAAGAGAAACAAAATGCATAAAAATTGGGAAGAAAGTAAATTTTTCATTATTTGCAGATGACAGAATAGTATGCCTCAAGCACACACACACACACACACACACACACACACACACACACACACACAAGAATCAACTGAAAAACTATTAAGAGAATTTTATAAGATGGCTGGTGACAAAATTATACAAAAATCAGTAGCTTTTTTATGTGCAAGCAACAACTCATTAGAAAATATAACGTAAGTAAAGAGTTATAATAAACAGAGAGAGAGAATATCTGGGACAGATATTCCGTCCCAGATATTCTGTCCCAATAAGAATGTACAGGTCCTATATTAAGAATCTTTAAATGATACCAATGGACATAAGAAAGACTTTAAAATGGGATAAACTGCCTTATTATTGGGTAGAAAAAATGTTGTAAAGATGGTAATTTCCCTAAATTAATGAGATTGCAATAAAAATACTAAAAGGATCTCCTTTTTTAAAAATTACACAAGGTAGTGCTAAATTCACACAGAAAAAAAAATAGACATTTGATCAGTTCCAGAAAAACTGTTAAAACTCAAGAGCAATGAGAGGATCAGCCCACCACATGTTAAAATATTACAAAGCTGTAGTTTGGTTTTTGTGTACAAATAGATCAAAAGATCAAGGGGACTGTGTAAGGAGTACAGAAACAGGCCAAATGCATATGGGAATTTGGTATATGATCAAAATTACATTTCAAATCAGAAGGTTAAAAAGGTCAATGATTCAAAAATGGAGTTTGGGCATCAGGGTAGCAATCTGCAAAGGATGATATGGAGATTTTTACCTCATTTTATTTAACCAAAATCTTCTTGATGGATGAAAAATTTAAACACATACAAAAGATAAAACTACCAAAATATTAGAATAAAACTCAGGAACATTTTAAAGAAATACCCTTGGATGAATAGATAAAGAAAATGTGGTATATACATATAATGGAATACTATGTTGCTAATGAACATGTTTAAAATTTCAGTTATGCAAGATGAATAAGTTCTAGAGACCCACTCTACAACATTGTGCCTGTAGATAACAATATGATATTGTGCACCTAAAAATCTGTTAAGAGCGTAGATCTCATGTTAAGTGTTCTTACCACAATATAAAAAAAAAAACTAAAAATAAATATAGTGTAACATAAAAATAAAAAATAAAGCAATTGTTATATATAATAAATAAACAAATATCCTTGAGTGTTTTTGAAAGCCCTTTCTACACAAGACATAATATCCTGACATAATAAGAGTTATGAATCTGACCACACAATTCTGTTTAGGAAAAATTATCATAAACAGAATCAAAAAAAATGACAACCTAGAGGGAAATATTTGTCACAGATAAGATAGAAAAAGGGCTGATTTCCATAATATGCCATGATCTGTTGAGATTCAATAAGAAATTGAACCTTTTTCCATGTAAAAAGGAATATCCAATAAATGACTGCCTAACCTTAATCATAATTAAATAAACTTCATTTGATCTAAAAGTATAAAACTTTTACCTTTCAAATTGGCAATTATAAAAGAGTTTAGTTGTGCACGCTGTGGTGAAGTAGGACTGTCCTTCACCAGCTGTGATAGGTGTAACTTCTTGGGAGGTAAACTTCACACTATCTGCACTTTGACTCAGTTGATGTAGGATTTTATCCATCATTACACTCATAGAGGTGTGCAAGCACAGGCACACACAGAAGAAGATTCTTGGCTACAATGTTTGATCCAAACAACCTAAATGGTCATCAACTAGGACACTGGTTAAGTAAATTATGGTACATCCTGACAATGGAATATTACAGTTGTATAAATGAATGAGGAAATACAACTCTATCTTTATAAAGGAAAGAAAAAGTAAAACTAAATGAGATATTATTTAGAGATTATTACGTATGGAGTAAAATGATTTTTATAAATTAAGAAACTATGCAAGATTTAGATAGGATCTGGTTCTAAGCTGTGTTTGAGGGTTCAAGGGTCTAGGTTTTATTACTGTGCTTAATACCGCATACTCCTCATATATTCTATTGTATCTGTCAAGTATTATGTAATAATACGTGTTTTTAAGGAAAGAGATGGCTCCAGGCAACAACATAGGCAGTAGTCACACACAGGTTCTGGGGTCAGAATGCTGGGTTGGCCCTTCAGACTGGTGGCCTTGAGCAAGTCATGCCTTCGTTTCCACATATGTAAAATCGGCTTAAGTAATTGTACCCACCTCATAAGATTGTTGAGAGGATTAAAAGTATATGTACAAGCACCGAGCTGGTATCCTGCCATTAGTGCAGTGGAGGAATAACCTGCAAAATACACGGAGAAGTGAAAAGAGCAGGAGGCAGATGTGAGTGAGTGGGCACTCCCTTTGGTATAGAAGGTTGGGGAGGACCACGCTTTGTGAATTCCTAGAATATTTACACTCACATCTGGAGAGAACTCAAATGGGAATTTAGGATGTAGGTAGACTTGCCTTTCATTGTATAGTTTGACATTTTTTCCCCCCATGTGTATGAACTCCCTTTTTAATTAAACAAATAAATCTAGTATTAAGCCAGTAATAAGCTGAAAGCTTTCCTGCCCTGGCGAGGAGGAATTCCACATGCCCACAGCCTTTCTCTCTGCCCACTGATGCTTAAGCTATCAATAATTGGAGAGCTTGATGTCATGCCAGTTCCTGGTGGTGTTGACAGGCTCCAGCTCAAAAGTCCCTTTATTAGATCTTGTCCCTCAATAAAGCTTGCAAATTACTCTGATCTTAGTAGACAAAGCCATTGCTCATTCTCTGAATCTCTGAGCATCCTACACAATAACGTAAGAATTGGCGAAAATTACCCAAGATAAAGTGTCCTTTAGAACATCAAAGTCCCTGATTTCCAGGCTATAGGCTGCAGGTATGCGACAGGCCTGACAGGCCAGATGGACAGCAGAGATAAAGCAAAAAGTGAAATTCTCCGGTCAGAGAGCCTGCGTTGGATTTGGTGCTAGGTTTTCTGTGTAGAGGATTAATGTTATCCTTAGAGGTGTGAGCACACATTGCTTTTACCTTCAAAACCAGGTAATGAGCAGCAGATAACAATCAGAGAAGGAAGCCTTTAAACCCTCTGTGAGCTGCAAAGCTTTTCTCCTGCTGGGTTTGTTTAATTCTGGACCAGGTCATCTCAAACTGTGTGCACATATTTCCCATGTTTTGGCTCAATTCCTTGTTTCTAACTTTATTTATGATTTGGGCATATTTCCCTCAGTACCATCCTCATTGTGCTTTCAGGAGCAATGGCAGCCTTGCCTGTGGCATGGAAGATGGTGTCTGGCAAACTTACCACTTTACTCAGTCAACATAAACACTGTACATAAATACAGCCAAGATGGAAGCTTGTATGCATTCCCCAGACTACGTACACACCCGATCTGAAACCAGCAACACGAGTTAGAAGTTTAGATATTCCCTCCGAGGAGAACATTGGTATCTTACAACTCACAGAGAAGTTGCTTAGCTCCAGTTGTCTTCCTGGAAAGGAAATATTTCACCATATAACAAAAAGAAATATGAAACTTTTTGTATTTAACAGCTGGACTATTGGCTTTACTCTGACTATTCCAGCATCAAGAGTTCTGTTCATAAAAATAAGCTCAAGTCACTGAATTGGAACGTGATCTCGTTTATGTAGATTATGAGAAACTAACAAGAAAGAGGTTGGTAATATGGAAATAGTAACAGAAGGTTCTGGTATAAAGTCAGAAGTAAAAAAAATTTTTTAGTTGAATTCAAAGTAATCTTGATGTAAGTATAATTTGTAAACATCATTGACCCACAATAGCCCTGGGACAATATTTTCAAGGAAAGCAGAAAATAACTCAAATAATTCCAGTGCTATGATCTCTGGCTGAGGAAATTTAGTAATTTATAGAATTTATTGTTTAGATAAATGCTTCTTGAACCTGGAAACAACATGCACGTGGCTTGATCTGTGGGGAAATGCTGTGAAATAGAGTGGACATCAAGCTGGGGTCTGTCTCTTGCTGAACACAGCTGTGTTGGAAAAGCATAAGGCATGGCGAATAAAATAGATCCCCAAAGAACGGAATCCAAACTTGCATGTTCAGTTGGGAGCTGCCTCTTTGAGAGGCTGGACACCCACTTCCATGATGGAGTTTTAGAACATTCTTGGAAATGCTATTTAATAAGCCTCCCTCAAAAAAGTGGTCTCATTACTTTTCTTAGGATAGCAAAATGATTTTAAAATAAAAAATGGCATTACCTACAGTGATTATTTTTTCACCAGATCTGAATGATTTTAGAACTGTTTTCACCCTTAAAAACAAAGATTTTTCATCCCAGAGGAAAATCAAAATCCTGCACCACCTGCCCTGAGCTCTTTGGTCATGTTGTAGACAGGGCTGGATCTCTGGAGCAGAGCGTTGTCCACGGAAGAGCCCACTTCTCCCAGGACGATGCTGGCTACTTGTGGAAGAGCAGTGTTTTTGAAGCATGGCCTTGTGGCCTCAGTTGATAACTGTGTAGTATGTGGTTCGCACTCTGAAAGGCGTGCTCCTCTGGTGTCACGTCTGTGGAATTTGACTTACTGAAGGGCCAAACAGCCTTCGAATCGACAAGACCCAAACCACACTTAGCCATTGTCCCCAGATCATTTAGGACTACTTTCCCAAGGTCATAGGGAGTCACTTCAGAGGATTCCATCTACTGACCAAGACTTGCCCTTGAAGGAGCTCAGGTCACAGGTGCCAGACTCCAGCAGCTCAGAGGCCTTCTGGCATCATCAGAATAGGAGAGAGAGAGAGGTATGAAGGACCAAAAGGCAGCTGATCATGACCTTGTGCATCACAACCCTCTCAAGGAGCAGAAGCCTGGACACACCAAAGCCCTCAATGATGTATTTCAGAAAGACAGCAGGACATCAGGAATTATAAGACTTCTCTGGCTTTTGGTTCATAGTTAGGTTCAGTTCAAGACCCTAATCAGAATAACTTCTTATTTACCTAAGGTATCTTAATCCAATGCATAAACAACAAAATGACATATTTTCAACTGAGAAGTCACTCACTTTCCTGAAGTAACCTTACCCAGAAATAGCTTCTTTCTTTCTATCACCCCCAAGAATTGACAGTTCGGAATGCTTTACAATGTCTTCTGATGTGGTTAAAGCATGTGTACATTTGGGATTTTAAACTTATTTTGAAAATGTGAAGAGAATGGGTGTCCTTGTGCACATGGGCAGTGTCGGGGGGAGGGCATTGGGCAGGGCAGGAACCCATCAAGCGACTGGTCCTGCTTTGTGAGTGGTTATCATTATGATACTTTATAACTAAACAATGTTTCATACCATCTGTTGTGCATATTAATATATTTTTCAAATGAAAATAAAGGGGAAAATAAACATCTTCAATTGCTCTAAAACAAAAACTGTGGTGTGTGTAAATACATAATATATACAGTGGAAAATTATTCAGCCATAAAAAAGAAAGAAATCCTGCTATTTGCAACAACATGGATAGACCTTGAGGGAATTATGCTAAATGAAGCAAGTCAGAGAGAGAAAGACAAAGACTTATGATCTCACTGATGTGTGGAATCTAAAAACAAACAAACAAAAAACCTGTACTCATAGATACAGAGAAAAGATTGGTGGTTGCCAGAGGCAGAGGGTGGGGTGGGCAAAATGGATGAAGGTGGTCAAAAGGTACAAACTTCCAGTAATAAAATAAATAAGACCTGGGGATATAATGTACAGCACAGTGACTATAGTTAAAAATACTGTATTGCATGTTTGAAAATGGATAAGAGAGTCAGTCTTAAAAGCTCTCATCATAAGAAAAACAGTTTGTAACTGTGTGTGATAAATGTTACAAAAATACAATTTTTTAAAATTTTAAATAAAAGAAAAGCTGTTATTTATTGAGTCCACACTCACCAGGTACATGATCACCAACCCCATCCCTGCACTGCACAGGCAGGTGCTATTCTCCCATTGCACAGATGTGGAAACTGAGGCTTGGGCCAAACAGGCCATCCAGCTGAGAAAAGTCCAAGCTGGGACTGAGGCTCAGTCCTGTCTGATCCAAAGCTGGCATGCTTATTACCCCTTGTGCCCCCTTTGGGTGGACCAAGTATTGGAAAAACAGGCTCACTCATGAACAGTCAGTGACATGGCCCTGACTTTCTTTGTTTTTATGTTCCTTGTTGCTGGATATTTTAAAAAGTAAATAACTCCTAATGCATGCCTTAAACTAAACTGAATTGTGAACCAAACCTGGGATATTAGTCAGACAGCATGTAATATTTTATAATTCTGATACATATCACTAAGTTACTTTCTCAAAATTACAGGATCAATTCCCAGTGCCACCAGTAGCAACCGCACAAGCAATACCAGTTTTATTACAACCTTGGGAACCTAAGTGAGCCCCTTCCAGATAACACTCACTGATTTTCATGATCATTAAAATATTTAAAATGTTATACTGGGACAAAGTGAGAGAGTAGCACTGACATATATATACTACCAAATGTAAAATAGATAGCTAGTGGGAAACTGCTCCATAGCACAGGGAGATCAGCTCAGTGCTTTGTGATGACCTAGAGGGGTGGGATAGGGAGGGTGGGAGGGAGGCTCAAGAGGGAAGGGAAATGAAGATATATGTATACATATAGCTGAATCACTTTGTTGTACAGCAGAAAGTTCACAACATTGTAAAGCAATTATACTCCAATAAAGATGTAAGAAAAAATGTTATATATTTTCTGAAATGATTACAGTGGAAAACAATAAAACATCAAAAGAAATATAAAACAGAATTCAGATATTATTCTGTTTATAGAATTTTAGAGCTCAAAAAGACCTTAGGAGGAGAGGAAAGCAGGAGACACTTCACCCTCATCCTTTATTTAGTACCTGAAAAATCTGAGACTCATTTGCCTGAAGTTACAAATCAGGTCAGTAACAAAACAGATGGACAAACCAACTGAGGCCTGCTGGGCTTTTGATGAGAAGTCCAGAGCAAACAAGAGACTCCACCTCCTTCTCCTCAGGCAAAAGCCCCAGAACGAGTAGGCCACTGCCTTTGAAAGGGAAGTCCGAACATTTCCCAGTGATTTCTGATGACTTGGATCAGTGTTAAAGGGCATTTCAAAAGCTACCGCAGAGAGTCTCTCAGTCCCACGGGGCAATGTATTCCAGACCTCTACCCACTTGGATCTCACCGTTTCTCCTTCCTCCTCCACCCTCTTACTTTTTGTTTTTAATAGGACCTTGGAACTAGCTCATTAGGTCAGATCTAAGTCATTTAAAGAACGACTTTCAAGTTGTACCTTTTAAGGAAAATGACTCTTGGTCTCCAGCCTCTATCTGTCATTACACGCTCATGCATCTCAGGGAAATTAGCAACTTGATTCTTCCCCCCGCTGTCATTTAAAATAAAAACATTCTTATTTGCCATTCAAGAAAAAGTACAGTAAACCTAGCACAGGTGGATAGGGGTAATGAAACACAATTAATTGTATTCAGCAGGCTTTCAGTATCATATTTACCTGCATGTTTCTTGGTGGTGTAACTTGGGTATGATAAGTATTGGCAACTGGCAACAGTGCTGCCCATGCAACATGCATGTGGCTGTGCAGTCTGTATGTGATGAAGGGAGCAAGGTGTCCCACAAAATGACCTCAGCATCCCCAGAGCTACCCACACTGTCCCTTTGCTAGATATACAGAACCAGCATGTGGTATCCGTTCAACACAGAGCCTTCAATGAACCCCGCTGTGTATGTATTGAGGTCTCTTCACAGAGGTGGTTGGAAAGGCACCTACATCTTCTGATAATTGATCTCCTCTGGCTAAATACATGTTTTTCCAAACCCCATATTCACCCATGCTTACTGTGTGCCAGGCACTGTCCTAAGCACTTTGCTGATATTAAAATGTAGTGAGTCCTCTCAACAAAGCTACAGGAAGATTCTGCCACTCTTCCCAGATGAGGAAGCCAAGGCACAAAGAGGGAGGATGGTTGTTGCAGATGAAAAGAGACTAGGAAGACACAGTGTGTCTTCTTAGATGATATTACAGTATCACAGGTGCTAGAATTATGATATCTCAGTATTGTTCATTCTCTCAGGGGTGACTGCTGTGTTGTGTCATGCAGGGGAAAGTCCTTAGTCTCTAGGAAACGCAGCTGAGGTCTTCAGGAGTAAAGGGTCATGATGCCTGCAACTTAATTTCAAATGGTTTACAAGGGCACGCAGGATACAGAGATAAAGCAGATATGGCAAATGCTCACAGTCACAGGATCTAGGTGGGGAGTGCACAGTTATTCATTGTATTGCTCTTTCACCTTTTCTGTGTGTTAAAATTTTTCATAATTTAAGTTGGAAAAAAAATGGATCTGATTATACTTATTTTGGAGTGTGCTGACTAAAAAGAGACCCATAACCAAAACTTAGAACATAACACTTTAGGGGCAGAAGGAAACTGAGACAGCCTATCATTTTAAAGATGAAGGAAGTAAACATATTTAATAGTTATTAAAATATAGTATTATAAATATTCCCATTAAGTGTTTATTTATACTTTTAATGGTTTTCACAATTTTAATAAAGTTGGAAAAAATTAAAATGTAAAGTATCTAAATATTTTACTAATTATTTTTAAATGTTTATTAATTTTAATAAGTTAATAATATTGATAGATAATTACACAGTACAAATATAAATGATTGGCGTATTCAGCCCACATTACAAATCAAAGTAGAGAAAGAAATGTCTGGGACTTTACCAAAAGTATAAGTGGGACAGACCAACTTGAGTTTAGTTTGAAACAACTCTAGGAGAGGAAAGGCAAAAGATATTAAAACCTAGGAAAAAGGGGTGGAGAGAGGGTGGCATGTGATGATTTTACTGAGTACTTCTACTTTATTTATACCATTCAGACAACACCTGCTACAATATGTATCTGGGAAGCCGGGTCCAACACGAATGGGCCAAAGCACATCTCAGCTGTCATCAGCCAGGTGTCCAGACGACAACTTTGTGACCTGACAAATGTGCTTTGGCTGGACCAGTGCTGTATGTATAGGCGTCCAGCATGGAGAGCGTTCACCTGGGGGACCAGGGTGGAGGTGGGAGACTGGGAACATGGAACTGAAAGTTGTCAATAACTCAAAGTGCCCACATTTGTGGTTTCCATCCTCTTCCCAAACCCTTATGTATGCCACCCTTAACCCCAACGTCCTCTCCCAGCCCCCAAATTGCTGACTGCGGGTCACCAGGAAGGCCCACTGCTCATCAGTCCTGTTCCCCCAACAAATGGACTCAAGAGAATGAGAAACAAAGACATAATCATTAGAACTGTGATTTTACCACAATACCCGTCACCCAGATATTTTAAATGTCTCCAGATGTTGTCCCAGTTCTGCATCTGAGAAATTAGCCATGGGCACCTCTTGGAATTGGGAGCAAGAGTGAATCAGGGCTTGTAGAGCTGCTCCAGAAAGATTCTCAATCCTTCAGCATTTTGCTGCCTGGCCCTGGACTCTTTAAGAGGCTTAAGTAAATGCATCAGCAGATCTGAGCACCAATAAACACCTTAATAACTTTCACATTACATGTACGTGTTTCTTAATGCTCTTGATTTTAGATAAAATATGTTCCAGTAAATTCTAATATTTTAAGCCCTTCATATATGTAAGTCTACATTATGAATTAATGTAGTAGTACTTTAAATAAAAATTCCTGGAAAGGCATGAATTAATACAATATGTTTAGGAAAACCTGAGGTATTATTTCAACTCATCTTGGGTACTTTATAAAATTATGTTCCACAGGTACCAAATACTATAGCACCCTCGACAAATTTGTAGCAAGTGACTTTTGACACTCTTAAATGTTGACTTAGTTCTGTTACATAAAGCTATTTGTTCGGGCTTTAGAGCTACACATTAGCAATTACTAGAAAGACTAAATCACAAGGAATAATATAACACACTTTGGGGTGTTATACTTAGAGAAATGCTAGCAAAACTTCCATGGCGACCCTGACCTCAGAGGTGGCTGGGGAACTGGCAGCCTATCATGTGAGGTTCTGCTCAGAGGACTGAACACTGACCCCACTGAATGCTGCATTAATGAGCTGGGATCTTCCCCCCAGCTCCCTGCTTTGAGTTTTCCCAGTTACTACATGAATCAAATTACGGGCACCTCTGCTGGGTTTCCTGTGAAATAACAGATCTTACTGTAACCAAATATTACCATCTCGGAAAAACTTTATGCAACTAGCGAGGACACTTCATTCTCAGGCAACAGAGAAAAGCTTCTTTGTTTTGAGATTGAACACCTGGAACACGTTATCCAGGGGGGCCTCCCTGGGCCCACAGTGGAGAGGGGGCTCCCAGGACCCAGTCACACCCCTGCCTGTGGAGGGCCGGCCCGCCCAAATCTCCGTGTGGCCCAGTTTCATCCGGCTTTGCGGTTAGCTGTAGCCACATGGCAGAGGGAACCCTGCATCTACATGGAAGGGCCACACTGGTGAGGACCACAGACCTGCGAGGCAGCGTTCCATGGGACAGAGGAGAAAGGGCTAAGGGTTCAGGGATGGGAGGCTGGGAACCAAATCTCCTGCCCCCAGACCGCTCTCACCCTCCTGAAGCATTTAACAGATAAGAATGCTGGCTGTGTGTCTGAGAGAGCAGGCAGACACTTGGCATGGCATCAATCAGGGTGTGCAGCTGTGGAGGGCTTCCCCTGGTAACCAATGAAACCCAGTGTTTCCACATTTGCTTCAAAACATTGACTTTCTGTAAGAAAACCTGTGTTGCTTTTTTTATCTTCACACCATGGCAGATCCAGCCGTCACAGGAAGGAATCTAACTTGGGACATTTTGGAGGCGTAAGTTAAGGCTGGCATGTAGGGGTCAGGATGTGGCACCACGGCCTCACCCCTCCTTGTTGAGAGAACAGAAGGCTCCTCAGTGTGGAGAGCCAGGGGCCATCCTAAGGCGAATCCCGTCCAAACACCAGTGTAACTTTTTGAAGATAATATTCCATCTTTGTTCACATCTTTTAGCCTTATCGTAATGAAATATAAGGTCTTTGCTGGAGGGGACACTCATCTTTGGGCCCCTCACTTACGATGCCCAGATGGAGTATATAGTAGTCACCCCATGTTACTGGAACTAGTCTTCCCAAACCCTCCTGTGTACAGTAGTGCCCTGAGATGCAGATTCTGAGTCAGTAATGGAGTCAGGCCTGACGCAGCACTTTCCTAACAAGCTCCCAGGAGATGCTGCGGCTGCTGGTTCAGGCCACACTAAGTTAAAAAGGGATGTCCTAATGACAGTTACTTGCCTACAGAGCAGGCGATTTCCCACATTCAGTGAAATTCCTATCTTTGACTCTGAGTATCTAAGATAGTTGTATGAACATAGCTTTTTTTCACCCCAGCGGAAAAACAACAATAATGTCTGTGTTCTTATTCTTGTGTCATTAGCTCAATTATTTACATGTGAATATGAAGAATAAATCTAAGCAACTCATCAGCACTTTAGATGAGGAACTGCGGAAACAAACTTGAGGAATGCACACTTTTTTACAGAAAGGTGGGAACTGCATGACCACTGAGCTACTGCAAATAGCAATGATCATTTTAAATAAATTTTTTTTTATTAAATAAATTTTAATAAAAACCATTAACTTTTGCTAAAGACTCAGAAATAGGGGTGCTTGTCTTTCTGCTGTGTTTTGAGAGGGACAGAAAACCAGGTAAAGCCACTCTTAAGACTCTATCCTTTGCACAAAAGTGATTGGGAGTCTACACCTCATTGACCCTTTAAAAGTGCGTTCCTTTACTTCTTAACTGTTGATAGAGGGTTCTATTGGTTTGCAGATTATTTCCTCAAAATGGTGGGAGTACTATTAATTATTTCCAGCCCAGTGTTCTGTTTCCAGAGACCTGGTGTGCTTCTACTCATCTAAGCTGAGCTCTCTAGCAAGATGCAAGTCAGCTGCTTCATCTCATTTTAAAGCAAGTTTAATTTACTTGATTAAAAGTATGCCTATGTTCAACGCGTCTCCAAAGGGTCAGGGAGAGACATTCATGAAGACTTTCCCTTTGAAATAAAATATACAGATTTTGTTTCCCAGCGTTTTCACGTCGATCTTCCTTGCTTTCTTAGTTTTCATGTAGTATCCAGTATCACAGAGGTTGGCAGCAGACCGACAGGGAAATACTTCTGATGGGGGCCCATTCTCTGGGCTTGTAGGCGTAACATATATTTTACAAGAACAATGAGAAATCAGTGGGATTCACTTTTCACTGTTCCCCATGGAAGAAATTCTCTCTGCAGCAGAAGTGGGGGTGGTGGGTCAATGGTTGTGATATAAAGCCCTCAGCAGAAAGACAAGCACCCCTATTTCTGGGAATTTTCTGTCACTACAATCTCTTTCACAATGTTCCTTTGCCTAGATTGTTCACACAAACCATAAAAATTCGTGAAGAAAAAGGAGCCCTACTGACCAGAATTCTTTACACAATTTTTTTTTAAATGGAGTGTTTTCTATTTATTTGTATGTTTATATCTTTTGGAGGAAAATATGTGACATATATTATTTTTACCATGATGTGCAGAAATTCCTTAAGCAAATATGTGATTAGGCATTTTAAAATATAAGATGTATTTATATATAGCTTACACCCACACATTTATTTTTATTTAGCCAAAAGATTGAAACTGCACTTTCTTGCTCCTTTCTTTGGTTTCCTGTTAAAATATATAATTATGCAGATTTTTAATGTACCTAATAGCCCTGAGGAGACTAAGTAGTGATCTTTTTGAAACTAAAAATATTGGTAGGAAGTGGTTCTCTTCTTTTTTTCCCCAAATTCAATAGCTCAGCTATTCGTTTCCTGTTTCCAACAGCCAAGGTAATTAGACCATAATGAGAACTTTTTGCTTGGAGGATGACATCTGAAAGTTGAAACTATTTGCTGCACAAACCTTGACACAGAGGGAGGGGGCAGGGCTCATCTCGTCAGAGGGAGAAAGTTCTGCTACTAGAATGTCACTCCCCTCAGATTATTTCTTCCTGAAAAGACTCTAAAATCCAGGAGGTAAAGTGACACTATACTGTTTTTTATGGAATGATCAATTCTTCATTGTAGAGGAAACATTTCTAAAAGTTCCAGAAAGAGTCAGAACATGCAGGAAACCTGGTTACCACTTGAACTATCTTTCTTTCTAGGCAGAGCACACATACAATGACATGCACACGTCTGAAAGGTATACCTTGATGAATTTTTCACCTGGGTATATATCTGTGTAACCACCACTGAGATAAAAAATTACATTTCCCACGCCTGAAGGCTCTTAACCTCTTCCTGTCATCACCCCACCCAAGAGAGCCCCCATCCTGATTTCTATCCTCCAGAATGGTTTTGCCTGTCCCTGGATTTCACGTAAATGGAGCCATGCAGTATACATCTTTCTGTCTGACCTCTTTCTCTCAAGGTTATGTGTCTGATCTGTCCACATTGCCCTGGCTAGTTGGGCTCTGGTATCTTCACTACAGTGTAATTTTCCTTTGTGTGCATATACCACCCTTTGTTCTACCTTTTATGGATGTTTGTGTATGTCCCAGTTCTTAGGAAGAAAGCTGTTGTGAACATTCTCCTCTACATCTGTGGGTGATGTGAACACTTTGGTTCATGTCTTTGGGTGAACGTAAGCACTTGTTTTCCTTGGGTAAGAGTGGAATTCCGGGGGCATCCAGTATGTGCAGCTTTGGTAGATTCTGCCACACCACTTTCCGATGAGGTTATATCAACCAGCCCTGCCACCAGGAGCCCATTGAACACTTTTTGAACATCAATAATGGGTGCAATCTCACCATTGAACACAAAGTCTCAACTGCTCCCAAAAGGAGTCACTGTGTTTGGGCAACAGGAAAGGGAGGAAAAAATAATTCAAAAACTGAAAACTACTCCCAGGGAAGCAACTGTACCCAGGTTCACAGGCTCTGTCCAGGGTCTGACAGTGTACCATTTCCCACCCACTCTGGTCAGGGAGGGCGGGCCAGCAGCGCTGCCTGGGCAGCTCACATCCTTAGGGCTTTTGGCCGTGTGTGTGGCCGGGGCTCTCCCGGGACAAACAAGGCTTTCTGGGGTCAGGCTGCCTCTAGCACTGTCCAGCCCAGTTCATGGCCTTGAAGACTGACACTTGTGTGACTTGCCTACTTAATCCAGTGAGTCACCTGAGCCTTTCTCATTTAGGCCAAATTCCATATGCTCTCTTTTTCCAAAAATCTTTCTAATTATTGACCAAAAAGTAAATAGTGGAACTTCTTAAGGAAGTCTGCCACCCTCACAGCCAGCAGTCCCCCAACTCACAGTGGCCCTGCTGCCCTTTCTGGGTCCTGCCTGCCCTAGGGACAACACCACATCCTCTCCACTTTACTCAGACCCTCGTGGGGCCCAGAAAGAGGTCTTTGGGCTCTGGGCTGTAACTAAGCCAGAATCCCAAGGGAGATAGGAACCCAAAACGTCACTCCCAAGCAATTTTAGAAATAAAGGAGACAGAGATTGATACAAGGCAATTGTCCTTACTGGCAACTTTTCTGAACAGCCACCATGATGTCTTTTTTAAAACTTAATATACCTGCTGCTCTCTCTCCAAATTGAGAATTCTCCACCAACATCTGTGTGGGTTGCCAAAGAGTGAATCTGGTAGCCCTCTGACTGTCAGTGGCCAGACCCTCTGGGTTAAGGCACCTTGGCCACCTCATGTCCCGCTTCCATCACTCCATTTGTCTAATTCCTCCTAGGTTTCCCCTAGAGCTTCTGCTCCTTCCTCTAGACTCTAGTTTGGTTGGTTGAAATCTCTGCTGGCAGTTTCACATGGGCCAGGATGTTCATCAGGCCCTTGGCCTTGAAAGTTTCATTTGTAACTCAAAGGGTTGGGTGCATAGTGGTTCATAGTTTTGTGGTAGCATAAGGTTGGACCCCAGGCCCTGGAAACTTATGTGCTTAGTATATGCTTAGTTAGTGAGGGAGCCCAGCTGTCCGTTCACCTCTGCACAAAGGGGCATCTTTGGCTGCTTAGGCTGAGATCCCTGACTCCAACAGTCCACCCACCTGTGGCAGAGTTGAGCTGGGTTAAGCATGAGAAAAAGTTAGGGAGACTTCATGGGCTTAAGTATTTCCCTTCTTTTGTTCTTTTTCCCTTTCAGCAGGAGACTGTTTTGAAAGGTATGCCCTGCTCTCCTCTCACCCTCCTCCTGTTGACCAACAGGGACTGATGGAGAGTCCCAGCTACAAGTGAAGAGGGTTGCACTGAGGCCAAATGGACTCTCAGCCCTGCAGATTGGTCCCAGAATCTGACAGTTAGCTGGGGAGCTCATGCAGGTGAAGGGATATTAAGCCATGACCCCAGATTCTTGGATACTCCTCCCTTTAAGAGGCAATGCTTAATTCCCCTCCACTTAAGTGTGGGCCAGACTTAATGTCTCCATTTTCACAAATAGAAGAAAGCAGAAGTGATGGTGTGTGACCCCAAGACTACGTCCTAAAAGGCATTGTAGTTTCTTGCTTGTTTCTTTTTTTTTTCTTTCTCTCTCTCTCCTCTCTCTCCTTCTCTCTTCCTCTCTCTCTTTCTCTCTTGGATCACTAGCTTTGGGGAAAACCAGCTGTCATGTCATGAATATTCTTGGGAAGCCCAGTAGAAAGACCCACACGGTAAGGAACCAAGGCCTCCTGCCAACAGCTATGTGAGGTGCCAAGTTGGTAGCAAACTGTCCAGCCCAGTCAAGCTTTCAGATGATGCAGGCCCAGTCAACATTTTGACTGCATCCTCAAGAGAGACCCTGATCCAGCATCATCCAGTTAAGCTGTTCCCAGACTCCTGAATAAGAAAATAAATACTTATTGTTTTAAGCCACTAAGTTTGGGGGTGATTTGTTACACAGCAATAGATAACTAAAACAGAAGGGCTTTAGTACTAATAACCAAATATTTCTGGTTCTACCTTCTAATAGCAGGAGGACATATCTTTCCTCTGTGGAAGTTTTAGATATGGATATATAACTTTCTTTGGCTTGTGAAATGTGAGCAAGACTGATGGGGGTCACCTCACTGAGGGCACTTCAAGAGCCAACACACTGTCACCATCTTTCTCCCTCTACCAAACCAATCATCAGTGTTTCCAATAAGGGAACAATGCTTCATCAGCTTAGGGCCCAGAGTGGGGGTGATGTGTCACAGAGCTCCTAGCCAACTGACCATGGATATGTAACAGAAGAAGAAATAGGTCTTTGTGAGTTTTAAGTTATTTATTGGGTGTTTGTTACTGCATCATGACTAGAACTATACTAACTAAAATAAGCAAGGCTACACAGGAACAGGAATCCTCCATCCCCCCACCTCCATCTCTTACCTCTCTTTGGGCAGGAGAAAGCCAACATCTCCATCAAGGTCAGCAGAATTTCACCCTTAACATGGGATCCCACCATCCACACAGGGAACAGCACTTCCTCATGGTTCAGGAGTGGGTTGGGAGGTTGGGTACTGTTGCCGTGGCTCTTGTTGTTTAGAAGCCAGTGGATAGGAAAAGCTTGCATGTGAGTTAGAGGAGTTTAAGGTGTTAAGGGCCCATGTGATCCAGTTCTGAAAGTCACAAAGTCAACGCTGATTGATCCTTTGCTTTCTTTTCCAGAACCATAAAGAATTTGGGGAAAATTACTGTCTGGCCACCCAGAAAACAAAGGCCAGTTAGGGTTTGTTTTATTTTCTCTTCTTAGCAGACCAGCCCCCAGTTCCCCAAGGAGCCAGTGTGGTTTGGAGCTTCCTCTGTGCCTGCCTGTTCAGCTCTTCTCCACAGACCCCCTGCCCGGCCCCTCCCAACCCCCTCAACTGCCCTTCTCTCCTTCCCCAAAGCCCCTGCTCCTTCCCCCAGTCCTCAGGCTCCAGCCTCCTCGTTAGGAAGTGTTAGAAAGTTGCTGGAGTGAGAAATGAGCCTGTGAAAGCTCGTCCTAATTAAACTTCGACAAGGAGAGTGACAAGAGGCGACGGGGAGGAAACGGGTGCCACCGGGGTCTCAGCCCAGGCCCAAACTGGGGAGGCCTTTGTCCTGCAGAACAAAAGCTGCTGTTTGCATGTGTTAAACCCCATCAAACCTCATCAGACCCAGGTGCAAAAACCCATATCCCGAATGCCATCCAGGCTTATGCCACCTTCTCCAGCACTGCCGGGGCCCCAGTCATCATTCCTAATCAGGACAGGGCCTCACATCAAAGCTGCACCCCCTCCACAGACAGCTTCTTCTCCAAGATTCATTGTTGTTACAACTTCCTACACTCAGCCCTGGCCTGACAAATTAGGGCACAGAGCCCCACCGTGGCATGGCTGGTCCCTGCTGGCGTTGTTAATGAGGTAGAAAGGGCGGGTTTGTCCTAGCCTGGGACTAACATAATCACATAAAGCTGTTGCTTTGGAACAGACTGAGCTGCCCCCGAGTCAATTTCCCTGAAAGCGAAGCAGAGCAGAGCTTCCTGGGAGAAAACACAATGCTGTCTATTGTCTCTGTCGCTTCCTCTCCACCCTCCCAGCACTGAAGCATCTCCTCTACTCGGAGCCACAGCCCTGTGCACAAGCTGTTTGTGGACGTCCCGCCGCGGTTTCCAAAACCCCGTGAGAAGCAGTTTCTGGCCACAGTCATTGTTTCCAGACTGGCCAAGCCAGCTGGGGAGGAGAAGCCAGGCCCAGGGAGACTGTCTTCCCGGCCCTGGGAAGAGGCCAGGCTTGCAACACAGCACCCTAGCATCTTAGGGAGAACTAGATGCACCTCCATATCTGGGCAGCACCAGGGTGGGGCAAGGACCAGGAAGAGGCTCCCAAGAGGCCGGGTCCCTGGCTGAGGACAGAGTGTGGATCATCTAGCAAGTCCTCAGAACCATGCTGGGCCCCTGACGACGAGCTTCCTGCCAGGACCGGGCAGCCATCTGGCCTCTGCCAACCTAAGCACCTCCTCCTAACCATTGCCCAGTCCTAAGGGTGAGGGCCATTCCCCAGAAGTGGTTGAGGTTGGGAGGAAGTTCCCGTCACCCTCACCAGCTGTCCTCAAATTCATCTCTGCCACCAGTCATGTGGTCTGAAGAACCTAGTTGGGGAGAAGAGGGGAGTGGGCTGGGAAGCCCACTCGGAGGGACCAGTGAGACAGGGGGGGAACCTGGGCAGGAGGCTGGATGGCACGATGGAGCCACGTCTTCCCAGCTATGTATTCTTGCTGCATTCACTAGGTCACCAAAGAACCCTGGAAGGCCACAAATATTCTAGGTTGGTTAAGACGTGAGCCCTCTCTTACTAGTCGGGGAGAGCAACACGTGAATGACCAAATACACACAACCCAAGGCGGGGTTTACTGAGGGTTGTTTCAAAGGTTCAAGAGGTGTCCTGAATGAGGAGGAAATAGAAAGGTTTGGTCAGGAGAGAGGAAGCCTTCCTGAGAGGGGCTGTCCTCACTCAGCCTCGATGGGTGAGTGGAATCTTGCAGAGGGAATGGAGCAGAGGTGAGGTGACAGCTTTGCAAAAGCATTGCTTACGAAAGGGGAAAAAGCATGTGTTCTCTTCCCAGCCCTGGGTTAGCCTGTCTCTCCAACCTAGTCCTTGGCATCCATGGAAAACTGATACTTTTCTAATCTGCAGCTGGCCTACCATGTCTTCCCACCTCCCCCTTTGCAGTGTGGTATGTGTGGTGGGTACTCGAGGATACTCACTGATCCTGATGATGAAGCCATAGCACCGGGCCCCTGGAAACCCAAAGGGCCCACTTATGCAGATCACTCTTGGACGCTGGCAAGAGTGAAATCACTTGATAGGTATTTTGTCGTGTGTTTCTTTTTAACCATATAAAAAAAGGGTGGCTGTGCAAAACCCAACCCAAGAATATCTTGGCTCAGGCTCAACTAGATGAAACTTTAAAAAATGATTTAATGTTATGTTAGACTGTTGCATATTAAAGCAATGCAATGCCTTCTAAGAGATGAGAATCAGATCCTGGTAGTGATGACTCTGGTGAGTTTAAAGAGTTATATAGCTCACTTCTCAAAGGAGCAACAATAAACATTTCACCCAATGTGTACAGTGGCCTGGACCTCTCATGATAGTATGAAATACCCTTTTATTCCCAGATTATGATGCTACCACCTTCTATTTCCCTTTCTGAGCCTCACATTTCCAAACAGCAACAACGCGAGGGACAGGAAGCTCCTGGGAGAAGGGAGTATTCAGGCCCGCGTCAGCTGTAGAGCAGGGCTATGTGATCACAAAATCAAATCGCTTCCCAGTAAATGCCAGTTTCCAATGGCTCTCTGGCCAGGGTTGCCAGGGGTCTGTGTTGGGTATGGTGCATCTTGAGATGTACAGCTGTGGAGACCTCTCTGTACAGAGGCATTCATGGAAAATGATTGGGCAGTCAGCCCACAGCAGATGTGATGGGAAATCAAGCCCAAGGAGCCAGGATGCAGCCTGGGAGGGGACACAAGGAACTGGGAAGCCTCACAAGGTAACCACAGGCGGAAACCCAAAAAATGAAGATATTTTCACCAGTTCCAGAAAATGGGGCTAACTTAAAATGCAGCTCCTTTCCTTGAAGTGGGCTTGGCAGGTCCAGTTGTTGAAAGGCAAAAAAAAAAAAAAAACCAACATGTTTTCCATTTGTCTGGCTTGCATATCTAGCTGAGTTCTCTCCAGACCCCCTCACATGCTGAATTGATGTGTAGGATCAGAACAAAAGGAATTTAGAGTAGGCCTTGCTATAGGGTCCAGAGCGCAGGAAGTTGTAATTGTAAAATATTGCTTCATGCATTTATGATACAAAATCAGCAAACAGATAGTGCGGTGCCAAGTCCTCTCGGAAGTTACCGAAAGTCTTACAGCTGTAGCTTCTCTGGCCACTGCTTTAGAGGGTCACATGTGCCCCTTGCCCTCAGAGGCCACCTGAGGGTGAAGAAGAGGGAGGCAAAGGTCCATCTCCCCTAACTTTGCGAGTTCCTCTTTGTCCATCACGTTCCAGGGCCTCAGCTCTTCACTGTCCCTCAGCCTGCCAGTGTGTTCTGTAGAGTGGAAACTCGCTCATACCCAAGTGTGAAAGTGGACTCCAGCTTTTTTGGATGGAGGGGAAGGCTCATATTTTTACAGGTCTTAAGCTAAAGTAAGCTCCTGCTAGGCAGATGAGGGAACTATATTTAGGGACAAAAGGTCCATATTGGACTCCTGTGAGTTCCTGAAGGCTCCTTGAGATTTCTTACCTCTGAACTTTATGCAAAGGTTGCTTCTGCAAAGCTTTCTCCCTAATGAACTCATCCTTTCTTTCTGTTTAAAAATGTCACTTCCCCAGGATGGAACTTCTGTGATTAGGAAGTGGTCCCTGTGGCAGAAGCTGCTAGTTGCCAACCAATACCTATAACTTTTTCTTCTTGACTAACAGACCCTTATATTGTTGGGGGCAACAATGGGCCCAGCAAAAAAATTACATTTCCCAGGTTTCAGACATCTGTGGCCAAGGAGATGTAAACATCTTTTGGAGAGGGGTGGTGCGTCAGATAAAGTTCTTCAAAAGAGGGATAGTTAAACCTGAAGGTAGGCTTTCTGCTTTGCCTTTTCCCCTTGGAATGTAGTCATGATGGTTGGAGCTCCAGCAGGCCTCTTGGGACCAACTTGAGGATGGAATGTACAAGCTAAGATGGCTGAGCTGAAGGAAAGACAGAAGACGTC